>NC_042616.1:243522142-243839392 GCF_901001135.1 Rhinatrema bivittatum | reverse complement strand
ACAGAGCCTCATGTGTATGTGTGAGAGTCTGTGTGTATGTGAGACAGAGCTTGCATGTATATGTGTGTGAGTGTGTCTGTGTTACACACAGGCTCTCACATGCATTTGCGCACACATGGGCTCTCTCACACATATAGGGGCAGATTTTCAAAGGCTACGCGCGTAACCTGAGGAAATCTGCTGATTTCAGAGCAGCCTTGGAGGGAACGGGGAAAGCCATCGGGGCTCCCCTCGGGTTCGGCGCGCGCAAGGTGCACGTGTGCACCCCCTTGCGCGCGCTGACCCCAGATTTTATAACATGCGTGTGGCAGCGCGCACATGTTATAAAATTGGGCATAGATTTGTTTGCGCCGGGTTGCGTGAACAAATCTATGCCCGCTCATAAGATTTAAAATCTGGCCCACAGTATGTATGTATAAGAACCCGTGTGTGTGGGTGGGAGAGAGAGGGTGTATATGTGAAAGCATGGCCATGTGTATGAGAAAAGGAGTGAGAAAATGAACATGCAGTGTGTGTATGTGAGAGCTTGTGTGTACGTGAGTCTGTGTATCATACATAGGCTCTCACATGCGCACACACGCGCATTGGCTCACACACAGGTGTGTCTGTGAGAGAGGGAGTGAGAGCCTGTGTGAGAGAGAGAGATTGCATGTGTGTGTGTGTGCAACACAGCCTATGTGTCGCATATAGGCTCTCACACGTGCACGTGTAAAAGCCTGCATGTGTGAAAGAACGAACATATAAAAGTGTGGTGCGTGTTTGTGTGACAGGGGATAAAGTTTGTGCAGCCCCCTCCTCCAATCCACGGTAACCTCAGGGTGACTGGAAATCAAAAGATCCCAGTTGTGGAGAGCAGGAGATTTTTTAATCCTTATTAATTTAATTCTTTGTGTTATTTGATGTTTCTACTGTTCTGAAATATTTTATGGGTGTTTTGGGAAATTTATAACATGATTCTAATTATTTAATGTTCTGTTCATCATTTCATGCAGCATCTGACTTGTGATTTCCAGTTCAGTTTTTGTCTGCACACTTCTATTTATGCTGTATGGTCTCTTTATTCTGTATTTGTCTCCAACAGTTAATTAATACCTTTGAGTATATTTTTTGTAATCTCTGCAGTCTTAAATAACATCTGAATAAGATCTTGCATCCATTTTCTAAAATTGTTGATGCAGTGCTGTAAGATGATTGCAAAAATACTTTTGCTAGGTGGCTAAAACTGTCCATGGCTTACTTTATTGTATATGCTGCCCTTAGGAGTTTTGCTTGTAATGTCTTATAGCCAAGTTGCCAGAAACAGTTAATAACAAGCCAAGGTATGCATAATCTAGGGGTGTGCTGTATTTCTTGGTTATTTAGACAACATTTAAAATTTGTGTTGGACATTTTTTGACTCACTTCAGCTGGTGATGTGAGATCCAGGGATACATGATTAACAGAAAATGAAAAAATGCCCTTTTATTCTATAGATGCAGCATTTCTGTATCTAGAGAATGTCTGTTTTTATATTTCTAAGGCCAGCATTGGATTAGTGGGGGGGGGGGGGGGGGGGGGGGGGGGGGGAAATAGGGAGAATGAGGAGGTCAGGAGGAGAAAGTATTCCCACTGTTGATAATTCATGTCAATCTGAGGGGGGGGGGGGGGAAATAGGGAGAATGAGGAGGTCAGGAGGAGAAAGTATTCCCACTGTTGATAATTCATGTCAATCTGAGGGGGGGGGGGTTTCACCCTTCTCCCTCCTCCCTCTCCCTCCACCTTCTTTGCTCTAGTCTAACTACCTTACCCTTTGCCTCAAGGAGCAGGGATCAGTTGCAAGGAAGGGGACACCATCAATGATTTTTACTCAGGGTGCCATTGCCCTAGAGCTGGCCCTGTGTGCACTTGTGTTTTTAGTGGTGGGGGCGCTAATTTCAGTTTTTGCACAGGACACTGGTTAGCCTAGTGCCTGCCCTGAACCCAGTAGAGCAGAAGATCTGGAGGTGTGGTAGAGAACAGTCCCGGCAGATAGGTCATATTCCACAGATGCTGGGAGAGAACTGGCATTCTTTCTGTGCTTGATGATCTGCCTGGTGCAGCTGCCCTTCCTATGGATTGTAGTGCCGAAGGCTCAGCTGGTCAGAGGCAGGCCATGGAAGACCACTGAGCGATGGTCACGTGGGGACCTGAGGGCTCCTCCCAGGGACCCATGGATTTAGGCAGCAAATGGACTTGAGCACCTAAATTAGATTCTACTATTAGGCATCTAATAATAAAGGCTATGGTCAAATGTATCCAATACAGAGAAAGGGTGGCTTGGGATGGCTAAATCAAATATTGCATAAGACATTTGTTCCCCGTATAAAATACCCTTAACTGCTATATTTCTCCTCTTTTAGGTGTAAATTTTTAAAGGGGCAGGCCACACACATATTATAAAATCGGTTATTTATTTTATTTATTTATTTATTTAAAAACTTTTCTATACCGTCGCTAAGTTATATACCATCGCAACGGTTTACAAATAGGCACATAGACTAAGGTAAGTAAATGTAGGATATCGTACATTCTAACAGGTGCCAATAAAGTTCGATTACAATTTCATAAATAAAATCATTATTTGAGTAATGTTGGTCATGTCCAGGTGTATTATTGAGTTACTATCGCTTTGAAATATTACTTCTTAAATGTAGGATTGAGTAAATTCATTCTCATCTGCATTACCCTGTACTTTCATTCTCTACCCTCCACACTCTTTAGTGAAGGCTTTTTTAAAGAGCCATGTTTTTAGATTTTTCTTAAATGTTTTGAGATTATTCTGTAATCTGAGTTCGGGGGGCATCGTGTTCCATAGTATGTGCCCAGCCAATGATAAAGCCCTTTCTCTTACTTGGGTTAATTTTGCGCGCCTGTTCCGATTCCCGTGCAAGGGGGGCGTATTTTATTTAAAAAATTGCGCAGCAACGCAATCGGACCTTCACTATCTCCCTAACTGACCTTCCCTTTCCTTTCCTTCCCGACCCCTAATCCCCACCTATCTAATCAATTATTTTTTGTTTTCCTACTTACTTCCGATCAGCAGCTGAAGTAAGCTGGGCGCCGGCTGGTTGCCAGTGTGCACTTCACCAGGGCAGCACAAAATGATGCTGTTCCAGCCGGCCCCCTGCCCAGACCCCACTCCCGGCCTGCCCCTTTTTAGATGCCTGGCACTTCCGCGTGTACCGGCAGATACGAAAATGCGCTCGGCATGTAACCCGGCCATGCGCATATCTGCCGGTATTGGCGCGCGCCAGCCTTTTAAAATCCCTTCGTTAGTCTGACAATTTTTTCAACAAAGAAAGGAACAGCTTTATGAAAAATGTTGTGTCCGTTGGTCGCAGACGGCTGTGACCTCTGATGCTCACCTCTTTTTTCCCTGCATCAGCGATTCTTGGAAGATTGGTAGTCTCCACCTACAAATGCCGTCTTCCTCGACGTCCCTGGGACGGCGTGGGCAATCCTGTCTACCATCTTGAATTGGGGATTACCTAGGGCAGGGTCGCACACGCCAGGCCCTCTCTTAACCACGTCATGGCGGGAACCTCGGGTGCGTCCCCTCTGCATGTCGTCACCCGTCAGTGTATTTAAGCTATTCGGACTTTGCTTCCTACGAGTTAGCAAGGACTTCCTACCTGCTGAATTCCACTCCTCTTGGAGACTGTTGCGGCCGTCACTTCCCGACGGCTTCACTCAGTCTACCTTTCCTTTTTTGCGACTCCTTCTGCTCTTCATGGACACCTGGCTGCCGCGGTGTCCGCCTGCCATCCTCTCCGGCATCCCCGGACCGGCTTGGGCACTGCCTCCCGCCATGTTCTTCAGGTACCTTAGGGCGCGCATGCCGCACGGCCCTCATTCTTATTTCCTCATTGGCGCGTTCCTCAGGGGCGTCCCCCTGTGATGACATCACGCTGCCTGGATATTTAAGCCTACAGTTTATTGCGAGCCGTTGAGTTAGCAAGGGTGTTCTTATGGATGAGACTCGCTCTCCGTACCCAGCTACTTTGCCTTCCAACTTCCATTGGACTCTTTCTGCTAACGGGGTACCCGCTCCTCGGGGGCCTCTTTGCTTCTTTCAGGTCGCTATCAGGTAACCGGTACTCGCTCCTCGAGGGCCCATGTTCCCTGACTCGCTGCCTGTGTTCATCTCCTCTTCTACTTGGAAGAATTCGCTACAGACACCAACAGTGAGTACTACTATTATCCACTCCTCAGAGTTGTCTCCCTGGAACCAAGTACTTCCTCCTCGAGGGCCTGCCTGCGTTCCAGCGCCAGTGCCATCTCCTACATGGAACTGCTGTGTGAGTACTTTGCCAACAAGTCTCTCTACCTCCAGGAATCTGGTACTCGCTCCTCGAGGGCCAGCTCTCCCTATCCCTCTTCATATTTGGGACTCTGTGAATGTTCTATTGTACTCACTTTCTCAGTTCTCTCCGCTAAGCACTGCTACCGGAGGAACCGCTGTTCCAGCGCCCTGGGAAATACTTGCCCAGCTGGGCTACATCTTCTACTCACTACTGCCACCTCTGGTGGCTTCTCAAACTGTCTAAATAAAGAACTATCTGTGTTTGTGTGTCCAGAGCTGAGCCTGACCTGTGGCTCCTAACGGGACTTCTCTCGTGGGCATGGTCAGCTGCCACCCAAACCTCATTAACTATAACAGAGACACTTCGCTATTCGCTACTCTGAACTTGTTCCTGCACTTTGGGTCTTGAACGCCTTAGGTATCTGCTCCTCGGGGGCCTTGTCGCGTTCTGGCTATCCACTCCTCGGAGGGCCTTCCTGCCTGGAGAATTCATTTACTCATATTGGGACTCAGCCTTGTTCAGCCTTGTGAGTACGCTACTCATTTGTTACCATCTTGCTGACGGAACCTCAGGTGTACCCCGTGCCTCGGGCCACTACCGTGCTCACCTCAGCATACCTGCTTCTACACTTCGGAGTATCTCTTCCATTCTGCTCTGCTGTCCTCCTGCACTTCGCTACCTAACATCTGTGTTGATTCTCAGCATACCCCACTCTGCGGGCCACTACCGGATCTACCACTGAGAAGTGTTTGTTGGAGGAAGAGTTCCCTGGCCTACCCCGCTCCACGGGCCACTACCAGGGATATCATCACCAGCCTCATTACCACTCTGGACTGTGCCTTTCTTCCCACTCGGTGGGTACTTCATCTACGTTCCAGTCTAATAAAGTCTCATTACTAATTGTGTCCGTCTCAGCTGAGACCACACCTATCATGGTGAGTCCCCACAGGGCTCCTCCCTGTGGGTGGAGTCAGCTCTCACTACGATCCAGGGTCCACAACCACACCAGAACAAAAAAGTTTTGCTGCCACTTTTTTCCAAACTAAATGATGCCAAATAAAGTTGTCTTATGCTCCAGTTGATCTAGATGGGTATCTTGCAAAAAAAAAAATAAAAAATATATATATATACATGAGCTTTTTATTTTTTTGAGTGAGGTTAGAATCTTTTTCCTTTTGACTGGGGAGTAGATTCACAGTTAATGAAAAAATATCTAAAGATGTACTTTTACCTTCCTATATCATTTATTTTTAATATCTTTCTATATCATTTATTTCTAATATCCTTGTTAAAGAAAGCAGACTTCAGCTCAGGTACCCTCTCCAAACTGTAATCAGCACATGACTCCTTCAGAGAATTATTCATCTTCTGAACGGTATCTAGATGCTCTAGTAATACGTTTATCCCATTTCATATCAAGTGCATTAAAATTGAGCTAAAAAATATTATTCCCCAGAAACATTGCTGCAAGGAATATGCCAACAAAAACGAACTACATATCTCCTTGTTTCAATGCAAGTATCAAATTACATAAGTGCTTGAGACTGATTCTTCAGAAATAAATGTGTAATATTATAATGTGAAAAGTCAGCATTGATATGTAGATTGCCTTAATTCCCAGCCTAGGAATGGCCCTCATACATCCACTACTTTTTTGTAACTTATAGAAAAACCATTTCTCTCCTGTTATATTACACATAAACTTGTTTAGAAAAAAGAAAAGAATAAGGAAAGAACAGAACCATCAACAAGATGCACTTTACTTCTTGCACATATTATTTCCCACGTGTTACAGGTTTTTTTTAAAAGCAAAGACCAATCTCCCAGTCTTTTCACTCCAAAATCTATCGACGGTACTCAGAATAGGTATGATCAAAGCCCTTTTCAAGATAAATTGATTTTTTTTAATTGTCCCACTTCTTTAAAACACTTTATTCCATGTGCTTGAAAAATCATAACTCTTATGCTTAGTTTTCCTTTTCTAAAAGTATGTGCAAAATGGTGCTATTTCCTTTCTTTTCGAAACTGTCCCAGAGTAGGCAGGATGATCTTGCCTTTGCATAAGTTCTAGAATCTTCCTCATTTTAGTAGTAAAATTCAGTACTTTTACAATAGTTAATCCCAGTCTTCTATTGTCTGAATTTGGTCCCTGAATTTAGATTTATAGTATTTTTCTGTTTTTTACAAATGATCCTCTGACATTTAGTCTTGAGAATTAGTTACAATTCTTTCCATGCAGTCTCTTTCTGACTGACTGTTTCTGTTTTTCCATGCCTTTCTTACTAACACTGATTTTTGTCATTTGTCACATTCTGCCCGAGAGCTCTGCGACACTGCTGCCTCTCAGCAGTGCATCACCACATGACATCAACTAAATAATTTTTAAATAGTTCTTGCCCCAAAACTGACTGTAATTTGGGAAAATTAATTATCTGTAAATTTTTCAGTCTGAAGGTATTCTGCATAGCTTCCATTTTCCTAATAATGGCTGTTTTCCTTAATAACAGTGTGTTTAAAAGTCTGCATGCAGCCCACATAAGAGCTTAAATTCCCCACTTCCAGCATAGCATAGCAGTCTCTACTTTGGTGCCAAAAGAGTTTATATTCTGCTCTAAATTCCCAGTTTTAAACTGAAGAGCTTTGTAACCATGGATGAGGACTTCTTTTATGTCCTTAATCACTTTCCACAATATTTCCATGCTTGCTTTTTCAGCAGACTCACCCAAGGTTACAGAAAATGGCGGTCTCAAATAGTCCACTGGCAATTCAATTTGGTGTCCCCAGCACTACAGGAGTCTGATACCTCAACTTCTCTTGCCAAACAGCACAGGGGACAGGGCGAGAACACACCTTCTGTCTGCTTAAATCTATCATTGACAATATTAACTAGTGAGGACTTTGACAAACCCATCATGGTTTCCATCCCACTCATCTCTGGCAGATGCACATCTTCAAGTGCTTGCACAGATTTTGTGGAGATATATCCGAGCCAAGCAAAGATTCAGATAGGAGCACTGTCTTAGGCATCCTTACTCCTTCAGTACTTTCAGCACTTCCCCATCCTGGTTCCAATAGGTGGACAAAGCTACAAAGCAAGATGAGCAGGGAAAATGTGGCTATAACATGGGGAGGGAAATACATGCGCTCCGTTCGCTGTCCCGGGCCCCCCTAATAAACACACAACACCCTTTTTGGCTTTAAATCAGGCCGCAGTTTATTAACTAACCCGAGCCCTTACAATCCACTTTAGCTTTTGCAAACCTGCCCCTCCCCCATTACCCCTTTTTCTTTTGACCTCCACCACCTTGACCCCAGTGGTGGAGCTCTGCCTCGCACCAGCGAGAGCAAGCTCTGCCGTGAACCTTAGCCCCATGGTTCTCCGGCCATCCCGTGCAGCAGCCCCACCGACTACACGAGGCATTCCCCCCCCCCCCCCTCCTCCAACACCAATTCCCCCCCCTCCAGCATTCCAACATAACATGGGCTCGGGTTTTCCGCCACTGACAAGCCGACTTATGTCGACTTGTTCCCCCACTGCGGCTTCTTACCCTTTACTAATTTCCTTCTCCTACCCCTATGGTAGGGAAGGTATTAAACATATCTATCCCCACTTCTAAAGGATGGAACCCCCCCCCCCCACCACCACTGTCCGGACCCCTCCACCTCCTGCTTCTATTACCCGATACCCTGAATATCTTACCCTACCGCCCCATCCACTTTCCCTACAGAAAAGGCAACAGTCCTCCCAATATGTGCCTTGCCGACCAGAACACAGTGGCTGCCATCCCGCATGCTCCAGATCTGGTACTCTCTCTGCGGGCGTTTCAATGCTCTTCTCTGCGCTCTGAAATAAACGAATGACCCACAAACCCATGCACATCCTGTCGCTCGCTGTTTCCAAAAGCTCTGAAACAGAAGACACACTAATTAGTGAGCTTGAAGCACCTTCTCCCCTCCCCCACCCCTACTGACTCACTCCCTCAGCCCGGACATCAGACAGTGAGCTTCCGCCGCCCCGAATGTGAATCCCGCCGCTGGTAATCCAGCCGCTACCGTGTCAAAGACGAGCCATCTTGTGTACGAGAAGGAGCCATCCCGCTGGACGCCTCCTCATATCTGTTTTGTACTGCCTGAACAGGTCAAGCGGTTGCGCTCTTGGCTGACAGCTTGATGAATGTGCCCCCCATTTTGCGTCTATTTTGAAACTGTAAATGACACAACTTCGTCAATGTCGGCGTATCTTACCTGCCTAGTAATTACTTGGCCCCATCCCGTCCAACCAATGCACTCTCTGGCCCAGTCCCCTTTTCCAACCATATGGCTGTAAGGGCCTAACCACTGTAGCACCGCCTGTTGATTCAGCCCCCACCTGCTCGGTGCCCGCTGGGCCCTGAAACACGCCCGCTACTCTTCCGCCCCGGCTCCTGAAAATAGCTACCCGCAGCCACGTGCCTTGTGGACCTCCAACCTTCCCTGAAACAAACAGACATACACCTCCTGCTACTCGCTTACTGCTTGTTGACCCTATTCGCCCCTATGTGCGCCATCTGACACCAAAATACGACCCTGCAGCCCTTATGGCTACTCTTGGTCTTGCTGCATACGCCTAGTCCCCACTGCACTCATATTACCCTACAGCCCTTATGTCTAACTATGGGCTTGCTGCGCACGCCTGATGGCTGGCTAACGGATGACCGTGTCTCGGACTCCTCTTTTTTTTTTTTTTATATGCCATGGCTCTCACCTGGAAGAACCGTCTGAGGCACAATCGTCGAAGACCCCTGTGTGTCTGCGTGCTCCTACTCGCGCCCTGACTCTGTACCGGATTCCTTATCGCGAACCCTAGGCACACCCATTGTGCTAATCGAGCTAATGCCCTCTCCCCTAACCTCTGTCCCCCTAGCCGTGTGAGGTTAAAAAGCCCTGTGACCTGGCTCCCCTTCTCCTTCCATGCCCATGTTGTTGGTCCCTTCATGTGAGCCTTGAATTACCCTGTGTGTCCTTGAAATGGGGTGTGTGCCCTTGTATGCTGGTCAAGCAGTTCTGAAATCGCACCCCTGCACCAGGCAGGTGCCTGATGGTATCCCACCACGCTTGCTCATTGCTGGGAATCCCGCCCCCCCCCCCCCCCCCCTTTGGATGCTCTTGACTGCCTGGAGACCGGTCCCACTCCTCTCCTTCTTGCCCTTCTTCTTCCCCGTCTTCCCGCACCAGCTTGTACTAAAATACTATGTTCATGTATTTCCGCATCCTTATAGTGCTCCGCGGTTTACCGCGTACGCCGTCACTTCACTCTGTCAGGGGTGCCCGACAATGTATGACCCCTATCCTGTTTGTGCCCTAACTCAGTGGTACTCACAGGCCCTTCCCTGAGTACTAAGTTCCCAGAAAGGCGTCGTTGAATAGCTGCTATCTGAGCTGGAGCTCAAGGGGGTACCCCCCCTCTTCCTCATTAGACTAAGAAGGTCAGAAACTTTTACTTTTTAATTACTTTTCACAAAATGTTTCTGAAGCCCATAGAAGCTTCTCTTTTATATGCTCTGAATTTCATCGGCGGGAAACAAAGTTCTGTTTACTATTTCCAGCTACTATTAAAGTGTTTGCTGCCAACAAGACTATTTTTCTGAAAACTAAAGAACAAGCTCAAGCTTTTTTGACTACCGCAGCACACTGAACAGACGATTTCAATGTGTTATTCACTATGATGCCTAGATCTTTCTTGGGTGGTAGCTCCTAATATGGAACCTAATATTGTGTAACTATAGCATGGGTTATTTTTCCCTATATGCATCACCTTGCACTTATCCACATTAAACTTCATCTGCCATTTGGATGCCCAATTTTCCAGTCTCTGAAGATCTTTCTGCAATTTATCACAATCTGCTTGTGATTTAATTACTCTGAACAATTTTGTATCATCTGCAAATTTGATTACCTCACTTGTCGTCTTTCTTTCCAGATCATTTATAAATATATTGAAAAGTACAGGTCACAATACAGATACCTGAGGCACTCCACTGCCCACTCCCTTCCACTGAGAAAATTGTCCATTTAATCCTACTCTTTGTTTCCTATCTTTTAGCCAGTTTGTAAGCCACGAAAGGACATCGCCACCTATCCCATGACTTTTTACTTTTCCTAGAAGCCCTCATTAGGAACTTTGTCAAATGCCTTCTGAAAATCCAAATATACTACATCTACTGGTTCACCTATATCTACATGATTATTAGAGATGTGAATCGTGTGATCGATCGTCTTAACGATCGATTTCGGCTGGGAGGGGGAGGGAATCGGATCGTCACAGTTTGGGTTTTTTAAATATCGTGTAAATCGAAAACCGGCACACTAAAACATCCCTAAAACCCACCCCGACCCTTTAAAATAAATCCCCCCACCCTCCCGAACCCCCCCAAAATGCCTTAAATTACCTGGGGTCCAGAGGAAGGGTCCCGGTGTGATCTTTTACTCTCGGACCTCGGACCTCCGTGCGTTGTAGAAACAAAATGGCGCCGGCACTACCTTTGACCTGTCATAAGACAGGCCGGCGCCATTTTGTTTTTTTGTCCCCCGACGTCAGGAGTGTAGGAGATCGCTCCCGGACCCCCGCTGGACCCCCAGGGACTTTTGGCCAGCTTGGGGGGGCCTCCTGACCCCCACAAGACTTGCCAAAAGTCCAGCGGGGGTCCGGAACGACCTCCTGCTGTCGAATCGTTTTTCCGTACGGAAAAACGATTCGCGGTAGGAGATCGCTCCCGGACCCCCGCTGGACCCCCAGGGACTTTTGGCCAGCTTGGGGGGGCCTCCTGACCCCCACAAGACTTGCCAAAAGTCCAGCGGGGGTCCGGAACGACCTCCTACAGTCGATTCGTGTTGCCGTACGGCCGGCGCCATTTTGCGCAAGGTGTCGGTTGGAGGGTCGGGACAGGGCTTGGTTGCAGGTGAGGGCACGGGCCGGTCCTTTCGGAGGGAATCCCCAAGCGGTGGTACAGGTAAAGGCGGTTCAAGACGTAGCGATGTGTGTTGGCGATTTAATCGCTCCAATTGTATCTTCCCAGACTGCAAATTCCGTCATGCCTGTTCCAATTGTGGAGCTTCCCATCCCGTGTCTCGGTGTCTCAAAAGACAGGGTGAGGATCTCCCCCCGGCCCAGGTTCCAAAGGGACCGGGTAAACCGGGGGTGTGAACAGGCTTTTACTCCGGTTAGGATTTCTGCCATGCGGCCTTGGTTAAAAATTTACCCGAACAGGGGAATGGCAGATCTTCTAACTCAAGGCTTTACGTGTGGTTTTCGTATACCTTTTATGGGGGGGGAAGAGGTGGGGGGAGGGGACAATTGCCCATCGGTACGGCGTTTAGTAACCGTGGTGAAGAATAAATTGCAGGAGGAGATTGCGCTCGATAGGATTGCTGGTCCGTTCCGGGAGGTTCCTTTTAAGGATATGGTATTGTCACCGTTGGCGGTGGTCCCTAAGAGGGAGGCAGGTAAATTTAGACTGATCCATAATCTGTCCTTTCCAGAGGGGAAATCGGTGAATGATGGGATTCCGAGGGCGCAGTGTACGGTTCGATATGCGTCCTTTGATTCAGCGGTTCGTTTGGTGAGTTGTGGTCCAGGAGCTTTGATGGCTAAGGTTGATATCGAGGCGGGTTTTCGGTTGCTACCGGTCCATCCGGAAAGTTTCCATTTGTTGGGCTTCCGTTTTCAACAGGAATTCTATTTTGATAAGTGCATGCCTATGGGTTGCTCTATAGTGTGTGCTTATTTTGAAGCGTTCAGTTCGTTCGTGCATTGGGTGGTGCAGATGAGAGCGGAGACTGCAAAGTTGGTGCATTATTTGGACGATTTCTTGTTTGTTGGGGGAGTGGAGTCAGGAGAGTGTGAGCGGTTGATGGGTAGTTTCCAAGTGGTGGCGACCGAGTTTGGTATTCCCCTTTCGGTGGGAAAGACAGAAGGACCAAGCACGAAACTGACTTTTCTAGGAATCGAGTTGGACTCTGTGAATATGGTATCCCGTTTGCCAGAGGACAAGGTGGAAAGATTACGTATTCTGGTTCGTGGAGCATTAGCTCGGCCTAAGTTAACCTTGCGTGAATTGCAATCCATAGTGGGCAGTCTTAATTTTGCTTGTCGGGTTATTCCTATGGGTCGGGTATTTCTGCGGAGATTGTCGCATGCTATGTCCGGACTCAAGAAGTATCATCACCGTGTTCGAGTATCTAGAACAATGCGGGACGATTTGCGCATTTGGGATAACTTTTTGCGGGATTTTAATGGAGTGGCGTTTTGGCAGTCCAATCCTTTGTCTAATCATGATTTGGAGCTGTTTACGGACGCAGCGGGTTCACTAGGATTCGGAGCTTACTTCCGGGGGTCTTGGTGTGCAGCTTGTTGGCCGGAGGATTGGATGGTGTCCGGGATTACAAAAACATCACATTTCTGGAACTGTTTCCAATTGTGGTGGCGGTGCATATTTGGGGTTCGCAGTTACGAGGTAAGAGAGTCATGTTTTGGTGCGACAATATGGGGGTAGTCGAGGTCGTCAATAAAAGATCTGCGCGATGCCTTAGAGTTTCTGAGTTGTTGCGAGAATTGATTCTGTGTTGTATGTCCTTAAATGTGACAATATGGGCTCGACATGTACCTGGAGTATCTAATGGAGTGGCCGATTCTCTTTCTCGTTTCAAGTGGGAAGTTTTTCGAGAACTGGCTCCGGAGGCGGAGCTTTTCGGAACTCCGGTGCCATCTTCCCTTTGGAGATTTGGTTCCCAGAATCCTGGAACATGCTGCGAGCTTCATTAGCACCGTCTACATGGACAGGTTATGTGGGAGGAGCCCGTAGGGTGATTCCATTTCTGTCTTCCTTGGGCTGGGGGGGAGGTCCGATTTCAGATGTTGCGTTGGTATGTTTCATTGAGCAGGCTAGAAGTAATGGGTACTCGAGGGCGGCGGTGGGACGGCAATTGGCGGGATTTTCCTTTCTCATGAGGGCCCACGGTTGGGGCTTTCCATCGGGTCGTTTTATTGTTCAACGGTTACTGGCTGGCTGGTCCAGAACGGTGGAACAGAGGTCTGATCAGTGCTTGCCAATTACGCATGATATTCTAATGCGGCTTTGGGGTGCGTTGTCGTCGGTTTGTTCATCCGGGTATGAAACGGCGTTGTTTCGTCTCGCTTTTGTTTTGGCCTTTTTTGGCGCTCTCCGAGTTAGCGAGTTGGTGGCGCGAGCTGCGAGCAGCAGGGATTACCCGGGCCTTTTGGCATGTAATGTGGTCGTGACCAACAGATCGGTGGTAATGGGTATCCCGCAGTCCAAGACGGATCAGAGGGGCCGGGGATTGTCAGTAATTCTGGCTGCAGTTCCGGGCTTGGTAACTTGTCCAGTTACAAATGCGGCGTGTTACTGTCAATTGCGACTGAGGGGAGCGGTGCAATTTTTGGTTCATGAGAATCTTCGACCTTTGACCAAGTATCAATTTGAGATAGTGCTTCGTCGTGCATTGTTTGAGATTGGCTTGGATGGGCGTCGTTTTGGTACGCATTCGTTTAGGATTGGGGCGGCGACATCTGCGGCTAGCGCGGGTTTGCCGGGGGGTGTGATTCAGAGGATTGGCCGATGGCGGTCGGGCGCGTATCGGAGCTATGTTCGCCCAGAGACTGGGCGTAAATGAGCGGTGCCTAACCTCTGTTTCTTTTCAGGTGCGGTGTCTGATGGCATGGCGGTGTGGATCATCGGGCACTCGTATACTCACTGGGCACACAAGCATGCCTGCGGCCGGCCATATGGTCCCCACCTGGATTTACAAAGCAGAGGGGTGCGGGTGCATTGGTTGGGGCGTCGAGGCATGCTTTGGGATGAACTGATTCCGTGTGTGCACAGGGAATGCAAACGTCTCAACGCACCTAGAGTGTTGGTGGTCCATTTGGGGGGAAACGACTGGGGTCGGATGGCTGGTAGGCAATTTATCAGCATGGTAAGAAAGGATTTGATGACAGTGTCGATATTATTGCCTACCACCATCCTGTGTTGGTCGGACATAATAGTCAGACCTGCTGAATGGGAAAATGTTATGTGGCGCAGAAGCAGGTCCAAAGCGAACCAACAAATTGGATCTTGGTTGGCGCGGTTGGGGGGGCGTCACATTCGACATGATTGGTCCTGGGGCAAGGTAGGGGGATTATTTAGCAAGGATGGAGTACATCTTTCATTCATAGGCACGGACCTGTTTCTGAATTCCATTCAGGAGGTTCTGGAGGCATTATTTCTGATGTAAGCGGGGCCGCATCTTTGGGGGTCACTGGACATTGGATGTCCGTGTCTTTGGCGCTTGGCCCGAGCCGTAAGAGTTTAAAGTTATGGGTTATGCTATGACGGATTTCAGTGGTATGTAAATGATGGTTGACAACTGGGGCTGTTGTCAGGGAGTGGCCCCTTGCTGGAAAGAGGCGGGGGCCGCTTGGCCAGACTCCTTGCAGGTTGGTGGCGGGGGTCCACCCAGGTTGGCTCCTTGCAGGATGGCAGTGGGAGTCGGAACCTGGCGTGTGGGGCCAAATCAACGAGCCGAGTGGCTGGTAGAGGCTATCCTGCCGGAAAGAGGCGGATAGCGTGGGGAGATTGGAAATTGCTGAAATCTGAAATGTGTATTGTTTGTACTTGACTGAGGCTCGGGTCATTTGTTATTAAAGCTGCGGCCTTGTTTTTTACCCAACACATTGTTTTTGTAATTATTTGAATGTACGGGTGGATGAGAGTGCGTGAGGTCCTGGCTGCCCATATTACACCTCTGGTAAATACGTTCTTCAGGTTTTTGTATTGTTTCAAAATCCTTCCAAACCTGTTTAATCAGTTGTAACAGTGGGACAAAAATCAGCCAAACCCCTCCCCCCACCTCGAAAATATCTTTCAGTAATGGTCTTTACAGTGCTGTAGATTTACAGGTAGTTGGCAACTCCAGCTGCTTCTCTCTTTCCACTCTGACTGTTGGGCAGGAGCCATGAGTGACACAAGTTGGGTTGCAGTCAGATTGCCCAGGGGCACATATGGTGATGGCAAAGAAGGAAGCTCAGGAACCCTTCCCCTAACTTTCTCCCACTTGCTGAGACATTTCTACATTTTTATGGACAGTCAGTAAAATAATACAAAATAAAACTTACCTTAGTTTCTCAGTAAAATATTTCTATGGAGTTGGCAACCCAGGACAAAATAAAAAGAAATGTGTATAGTACACTGTGGGAAGCAGTGCTTCTCTCATTCCACTTTCAACACTGCAAAGCTACAGTCTCCAGCTTTAGAGGGATATATTTTTTCTGAGCTCTTTTTCTCAAAATATGAATTTCTTCTGTTCCTGGAGAATGCTGACTGTATGGACAAGGCTTTCTAAGTCCAGATAAAAATGTCCTTTTGTTCACTACAGTTGTGATGGTTTCCATTTTCAATGTTTGTTTTCCTGCTTCTTGAGCTGGCTAAAAGTAACATAAGAAATTGCCATATTGGGTCAGACCAAGGGTCCATCGAGCTCAGCATCCTGTTTCCAACAGTGGCCAGTCAAGGTCACAAGTACCTGGTGGATTCCATAAAGTAGATCTAATTACTAGTACTCACTTCCAGGGATAGCAATAGTTTTCTTTAGTCTGCCTGGCTAATATATTATGGACTTGTTTTGAATCTGCTGGTTGTTCGTGTCATGTAATGTCCCCTTGTTTTGGTATTATTTGAAAAGGTAAATAACCGTCCTTTATTTACCCATTCCATCCCAATCATGATTTTCTAAACTTCTTTCATGTATCCTCCCAGCCATCTCTTTTCCAAGCTAAAGAGCCCTAGCCTGCCTGGCCTCTCATCATAGAAGAGATGATCCATTCCCTGTATCATTTTTGTTACCCTCCTCTGCATCTTTTCTAGTTCTGCTATGGCTTTCTTGGGATGGAGTGACTAGTAATGCACACAATACTTAAGGAACAGGCACAGCATGGCTCAATACAGAGGCATTTTAATATTTTCCTTTTAATTCTCCATTCCTTTTTGGATCATTCCTAATATTTTCTTTGCTTTTTTGACTGCCACCATGCACTGAGCCAAAGATATGCCTAGGTACCTTAGGATGCAACAGTAATTACAGATATTATGGGCTGAATTTTCAAAAGGATTTACATATGTAAAACTGGGTTTTATGCGAGTACATGGAATTTTGAAAATTGCTACTTATACCCACGTAACTCCTTTGAAAATTCACTCAATAGAGCTGAATTTTAAAAAGCTTTTATGTGCATAAATGTGCTTTGAAACTTGCCCAGATATGGTACTTTTACATATGCAAGGTCTTTGAAAATTCACTATTTGTGAATGCCTTAGTTTTATTCAAACAATTAGTTTGTAATTATTATTTGACTAAAGCTAAGGCATTTATATTTTTAAATTTCATAAATATCGGGGGGTGGTATTCAGCCTTCAAATACCGGGGCAATCCCTGAAAATTGAAGGTGTCTCATAACTGATATTAGGCTTAAAGGGAAAGGGTCTAAGGAGGCAGGTGGTAGGAAGCCTCCTATGGGGCCACCATCCTCGGCAACTGCTATGACTGCCGACTAGTACCTAAACTGTCATGAAAGATCATGTGTGTAGCTGCTGCCATACAGAAGATCAGACTTCTCCTCAGTCTCTATATTCAGGACTGCTATACATATTCTGTCATTTGTAGCTTGGAAACATATGCTTCAGAAACAAAACAAGAATAAAGCCACAGTGTTTATGATTATTACATGATTGTTTTCCTAATTGTTCCTGTCAGGAACCAGTGGGTCATAAATGAGCAACTTTAGAGAGGAAGAGACCAATGAGCCTTTGAAGGAACCATGAGCAGCTTCAGTTGCTTGCAAGGACAAACTAAAACTTAACTTATGGTACTAGGGATTAGATCTGCCCAGGGAATGTTCCCCTTGGTACAGTAGGAGATACACTCTGGTCTCAGGAAATAAAGTCTACCCAGAAATTCACCTTGCTGGCATAACACTGAAGAGATCCCCCTGGGTCTCCAGTAGATATCTCTAACTCAGGCTTTTGGTAGGGCGTGAGTAGGGAGCATACCGTTCTGAACCTGCATCTCCTCCAAGGATGCTGGGAGTGGTATCTCCTGCCTACATAACTGCAGGTGGGTACATAGAGTAGTGTGGCATTTGAGTTGGATTTTTAGGAAGGAAGAATGTTCAATTATGTGAATGTCCCCAGTCTTCCGATTTAGGCCCCATGATCAGATAATTTAGAAGAAGGGGAGACATACATCCTTGTTCAGAACCCAACCAGTCTGGCAGGGTTTGTCTGAATTGTTTTGGACAGTCATTTTTGGATTGTAGAGAATCTCTGTTCCTGGCTGTGGGAGGATTTTTCCCCCTGCTTGGAGGAAGTTGGAGAAGAGACCACCTGTGGTTCCCATCTTACAACCCATGGAGGGCCAGCGGTGATTCACCACAAGAGAAGTATTTCTGGATTTTTTTTTTAGAAGATTGTGTGTCTTCTAAAGATTTTGTGCCCTGGGAGAAGGGCTTGTAGATTTCATCTGTCTGCTGCCGTTGAGACTTTCATACCGAGAGATCTATCTTCAACGTTCGAGAGGAGCGAGGGGGTGGAAAAGAAGTTTCATTGGAGACCCCCATTGAAATCTCTACCAGGGGCAGAGAGAACAACTGTTCTTCCAGGACAAGAGGGATGACAGTCCTCACATAAGTATGGGTGCAGAGTCTGGCATGGAACTTTAATTTCAAAGATTCTAGAAGCTTTTAGCAAGCTGAAGATCCTTAACGTGTTTAGCCTTTCTTCATAAGGGAGCTGTCCCACCCGCTTCTCTGTACCTTCTACCCTGCATTTGATTATGAAGCTTCCTGGATATTTAAAAGGTATTCCCACTATTTCTGCTATCCATGAAGCATTTCTCGAGTTTGATAAAATTATTGAGATTCCCTGAAAAAAAGTGTTAAAAATCTTTTATGAGATAATTTGTGTTTCCGATAATACGGCAGCAATTAGCCTCTATGGCAATCTAAAGGGATCAGGGTAATTGGCCAGAATATAAAAAATGGGAAAGTAATGTCTTGTAATTGCATTGCTGAAAAATGTAACTTGACCCCCTTCTCAGACATTTAAATGGCTCTAAATGAAGCACTATATAGATGGTAGTGCAGAAAGATTAGATTATATTAAAATATATAACTGGGACATGATGCTTCTGCAAGTTACAAAAAATTGAGAATGGCCCAAAAATCATTATGTGTTGGTTAGAGAGAGCTTGGGAAAAAGATCTGAATTTGGAAACTGGTACTTTGAAATGGAAAACATATTGGGTAAAATCAATAAGTGAATCCATGTTGGCTAGTTTTATGCAGTCTTTTTACTTTGTGGAACACAGAGTCACTTGGATGCCTTTGATGATGTTTAAGATGGGTTTAAAAACTTCTATAAAATGTTGGCATTGTGGAATTAATTTGGGGACATTATCTCGTTTGTTATACTACTGTAACCATATTCAGTTTTTTTGGAAATAAATGGGGAATTTGTGACCAAAGTATTATACACAAATTCTGCTTTGTCATATTGCTTAGTCATTTTCGTCATGTTAATTGTCAGATGATTTATCACCCAACTGTTGTAAATTACTAGATATGCTGTTGGCCATTCTGTTCAAATAGTTTTGAGTAATTGGGAAGAGTATAGCTGCTGAATTTTTCATTCTGGTACAATACAGTTTATATGATTTATAGGTATGAAATTGCTACAGCAGAAAAAGGTAATAGAAAATTTAGGTTACTTAAGATATAGCAATGAATTACTGAGCATCTAGCTTTATCGAGTATTATTTTTGTAGAGCGCACTGTTCATTGTATTAACTTTATGTATTTTACTATATACGTTGTGTAGTTCTCTGTATGATTTTTGTTGTGTTTGAGCATATGTTTTGCCTGTCCTACTGGAAACTTTAATAATAAAGAAATTGAGAAAGCAAAAAGTTGGTTCAAGTGTTTGGATAAATTGAAAGGTACCTTAAAATATGCTCCAGATGTTACGTCCCGGTCACGACCCGGCCCTTACCTCTTTGGTCTCGGTCCGTCTCTGAGAGCCTGAGGCCTGTTTCGTGGCGTCCCCATGGGGGGGATGCCGCCGAGGAACCCTTCCTGGACACCGTCTCCTTAGGCGCGTGCAGGAGCCGCACTTATGAAGGCCTTTTCCCGCCACTGAAGGCTCCGCCTTACCCCTGACGTCAGACGCTGCGGCCTATGTAAGGCCATCGCGGAGCCCAGAACTTTGCCTTGCAATGGGGTTCCTTGCGGTTCCCAGTTGCTCCGAGCCCCGGAGCATGCTATTGCGTTAGCAGCTCCGTTCCTGCCTAAGACTTGCTACGCTTCTGTGTCCAAGTCCTGTCTTTGCTTCTGCTTGGTTCCAGTACCTGTCCTGCTTCAGTGCTTGCCTGGTTCCAGTAACCTGTCCTGCTTCAGTTCCAGCTTGGTTCCAGTACCTGTCCTTCTTCAGTGCTTGCCTGGTTCCAGTACCTGTCCTGCTTCAGTTCCAGTTTGGTTCCAGTAACCTGTCCCGCTTCAGTTCCAGCTTGGATCCAGTACCTGTCCTGCTTCTGTTCCTGCCTGATTCCGGATCCTTGCCCGCCTGCTTCAGCTTCAGCTTCCATGATCTCCTAAGTCCCAGCGGCTGGGCTCCTACGGGCTCCTCCCGGGGGAGCTCCGGCTTCCAGGGTGAATCCCCTAAGTCCCAAGCGGCTGGGCTCCTACGGGCTCCTCCCGGGGGAGTACCAGCTTCCTGGGTGAAGTTCACCGTCCATCACCTGCCTGGTATCGGCCTCCCGGCCTGCCCCCCCAAGCTGAGACTATAGTCCATCTCTCCCCAGTCTCCCGCAGGCCGGCCCAAGGGTCCACTAAAGCAGCTAATTCACAACAGATTGCAAGGCCATGGACTCGGCCGAGGTACCAGGACCCCAGGACCTTTCTGGGTTGGCTCTGCAGCTACAACAGCAACAGCAATACCTGGATGTCCTGGCCGGTTCCGTTGGGCAACTGGCCGCCCAAATGGATGCCAGTGAAACTCGTCCTTCGGCTGCTGTGGACGTAGCCTCACCTGTGACCCAGCTGGGGGCACCCGCTCGCTATGCTGGAGATAATAGGACCTGCCGAGGGTTCCTAAACCAGTGTTTTGTACACTTCTCCCTGTTGCCTCGACAGTTCCCCACGGACTCCATCAAAGTAGCGTACATCCTCTCCTTGTTTGATGGGAAGGCCCTGGTGTGGGCCTCTCCCCTTTGGGAGCGTAATGACTCCTCCCTGGAGAACTTGCAGCAGTTTGTCTCCAACTTTCATCAAGCCTTTGACGAACCGGCCTGCCAGGCCTCGGCTACCTCTGAGTTGCTACAGCTTCGCCAAGGGTCCCGTTCTGTGGCGGACTACACAATGGACTTTAGAACTCTTGCTCAGGAAGTAGGCTGGCAAGACGGCAGCCTCAAGGCTATCTTCTTGGAAGGATTGTCTGGGCGCATCAAAGACGAGATCGCCGCCCGTGATCTCCTGGAAGATCTTAATGCGCTCATCGACATGGCTGCTCGGATCGACCGCCGCCTGCAACAGTGAGGCCGAGAGGTACGCACAACGAGGCACAGTCCTGCCCATGGTTCCTCACGACTGCCGCCTCTTCCGAGGCCTGCCCGTCCTGATGTTCCCGCCTCTGAACCTATGCGGTTGGGACGTGCTCCGCTCTCCACAGAGGAGAGACAACGTCGCCGCTCGATCCCAGCGGCCGGGCTCCTACGGGCTCCTCCCAGGGGAGCTCCGGCTTCCAGGGTGAATCCCCTAAGTCCCAAGCGGCTGGGCTCCTACGGGCTCCTCCCAGGGGAGTACCAGCTTCCTGGGTGAAGCTCACCATCCATCGCCTGCCTGGTATCTGCCTTCCGGCCTGCCCCCCAAGCTGAGACTATAGTCCATCTCTCCCCAGTCTCCCGCAGGCCGGCCCAAGGGTCCACTAAAACAGCTAATTCACAACACCAGAAATGTGGATGAGCCAGTCCTTGTCTGCTGCATGCTTCAGAACGCTGTGGTCAGAAATTACATTGTAACCAACATTACCCTGATGGACAAGGAGAAAATACACAGCATGGGAGTGTAAGCTAAGAGGTTGACTGATAGCCGCTGTACTGTAAATGTTACCTACCTCTATAGATTCTTGAACAAAGAAAGTAAAAGGCTCAAACCATAAATAAAACTCTTCCGTCTTTGCAAATAGATTGCAGCTGGCCTGCTTTCATCTTAAGCAACAGTCCCTTGTGCACATCTGTAAGGTAAGACTCTACCTGTAGGCCAGAGGGCCTGAGAAAAGCCTCATCTACTCGAGCACAAACAAAAAAACACCAAATGTATGGTTCCTTATCAAAGAAGACTGATCTGTTAGCTCAGTGGCAGTGCTTCACACTGCCTTATGGAGGACCTGGGTTTGATTCCTGAGTCAGGTCTTCTGCTCCCCAGGTCAATTGGGGATGCTGTGGAGGCAGAATTCACAGTCCCTGGGAGGGGAAGAAAGTCCTAGTCATCAGACGACAACCCAATGTCATAGAATTTCAGAAGGATCCCTGGTGTATAGCAATACCTGGGAACTCTCTGGATTTAGCCCAGAGACTCCGTAAATTTTGACAAATTACCGGGTCTCCAGGCAGGACCCCAAAATCTCCAAGTGGCGCAGGCGTAATGCCGCTATTTTGTACTTTGTGGTGTGGCTTGCCGCTCAGTTTCCTCTTGCTGCGCTCATCCGCTTGCATGGTGCAGCTGGCAGCATTGATGGGAAGAGAGAGAGCACACTATAAGAGGGCTACTCTCAACTCAGGGTGGGTTGGGGGGGGCGGTGTTACATTGGTCTGCCTAAGGCACTACAGAGGCTTGCACTGGCCCTGTATACGAGGATTGCAGGGGTCCATTGCAAAGGTGCTTGCACACTCAGACAGCTGAACTCCCCATGCTTTGCATACCATGTAGCCTCAGTGACAGTCAAAGAGGAGAGGTAGGGGTCACTCAGTATTCAGTAATTTTAAATGATGACTGAATAATCAATACCTGCTCTCCTCCCTCCCTGCTCTCCCACTCCCTCTGCATTCTCCGCCCCCCCCCCCCCTAATCTTAAGAAATCTCAGGGTGAGCAAAACTCAAAAGTTCCCAGGTATGTGTATAGCCCTTGGCTGTTATTGCAGTAACTGGCTAAAGAAAACCCAGAGGGCATATAAAATAGGATGAAAAAAATCTCTGGATAGTTGTGAATGAAGGCTTATGCCACCGTAGCCCAACAAAAGTCAATTCTGTTTAGACTATAAACTCCTCAAAGAAGCAGGAAGAAACTGCCAAGCCAAAAGGGAACTTAATGAAGGAAAGCAAAAAACAGACAGACCCTCACCAAATACAAAATACATGATGACAGACTAGAAATAGAGCACTAAAGACAAAAACTAAACTCAAAACCCAAGAAGCCAGACTCTGTATGCAGTGGAACCCTGGAGAAATAGAAATAGAAATGTGTTTCCTTCTGTGCTGTGCAAAATGCAAAGATATCATAGATGCACATTTCTAAAAGTTGATAGAGAAAATCAGACTTCCCACAAAAGAATGCACAAAAAAAACTTTATAAACCTAGAGGAAACAGAAGAAACAGCAAATATAGCAGCAAAATATGTGGTATCCTACTACCAGGTCAGAAATGGAATCTGACCAGGGGAGACCAGCAGGCCAAGAGGGAGAGTGGGTGGTGGTGACTGCCCTTCCCCCTATCTACTTGTTGGAGAGTGCATTGCCGATGTCACTGCCTGGGGTCACCAGACTCCCGAGAGGGAAAGAGAGGTGAGCCAGAAGAGAGTGGGCGGCAGTGACTGCCCTTCCCCCTACTTGCCGGTTGGAGGAGAGTGCATCACTGATATCACTGCTTGGGGATACTGAACTCCTTAAAAATAATGGGGTAGATTTTCAGAGCCCTGCTCGCCTAAATCCGCCCAAAACCGGGCGGATTTAGGCGAGCAGGGCCCTGCGCGCCGGTGAGCCTATTTTACATTGGCTCACCGGCGCGCGCACAACCCCGGGACTCGCGTAAGTCCCGGGGTTTTCGGAGTGGGCGTGTCGGGAGGCGTGTCGGGGGGCGGGGCCGGATTGCGCGGCGTTTCGGGGGCGTGCCGGCAGCGTTTTGGGGGCGGGTACGGGGGCGTGGCTACGCCCCGGGGCGGTCCGGGGGCGTGGCCTCGCCCTCCGTACCCGCCCCCAGGTCGCGGCCCGGCGCGCAGGGGTCCCGCTCGCGCGCGGGGATTTACGCCTCCCTCTGGGAGGCGTAAATCCCCCGACAAAGGTAGGATCGGGGTTTAGACAGGGCCGGGCGGGTGGGTTAGGTAGGGGAAGGGAGGGGAAGGTGAGGGGAGGGCAAAGGAAAGTTCCCTTCTAGGCCGCTCCGATTTCGGAGCGGCCTAGGAGGGAACGGGGGTAGGCTGTGCGGCTCGGCGCGCGCAGGCTATACGAAATCGATAGCCTTGCGCGCGCCGATCCAGGATTTTAGCCGATACGCGCGACTATGCGCGTATCTACTAAAATCCAGCGTACTTTTGTTTGCGCCTGGAGCGCAAACAAAAGTAGGCTGTTCGCGCTCGTTTGAAAATCTACCCCAATGTGGCAGCGGTGCGCAGTCGCTGGCGTACTGCCAAACCCGCATGCTCCTTCGGTCCGATTTTACCTTTGAAAGTTTGTTTTTTCGATGGGCAAGAAGAGAAAGGGGAATATTTTTTCATCGGCTGTTCCAGTTCTCACCAGAGGCTCAATGGATCATCATATGGTTTGGCAGGATTCTAGTACCAGATTGAACAGTGTCCAGGACACCTCTTTATCATCTGGAGTCTTGCTGAGTCCAGGTACGAAAATACCCCCACTACAGCCTGCCTTGACTACTCTAATCCTAGGAGATGTAAGTTCTCCGGATAGTTTAAGTGGAACTGTACCTAACTTGGTGATTAATGTATGTCCTATGTCTCCTGATACGGTCATTAGACCATCGTTTTTTTTACCCAACATAACATCTGGGGGAGATACATCAGATATCTCCTCTGAATCCAATTTGGGAAAAAGGGTATCTATACAAGGTGTATTAGCTTTACCTCAGGATATAGGAGAGGTTAAGGAGCCCACAAGTATCCACCATGCTGTATATATGGAGGATGGTATTTCAAGTGGATAGGACTTTAATTGCAATAGTTCAACAACTTAACCAGATAACTGCTAATACTAGAAGGAAAATTCAGGAGCAAGATCAGCAACTTAATGTTACGAATATGTTTTTTGTGAAAGTGAATTCTCAGATACCTGTTTTGCAAGCAGTGGAAACCATGCATGTTAAAGATAGTTTGTTGCTACATGGTCAGATTGAAAAAATGGAAAATTCTATGAGAAGGAAAAAAATCTAGTTTTTTAAATTTCCAGTGACCAGATTAATTAATTAATTAATTAATTTATTTAACAGCTTTTAATATACCGGTGTTCGTGTGAGCACATCGCGCCGGTTTACAATAAACTTGTGACAGGAGGAAAGTTACAATAAACGGGGGGAGGGTAATGGAGCAGGAGCGAAATGAGGGGGGGGGATGAGAGGGAGAGAGTTAAGGAGGAAGGGATAGCAGCTGAGAAAGTACAGGAACTCAACGGTATTTACCAGGTTATAAAAGGAGGTAACTTATTTACAGCATTTAACACAGATTTTTACATTTTAGCTTAATTACAGTGATTTACAGCAATTAACACTGGATTTTACATTAATGTCATCCTTGGAATAATTAAAAACAAAATTGTAGACATTTTGCTTATACTATCAGATAAATGTCCTGCTCTATCTAAGATGTATTATCTTCCAAAAAAGCAGAAGGGTTTTATTTTCAGGTGAGCGGGAGTTGGACTTACTTCAAGGACAAAGTCCCTCCCTTTCTACATTTCTTGAGTTATCTTTTGACGACATTTCCTCAGGAGCAACTCTTCTGGTTACATTTGTGTCAGAGCAGGACAGGGATCAGATTTTTCAGAAATTTTGTCAATATAAAATTACATGGTTTTAAGGACAACAGTTATATGTATTTCCTCAGATGTATCTCATATTACACAGATTTGAAGAAAGCGGTTTCTGCAGTTAAAACAGAGTTGTAGCAATGAGTGCATCTTTTTTCCATAAATATCCTTGCAAATGCTTGGTAACGTATAAAAAAATAGTTTTATTTTTCTTGACCCACTGCATCTTGAAACCTTTGTTAAAGCTGAGGCTGAGGGTTAAGAACAATGGGGTATATTAAAATAGTATTACTGTATATCCTCAACAGCCTGTGTAAGCTCTAGCTATTGCTGTGTTTCCCTTATGATGTGGGCTAATTGACTTATTGATGCATAAAATGTTTAAAGTATTTGTTTTTTTCTTTTCCTTTGTTTTTGTTTTTTTTAACTTGATATTTATTGAATTTTAGTTATATACAAAGCAAATGCATTGCATACAGATAAAAGATACGTAGAATATGTCCTACATTAATAATAAAAGAAACATTTTCAAGAAGCAGAAAAAAAATAAAAATATATCATATTCAACATCTCCATTGTTGCAGTCCCGGTCGCTAGGCTAGCGACCGGGTCCTTACCTTTCTCCTGCCTCCCCCGGTCTCGCTGCAATCCGTTGCTCCTGGGGCCTGCAGGGCCGCATGGCAGCGTCTCTCTCCACGTGGAGACGCTGCCGAAGGACGATTCTGACTCCTCCCACTGCCAGGCAACGCGCACGCGTGAGCAGGGGGCTCTTAAAGGTCCAGCACCCGGAAGTGCTGAACCGCCCTGTTCCTGACGTCAGACGCTGGCTGGCTATTTAAACCATCGTCTGACTTCCTTGCTTTGCCTTTGCAACGAGGTCGCTCTCCTGAGTGCTTAGTTGCTTCCCAGCGTTGCTTTCAGCCTTGGTTCCTGCTTGTTCCAGCCGTGCCTTGCTTCCAGCTCCGGTTCCTGCTTGTTCCAGCCGTGCCTTGCTTCCAGCTCCGGTTCCTGCTTGTTCCAGCCGTGCCTTGCTTCCAGCTCCGGTTCCTGCTTGTTCCAGCCGTGCCTTGCTTCCAGCTCCGGTTCCTGCTTGTTCCAGCCGTGCCTTGCTTCCAGCTCCGGTTCCTGCTTGTTCCAGCCGTGCCTTGCTTCCAGCTCCGGTTCCAGCTTGTTCCAGCCGTGCCTTGCTTCCAGCTCCGGTTCCAGCTTGTCCCAGCCGTGCCTTGCTTCCAGGTCAGGTTCTGTTTGGTCCTGCTGTGCCTTGGCTCCAGCTCTGGGCTCCACTTGCTGTCTACATATCCTGACTCCAGCTCCGGTTCCTGATTCTCCTTTGTCTTCAGCCAGCCACGAACCTTGGTCTTCTTCACGATTCTCCTTTGTCTTCAGCCAGCCACGAACCTTGGTCTTCTTCACGATTCTCCTTTGTCTTCAGCCAGCCACGAACCTTGGTCTTCTTCACGATTCTCCTTTGTCTTCAGCCAGCCTCGAACCTTGGACTCTTTCACGATTCTCCTAAGTCCCAGCGACTCGGACCCCTACGGGCTCCTCCTGGGGGGGTCTCGGGTTTCCAGGGTGAAGACGCCACCAGTCCGCTCCAGCTGAGTGCCGCCTCCCGGCTTATTAACTCCTGTGGACGCTGTCCACCTCAGCCGGCCCAAGGGTCCACTATGACTTTACTCATAACATAACAGTTTGCAAAGGCCATGGACTCGGCGGACTCCGCTCCTATGCAGGCCATCCCTGGCATGGCCCAAAGAATCCAGCAGCAACAGCAATGTCTGGAAGTCTTGGCTGCTACGGTGGATCGCCTAGCCAGTCGCTTGGACGCCAATCCTCCACCGCTGGCACCACCCCCGCCTCCACTGGCGGTTTCAAGCTCCCGCACAGACTCAGCTTCCAGCGCCTACTCGATACTCCGGGGATGCCAGATCGTGCAGGGCGTTTTTGAATCAGTGCTTCATCCGCTTCACGTTGCTACCAGGGCAGTTCCCGTCTGATGCCGTCAAGGTAGCATATATTTTGTCTCTGCTCGATGGGAGGGCTATGCTATGGGCCTCTCCCATGTGGGAGAAACAGGACGCCATGCTGCACAACTTGCAGGATTTCGTGACTCACTTCAAACAGACTTTTGATGAGCCAGCTCGTGCTACCACTGCTACCACTGAAATTCTACAGCTACGACAAGGATCCCGCTCTCTGGCGGAGTACGCTATTGAATTTCGTACTCTGGCGATGGAACTCGGCTGGCAGGATGACTGTTTGCGGGGTATTTTCCTGGAAGGTCTTGCAGGTCGTATCAAAGACGAGCTGATGGCTCGCGACCTGCCCCTCACTCTGAACGGGGTGATAGACTTGGCCGGGAGGATTGACCGACGATTGCAGCAACGAGCTAAGGAGGGTCGAGTTCCTCGTTGGCCTGTCTCATTGGCACCCTTCTTCTCCAGGTCTCTGACTGTACCTCACAAGACACCATCAGCCTCCCACAGCTCCTCAGAGGAACTTATGCAGCTTGGACGGGCACCGCTAACCGAGGAGGAGAAGACACGACGCCGCACTCTGGGCCTGTGCTTATACTGCGGCACTAAGGGTCATTTCCTGGGTCAATGTCTTGCGAGACCGGGAAATGCTCGAGTCTAGGGAGAGATGAGGAGGTTCCCCTAGGCTATGTTAATGCTACTCCTCAATGTACAGTTCCTATAACGCTGGAATATCCAGGTGGCTCCTTGCAGACTCTAGCTTTCATTGATTCCGGAGCCGGAGGGAACTTTATCTGGAGAGAACTGGTACACCAATTAGGACTACCTACTAAGCGCCGGATACCTCCGTTACGGGTTACCTCTATCCGGGGAACCCCTCTACCTGGATCCATTTCTGAAACCACGATGCCTCTCACTTTACGGACGGGAGTGCTTCACACTGAGACAATCTCCTTTTTGCTACTGGATAAATCGGTGCACCCTGTGGTCCTGGGACTCCCTTGGTTGCAACAACATGCTCCGGTGATCCATTGGGACTCTCTCCAAATTGCGCAATGGAGTCCTTCCTGTTTCCAGAATTGCCTGGATCCCGTTCCTAGACCGGAGATATTACTCTCTCACTCTGCCTTGGACCTTCCTTTGCCGTACCAGGATTACGCTGACGTGTTCTCCAAACAAAAAGCTGAACTGCTTCCATGCCATCGGCCCTTCGACTGTGCCATTGATTTACTACCTGGTTCCACTCCCCCGCGGGGTAGGGTATACCCTCTTTCTCTGCCAGAAACCCATGCAATGTCAGACTACATTACGGAGAATCTTGCCAAAGGGTTCATTCGCCCTTCGCACTCTCCTGCAGGAGCAGGATTCTTTTTTGTGTCCAAAAAAGATGGCTCCCTCCGGCCGTGCATAGACTATCGAGGTCTGAACTCCATCACTAAGAAAGATCGCTATCCCTTGCCTCTGATCCCAGAACTGCTCGATAGACTTCAGGGGGCCAAGATCTTTACAAAATTGGATTTACGTGGAGCATACAATTTGGTTCGTATTCGTCCCGGTGACGAGTGGAAGACAGCGTTCAACACGCGAGATGGACATTACGAATACTTAGTAATGCCTTTCGGCTTATGTAATGCCCCTGCTGTCTTCCAGAATCTGATGAATGAGGTACTCCGAGAGATGCTTCATTCTTTCGTCATAGTGTACCTTGATGACGTTCTGATCTATTCCCAAGATCTCTCCTCCCATCGCCAACACGTCAAACAGGTCTTACAGGCTCTAAGAGACAATCATCTATACGCTAAATTTGAAAAATGTCAGTTTGAGCGCGAGTCGCTTCCGTTCTTGGGATATATTGTTTCCTCGTCCGGTTTCCAGATGGACCCAGAGAAGGTGGCGGCCATTGTCAAATGGCCTCGCCCGTCTGGCCTGAAGGCGCTACAGCGATTCCTTGGATTCGCCAATTTTTACAGGCATTTTATACCACATTACTCCCAGAAGGTAGCTCCTCTCACGGCGCTTACTCGCAAAGGGGTTAACGCTCACGATTGGTCCACTACCGCCTCGGCTGCCTTTGAAGACTTAAAACAAGCATTCCTAGACGCTTCCTGCCTACGACACCCAGATCCACAACGACCCTTCATCCTGGAGGTCGATGCCTCGAATCTGGCTGTTGGAGCGGTGCTCAGTCAACACGATACTTCGGGCAAATTGATGCCATGTTCTTACTTCTCTAAAAAGTTTTCGCCTGCTGAATGTAACTATGGCATCGGAGACAAAGAACTCTTAGCCATCAAGTTGGCCTTCGAGGAGTGGAGGCAATGGCTGGAGGGGGCTAATCATCCGGTGACAGTGTACACTGATCACAAAAATTTATTGTACTTGGCCCAAGCTCAACGACTAAACTCGCGGCAAGCAAGATGGTCACTCTTCTTCAGTCGTTTCAATTTCATCCTCAAGTTTCGACCAGCTGAGAAGAACGTTCGAGCCGATGCTCTATCTCGTACCTATCAGCCGGAAGAAGAGGACGACTCTCCACGAACCATCCTGGATCCTGCCTGTGTTCAAATAACTACCACTTCCATTGCTTCCTCAAATAAGACTACCGTTCCTAAGAGGCTTCGGAGGAAAGTCTTGTCTTGGGGCCATGACTCCTTGACCGGGGGACATGCTGGTAGACTAAGAACATTGGATCTTATAAATCGTTTCTATTGGTGGCCTGGTCTTCGACGTGATGTTTCCCTTTACGTGAATTCTTGCCCCACTTGCGCCCTGCAGAAACCGCTTAATGGCCCTCCGAGAGGGTTTCTACAACCGTTACCTATACCCACGGAACCCTGGACACATATTGCTACTGATTTTATGGTGGAACTCCCGCCTTCGCAAGGCAAGACTGTGGTATGGGTCACGGTGGACCGCTTCTCTAAAATGGCTCACTTTGTGCCTTTGCCCAAATTACCTTCCGCCACTGAACTGGCTTCTCTGTTCACACACCATGTATTCCGTATTCATGGTCTGCCTCAGGACATTGTATCTGACAGAGGCCCTCAATTCACAGCCAGGTATTGGAAAGCCTTATGCAAAAAATTTAAGATCCAGCTGAGTTTCTCCTCCGCTTTCCACCCGCAAAGTAATGGGCAAACCGAACGCATGAATCGTTCATTAAAGTTGTTCCTACGAGCGTTCATTAACCACAAACAAGATAATTGGGTGGAGCTTTTGCCTTGGGCAGAATTCGCCTATAATAATCAAATACATACGGCGACGGGGAAATCCCCTTTTCAAATTGTGTACGGTAAACAGCTCAAACCACCGTTACCTCTACCAGTACCAACCTCCTCACCAGCTGCTCAATTGACCGCGGACCAATTGAGTAAACTTTGGTCCTCTACTCAACACCGACTTCAGAAAGTCGCACGCACTTCTAAACGCTACTATGATCGACACCGAAAACCGGCATTCGCTTTTTTCCCAGGCGATCGAGTGTGGCTTAGTACAAAGAACATTCATCTGAGGCAACCTTCCAAGAAGCTCTCACCCAAGTTCTGTGGTCCTTTCCGCGTTGCAGAGAGGGTAAGGGCTGGTCTCTTACCGTCTACGACTCCCAACCACTTTACGCATTCATGATGTCTTTCACGTCTCCCTCTTAAAACCAGTGATTCTTTCCAGATTCCACCCCAGGCCTCTTGAGGACGCTTCCATCACTACGGATGAGGATCCTACGTTTCAGGTACGAGAGGTCCTGGATGCTCGCTTCGCCAACAGACGTTGGGAATATTTGCTAGCCTGGGAAGGTTGTGGAGACGAAGACAATACGTGGGAGCCTGCCCGCAACATCTTGGACAAGACTCTTCTGCAGCAATATCATCTGGACCATCCTGACAGGCCAAGCCCCTCTGAAGAGGGGCGTAAAGGGGGGGGGTACTGTTGCAGTCCCGGTCGCTAGGCTAGCGACCGGGTCCTTACCTTTCTCCTGCCTCCCCCGGTCTCGCTGCAATCCGTTGCTCCTGGGGCCTGCAGGGCCGCATGGCAGCGTCTCTCTCCACGTGGAGACGCTGCCGAAGGACGATTCTGACTCCTCCCACTGCCAGGCAACGCGCGCGCGTGAGCAGGGGCTCTTAAAGGTCCAGCACCCGGAAGTGCTGAACCGCCCTGTTCCTGACGTCAGACGCTGGCTGGCTATTTAAACCATCGTCTGACTTCCTTGCTTTGCCTTTGCAACGAGGTCGCTCTCCTGAGTGCTTAGTTGCTTCCCAGCGTTGCTTTCAGCCTTGGTTCCTGCTTGTTCCAGCCGTGCCTTGCTTCCAGCTCCGGTTCCTGCTTGTTCCAGCCGTGCCTTGCTTCCAGCTCCGGTTCCTGCTTGTTCCAGCCGTGCCTTGCTTCCAGCTCCGGTTCCTGCTTGTTCCAGCCGTGCCTTGCTTCCAGCTCCGGTTCCTGCTTGTTCCAGCCGTGCCTTGCTTCCAGCTCCGGTTCCTGCTTGTTCCAGCCGTGCCTTGCTTCCAGCTCCGGTTCCAGCTTGTTCCAGCCGTGCCTTGCTTCCAGCTCCGGTTCCAGCTTGTCCCCAGCCGTGCCTTGCTTCCAGGTCAGGTTCTGTTTGGTCCTGCTGTGCCTTGGCTCCAGCTCTGGGCTCCACTTGCTGTCTACATATCCTGACTCCAGCTCCGGTTCCTGATTCTCCTTTGTCTTCAGCCAGCCACGAACCTTGGTCTTCTTCACGATTCTCCTTTGTCTTCAGCCAGCCACGAACCTTGGTCTTCTTCACGATTCTCCTTTGTCTTCAGCCAGCCACGAACCTTGGTCTTCTTCACGATTCTCCTTTGTCTTCAGCCAGCCTCGAACCTTGGACTCTTTCACGATTCTCCTAAGTCCCAGCGACTCGGACCCCTACGGGCTCCTCCTGGGGGGGTCTCGGGTTTCCAGGGTGAAGACGCCACCAGTCCGCTCCAGCTGAGTGCCGCCTCCCGGCTTATTAACTCCTGTGGACGCTGTCCACCTCAGCCGGCCCAAGGGTCCACTATTGACTTTACTCATAACATAACATCCATAAAGAAAAAAAGTTGGAGAAGGAACCAAAAATTTCTGGGAGACTATAGGAAATAATAATCAAGAAAGCAATAGACTTAATGTGTTACACAGCACTCAAAATAATGGATCTATATAAATGTCTCCTACTATGGGCTCATAGGTGATATTGGCACACTTCTGGATTCTAAGAAAGACCTTAGTTGTTCAGGAAGGAAAAAAACAAAGCACTCATCTTGATCTTTAACAATACACCTACAAGGATAGTGTAAAACAAAGGAATAACCCATAGAGGTAGCTTTGGAGCATAAGGAAATAAAACTTTTCTGCCTCTCCTGCACAGACTGAGCAAAATCAGGAAATATGTGAATCGTCTGACCAAGAAAAGGAGAAGAAAGATGCCTAAAAAATCTTCTCATTACATTAACATCTTGCTCATAAATAAAGGAAACTAACAAAGTAGAGCGCTCAGCCACATCAATCACAGACCTTTCTAGAAATTCTGACAAATTATCAGCAATATTAAAGGAATCATGATAGGAGTTCTGAGCACTCCTTCTGCAATTAGGAGAAAGAAAAACAGATTTATTGATAGAAGGAATTTTCCCAGAATCAAACTGCAATATGTCTGCAAAGTATTTGTTGAGTTTGGTAAGTGGTGACGTTCCAAATACTTTGGGAAAATTAAGAAATCATAAATATAGGGGTCTGGCTTGATTCTCCAGATATTCCACACGTCGAGGCAATATATTTGAGTCCTTGACTACAGCCGCATTAAAGACTTAAGAACATAAGAACATAAGAACATGCCATACTGGGTCAGACCAAGGGTCCATCAAGCCCAGCATCCTGTTTCCAACAGTGGCCAATCCAGGCCATAATCTGGCAAGTACCCAATGTCCTAATAGAACAATATCCAGACTAAAACATTGTCACTTCCTGTGTCCCAGTGGCATGAGTCTAATGTAAGTCCACTTGTCTTAAACATGAACCAATTTCTTTATGAAATGTATTCCGAAGTGGATAAACCAATGAGAACAATCCAAGGTTATTGAAATTCTTGGTAAGCAGTAACCACTTGCAGGTCTTTGATCTTATTTTCAGCATTAGCCAACTTCTCCTGAATATCCACAAACTCGGACTCACATTCAGTCTTCAAAGACTCAAATATTCTTAGATTCGTGGACCCTTGAGCCGGCTTAGACAGATGAAGACTCACCGTAGGGAGGCCCACTGTGGATGTCGAAGCCAGGAGGCAGCACAGAGCAGGAGACCGGAGGAATCTTCACCACTGGAAGCCCAAGGTCCTCCCAGGAGGAGCCCGTGAGGACCTGAGCCACTTGGACTTAGGAGGACCTCCTGGACGAAGGCCGGAGTCAGGAACCAATGGAGCGAAGCCGGAATCAAAAGCTGTGGATGAGCCGAGGTCAGAAGCCAGTAATCAGAAGCCGGAATCAGAAGCCAGTAGTCAGAAGCCGAAGACAGAAGCCGGGGTTGAAAGCCAGAAGACGAAGACAGCAACTAGTAGCTCTCAGAGAGAATGAACCTTGTTACAAGGCGACATCTGGGCCAAGCTGCAGGGTTTAAATATCCCTGCAGCGTCTGACATCATCCAAGGGCTGTACTCAACTTCCCACGCTGGCCCCTTTAAATCAGGAACACCCCCCCCCGCGCGCACCTAGGGGGTGGGGCCAAGCGCGTCGCATCGGCGTCTCCCTCGCAGAGGGAGCACCGCAGCAGAAGCCCGGATCGGGCCTGGACGGGCAGGAAGGCGGTTCAGCGGCTCGGGCTGGCCCGAGGTAGGTGGAGGTACCTTGTCATGGCCCGGGACCGTAACAAATGAGGAAGTTAGAAGGTCAACTTTGTTATTGGAATCCTTAAGGAATCTTCCAAGATGACTAGAGAATTGGATCAGTGAAGAGCGCATGAAGTGATTTACTTGGATTTTAGAAAAGCTTTTGATATGATCCCACATAGAAGACTCATGAATAAAATGAGACCCTTGGGAGTGAGCGCCAAGGTGGTGGCGTGGATTACAAACTGGTTGACAGAAGACAGCGTGCGATGGTAAATGGAACCAACTCAGAAGAGAAAACAGTGTTAAGTGGAGTGACACAGGGATTGGTGTTGGGACCGGTTCTGTTCAATATCTTTGTGAGCGACATTGCAAAAGGGATAGAAGGTAAACTATTTGTGGATGATACTAAGATCTGCCTCAGAGTGGACACGCCGGAACGAGTAGAGAGAATGAGACGTGATTTAAGGAAGCTTGAACGGTGGTCAAATATATGGCAGCAGGGATTCAATGCCAAGAAATGCAGAGTCATGCATCTGAGGTGTGGTAATCCAGAAGAGATGGGGGATGAAAGGCTGTTGTGCACGGAGCAAGAGAGGGAACTTGGGGTGATTGTGTCTAGCGATCTGAAGACAGCAAAGCAATGAGACAAAGTGATAGCTAAAGCCAGAAGAATGCTGGGCTGCATAGAGAGAGGAATAACCAGTAAGAAAAAGGAGGCAATAATCCCTTTTTACAGGTCCTTGGTGAGGCCTCACCTGAGTACTGTGTTCAATTCTGGAGACCGTATCTCAAAAGGGACAGAGACAGGAAGGGAGATTCAGTTTTATAAGGAACTGGGGAACCTTTTGGGGAAGGGGGAGTCTTTTCTGAAGGGAAGGGCTCCACCTTAACCAGGGTGGAAGTAGGCTGCTGGTGCTAACTTTTAAAAAGAAGATAGAGCAGCTTTTAAACTAGATGAAAAGGGAAAGCCAAATTAGGAGCTACCACCCAGGAAAAAGATCTAGGCGTCATAGTGGATAATACTTTAAAATCGTTGGCTCAGTGTGCTACAGCAGTCAAAAAAGCAAACAGAATGTTAGGAATTATTAGGAAGGGAATGGTTAATAAAATGGAAAATGTCATAATGCCTCTATATCACTCCATGGTGAGACCGCACCTTGAATACTGTGTACAATTCTGGTCACCGCATCTCAAAAAAGATATAGTTGCAATGGAGAAGGTACAGAGAAGGGCAACCAAAATGATAAAGGGGATGGAACAGCTCCCCTATGAGGAAAGACTGAAGAGGTTAGGGCTGTTCAGCTTGGAGAAGACACGGCTGAGGGGGGATATGATAGAGGTCTTTAAGATCATGAGAGGTCTTGAATGAGTAGATGTGAATCGGATATTTACACTTTCAGATAATAGAAGGACTAGGGGGCATTCCATGAAGTTAGCAAGTAGCACATTTCAGACTAATCGGAGAAAATTGTTTTTCACTCAACGCACAATTAAGCTCTGGAATTTGTTGTCAGAGGATGTGGTTAGTACAGTTAGTGTAGCTGGATTCAAAAAGGTTTTGGATAAGTTCTTGGAGGAGAAGTCCATTAACTGCTATTAATCAAGTTTACTTAAGGAATAGCCAGTGCTATTAATTGCATCAGTAACATGGGATCTTCTTGGTGTTTGGGTAATTGCTAGGTTCTTATGGCCTGGTTTGGCCTCTGTTGGAAACAGGATGCTGGGCTTGATGGACCCTTGGTCTGACCCAGTATGGCATGTTCTTATTCGTTTTTCACGAATTAGACAATGTCAACGATATTGTCTAATTCGTCATGTTTCGGTAGCGCTGATATACGAAGCAATTTTTGCCAAAATTTCAGCAAAATTCGTATTTCGTGTTAGTGCGCACTGAGTTACTACGCACTGCAAATCTCTTAGTGTGCAGTAATACCAATTAGTGCGCACTGTTTTTCCAGTTAATGAACTCCTCTGAATTGATACTTTTTAATTTTTAAGGTGCATTTTTTAGTGCGCACTAACATTTGTTACAGCGCACTACTATAAACTTATGGGTAGATTTTAAAAGCCCTGCGCGTGTAAATCCTGCCGGATTTACGCGCGCAGGGCACTCGCGCGCTGGCGCGCCTATTTTGCATAGCCCGCCGGTGCGCACAAAGCCCCGGGATGCGCGTAAGTCCCGGGGCTTCGTAAAAGGGGCGGGAGGGGGGTGTGTCCGGGGGCATGTCGGCAGGCTGGGGGTGTGTCCGGGGGGGCGTGGTGATGGTTTGGGGGTGGGCCAGGAGGGCGGACCCGAGTCCCCTGGCACTGCGGCCTGTGCCGGGGGATGCCGAGGCGGCGCGCGCAAGTTACGCCTGCCTCAAGTAGGCGAAACTTGCACAACAAAGGTAGGGGGGGATTTAGGTGGGGCTAGGGGGTGGGTTAGATAGGGGAAGGGAGGGGAAGGTGGGGGGATGCGGAAGGAGGCAGGCTGTGTGGCTCGGCGCGTGCAGGCTGCCGATTTTGTGCAGCCTTGCGCGCGCCGACCCCTTATTTTATAAGATACGCGTGGCTACTCGCGTATCTTATAAAATCCAGCGTACTTTTGTTTGCGCCGGTTGCGCGAACTTTTTTAAGATCTACCTCAACGTGCGCCGTAAGTTCTATTAGGGTGCACTAATGGGCCTTAATATGTATTAACATCTAGCTAGTGCACATTATCTCGTTCGGTGTACTGCGAACTAATGCTGAAATAGTGCGCACTAACTGGTTGTTAGTGCGCAGTAGGGCCCATTAGTGCGCACTAACGCACTTCGTCGAAAATTGCCGAAAAAAACAAACAAACCGTGGGAAAACGACATTTTCCACGGAGCGCCCGATCTGAAGCCCGAACCAATATCTTTAAACGAAGCACATCTCTAGAAATCAGTGGATCTAGAGGTCATGAAATGAAAGTCCAGGGAGGATGACTCAGAATCAATGTCAAGAAATATTTTTTCATGGAGAGGGTGGTGGATGCCTGGAATGGTCTTCTGGAGGAGGTGGTGAAGACAAAAAGAGTAAAAGATTTTAAAGGGGCATGGGATAAACACTGTGGATCCCTAAAGGCTAGAGGATGGAAATGAATAAATGAGTGCATGGGGGTAACTTGCTGGTGTGGCGGTTACTACCCTTAACCAATAAGCCTTTATACTGTTGATGCTATTCCATCAGTGCTCTCTGCTTCAACGGCAGGGGGAAAAGAGGAAAAGGGGAATTAGATTCAGAATGCAAACAACAAGGACATGAATTTTGCAGTCAGGGAAAACAAATAAACATAGGGGTAACTTGCTGATGCAGCTGTTACTACCCTTAACCAATAAGCCTGAAATTCTTGATGCAACTCCAACATTGCTCTCTGCTTCAACGGCAGCAGGTAATGGGGAATTGGACTCAAACAGCAAATCAACAAGGGCCCTGACTTTGACGCTCTGGGAAACTAATAAGTATGAGGGTGACTTGTACGTCATGGCAGAAACTACCATAAGCTTGCTGGGCAGTCTGGATGGACCATTGGTCCTTTTCTGCCGTTGTTTCTATGTTTCTAAGAGATTGCAAATAGCGTCCAAAGTTACCTCTGACGGCTTTTTAGGCAAAAAGGAGGACTCACCAGAAAAGGGCTGCAAAATCAGCCCTGCACTGCCCATCGACACTGGCATGTTTGATGGCAAAGGCTCTCCCTGAGCTAACATTGGTGAAGGAGACGAATGAATCACAAAACTCTCCCTACCAGCTTCACCGGACAATATTGATGGGAAGAACTGCTCTGATGCTGCTCTAGCTAGGGCCCCACCAATGGAAGAATTGCTAAGACATTATCATTGTAATCCTCTGAAGGAGGTGGAACAGTTGGTCTCTCCACAGGAGGAAGCCGAAGATCCTCAGGACTGAGCGATACCTCTCCTGGCAGGTCGGGTGCTCCCTCACCTATACTTGTAATGGAGCCTTTAGTCTCAACAAGTGCTGGACCCTAGCGGACATGTAGGACGAAATAAGCTGCTGCCCAGGAAGGGGGATATTGGGGGGAAATACCCGAACCTTCCCTTTATGTTTGGAAGGCATTTTTAGGTAAGTACAAGGAAAATCCGGAGAAGCTAAATACAGCCAGCATCACACCGCCATCTTGGTTCCTTTTCCTTTGTAATATTATATTCCTGATTTATTTACATATTGTAAATGAATATAATAAAATATAAATTAAGAAACAAAAAGAAATCTGACCAAGGACATTATGGAACAGCACTAAAAACGGAGACTTCCTTATTACTGTACTTTCCATAACATGTAACTTTACTTGACTTATTACTTTATAAATTGTTTGTTTATTTTATTATACTTATTTTAATCTTTCTATAAATTACATAAGAATATAAGTATTACCATACTGGGTCAGACCGAAGGTTCATCAAGCCCAGTATCCTGTTTCTAGCAGTGGCCAATGCAGGTTACAAGTACCTGGCAAGATTCCAAATAGTAAATAGATCCCATGGTGCTGTTGTGCAGTGAATAAGTAGTGACTATTTTCTAAAGCCCGAATTTTCGAAGCCTGGCGCACACAAATACAGGGGGATACTTGAATGGCCGGGCCCAGTGCATGCTGAGTACATTTTCGAAAGGGCACAGCCACGTGCATATCTCCCAATACACGTAGAAGTTCTGAGCCAGTGAAAAGGGGCAAGCCAGGGGGCAAGGGCGGGGGCCGGCCGGGACAGCGGTCATTAGGCCCTGTTCCAGGTAAGCGCCCGCCTGCAGCCAGCGGCATGCATAACTTACTTCTGCTCTGAAGGAGCAGGTAATTTATAAAATAAAAAAAATAGGGTAGGTAGGTAGGGGTTAGGGGTCAGGGAGGAGAGGGGAAAAGGTAGGAAGGTTAGGTAGGGGTATAGAGAAGTTACCTCCCAGTCCGCTTTTAAAATCCCCCCAACCCCCCGCGAGTCCCGACCTGCCCGCACATGCATGCGTGGGAGCTGTATTTGATAATATACGTGCGCCGACATGCGCATGTTATAAAATAGCTGCGTCCATGTGCGCATGCTGGGAACTGCGTGCACATGGACACACGCGCGGATGTTTGAAAATCAACCCCAAGTCTACTTGGTTAATAACTGCTTATGGACTTCTCCTCCAGGAATTTGTCTAAACCCTTTTAAACCCAGCAATGCTAACTTCCTTAACCACATTCTCTGGCAATGAATTCCAGAGCTTAATTGTGTACTGAGTGAAAAAGAATTTTCTTCAATTTGTTTTGAATGTGCTACTTACTAGCTTCATGGAGTATCCCCTAGTCTTTGTATTTTTTTGAAAGAGTAAATAACCAATTTACATTTACCCTTTATATTTCACTCATGATTTTATAGACCTCTGTCATATCTCCCCTCAACTATCTTTTCTCCAAGCTGAATAGTCCTAATCTGTTTAGCCTTTCCTCATATGGGATCTGTTCCATCCCCTTTATCATTTTGGTCTCCCTTCTCTGTAACTGTTCCAATGTAACTATATATTTTTTTTTAGATGTGACAACCAGAACTGCACACAATACTCCAGGTGCGTCCTCACCATGGAACGATACATAGGCATTATGACATTCTTTATTTTATTCTCCATTCTTTTTCTAATAATTCCAAACTTTCTGTTTGATTTTTTCACTGCCGATGCACACTGAGCCTAGGATTTCTAAGTGTTATCCACTGTGATGACCAGATCCTTTTCCTGGGTGGTGACTCCTAATATGGAACTTAACATCGTGTAACTACAGTGTGGGTTACTTTTCCCCATGTCCATCACTTTGAACTTGTCCACATTAAATTTCATCTACCACTTCAATGGCCAATCTTCAATTCTCACAATGTCCTCCTGCAATTTTTCACAAGCCACTTGTGATTTAACAACTTGGAATAATTTTGAGTTGTCTGCAAATTTGATCACCTCACTCATTGTTACCCTCTCTAGATCATTTATAAATATATTGAAAAACACTGGTCCCAGTACAGATCCCTGAGGCATTCCACTGTTTACTCTTCTCCACTGAGAAAACTGACCATTAGATCCTACTTTGTTTCCTATCTTTTAACTAGTTTGCAGAACACAATAGAACATCGCCTCCTATCCCATGACTTTGCACTTTTCTCAGGAGTCCCTTATGGGGTTCTTTGTCAAACATCTTCTGAAAAATCCAAATATACTGCTTCAGAGTGCCTTAAGTCCTCTCCTGGACTTGCCTCTGGTATCAGGGAAGTCAGAAGGGTACACCAGATTCCAGCAGCTTGCAGAGCTTCTGTATCTCGTACCAAGGAAGCCTGGTATTTGTTTGAATCCTCTTGCAGGACTTGTTGCCAGGCATTTAGGACCTATATAGTAGTTTGAAACTACAGCTACCCCTCTATGAGAGCCTGGAAGAAAGCTTCCAGTCTGGTTAGTAAAAAAAAAAAAAAAAAAGAAATGTTCTGCTATAGCCAAGGCTTTTCGGTTCTTTAAGGCCTATGCGCTGCTCAAGAACACCACACAAGAAAATCTTTGTGATGAGCAACATGAGAGTGAGCCCTTGGTGCTGTGGCATAGTTGGTGCTGCCTTGTAGGCAAACCTATGAGGCCCATGCCAACAGATGGCAAATACGTCATGTTGTGGGACAGGCTGAAGCTTCACCAATATCAGCCACCTCTCCCACAAGTTGAGCCCTTGGGTTCTAGTGACCGGCAGGACTTAGGTGGGTCCCTAAGACATGAGAGAGAGCAAGAGTTTGAGGACATGCCAGTGTTGGGGCAATTAGCAGACTAGGGATACTGGAGGTAGGCCAAGGGTCAGGACAGGTGGCAGCCAGGCACGGTCAGGTCCAATGTAAGAAGTCAATCAGGCTGTTGAAGGACTTCAGGCCAGAGATGAATGAAGATACACAAGAGACACTGGACAAAACTGGAGATGGCATGAGTGAACCAGGCAATTTGGACAAGGCAAAGTTGGACAAGGCAGGAACAATCAGGAATACAGGAGGAACACACACTGCTCAAGGCAGGAGACCAGTTGCTAAGGCAAGGCTTCGGTGCATGGCTGGGCCTTATATACCCAATCGTGTGATGTCATCAGGAGGCGCTGTCAGCCCAGATTCCCTTTAAATAATAGTGTGGCACGCTCACCTATGGATAGCCTGTGAAGGAGAAGAGATGGCATCACGCTGGCAGTATCCTGACACAGGAGGAGTGCACGGCGGCTTCCAGGCCATGCTGAGAACCAGTGTGACCTGCAGGTGTGTGATGCCAGTCGTGGATGGGTCCTGTGACCGGTGAACATAACCTTTTCTGATTTTCCTTCTAGAATAAAATATTCTAGCCTGTCTGGCTCTGACTGACTATCTGTCCCTCACTATCCCAGCAGAGCTAGCTCCCTTGGCCCATTGTACCTAACTTTCAAGGCTGTTGCTGCAGCCAGATCCCAGGAAAAAAAAACCAACAACTTTGTAGCATGAATCTCTGCTCTACACTGGCTCTTAGGGCAGAAATTGTTTAGCATAAGTCCCTGCTCTGTGCAGATACTTAGAAGAGAAACAACCCCAGAAATATTTTTTTTTTTACTTTTCTTATGGGGTGGGTCTCTCTTCTGTGCAGAAGCTTAGAACAGACATTCCATTGCTTCCACCGTATGTAACACAGTGGAATGGTTCTTGGTTTGCCAGAGGACAGAGCACGCTGGACTCTGGCCTTGCTTCACATAAATATTTATTTATACAAGGGCAAAACAGAAAAACACCAGCTTACCTCAGCAATGCTCAAATCAAAAGCTTACAGCAATAGGTCAGTTTGTAGTAGGAATTGCCTTCTCCTCATCACCAGGCTGTCTGTTCCCACCTGGGCCTAGACTCTTATTTATTTATTTATTTAAGGCTTTTATATACCGACTTTCTTGATACAAATCAAATCAACTCGGTTTACATTGAACTAAGCAGAACAATAATCAACCAATTAACAGTCAACCAATCGCTTACAGCCTTCCCATCAGGGCTGTCTTAAAGTGTACCAGGCTAAATCTTGGTCCTGGTCTTTTAAGGGGGTTCTGATATACACTCTTTTACACTGCTGTTTAAGAGCAGTTCTTATATAAATACAAATTATACTAAAAATACACACACAAAATTTGCATTCCTATACGTTTTAGACACTCAAACCAGGAATTTCAAAACTCCTCTATAAGGTGCTAAAGTAGCCAAACATCCAGATAATCATCATAAGCATGAAATGTAAAACTGCTCAGAATTATTACTTTTTAACTTGGGTACTGTTAAAACAGAATATCAGCTTTTTAAAAAGTAAACATCTGAAGTTGTTATATAAAGCACCAGCAGAGTTAATTACAAAACTCCATTTCTCTTCTACCTCATAGATTTATGCAATGATTTTTTTTTTCTATACTTGGGGGAAAGGTCTTTTGTTCTTTATGATCCCCTGCTGCCGAGATACATTTTGGCTCTTAAATTTCTAAAGGAGACTAGCTAGCTGTTCCATTGACAGCCAGAAAATAAAAACCCTAGGAATTGCCTAAGGGAGATTAGTTTCTTGTTTGCAATTTACTATTTGATTCTTTTAAACGATGACTAATAATAAAACAAATAAACATTTTTTGAGAGAACAGGCTCCCAATTGTTAATCAGTTTTTTGAAGAGCTAAAATTAGTAGCAGGTTAGTATTTGTTGTCATAATACAAAATCAAATGGAAAATTATGGCTCTGATTCAGATCTTTTATAGAAAGGAGACCACTGTATTATTAATAGAAAATTTTCTGGTTTGATGTGAAGCGATTAGATTTTTAACATATGTAGCAACAACATCAAATCACCAAGTTAGTAAAGTGCCAAGCTATCCCACCTATGTGAAGTTTTACTGGAATGTGAATTCCAGTACTGTTTGCACTTATCAAAGGATGACAATTTCCAATCAAAAAAGAACCTCATTGTCAGTGTCACTACTTTCTCTATTGACAGGCAGGCATGAATCAGCTATAACGTGTGTGTCATGTCATTCAACAATGCTGACATGGATCCAGCTCTCAGAGCACAGTAAAAGTCTTACTTGAACACACATGTGTGCCTCATGAGCCCCTTAGCCTTTCTTTGTCCAAGCTACCATTCGGACATGTCCCAGTCTCTCTTTCTCAATATTTTGATTTTTGGCCTTTATGTGCCTCATTGCATCAATTAACTTTTGGTGCTGCCTCAGCAGTCCTTTAGCTGAAGTTTTGAATTCTAACTCCCACCAAAAAAAAGTATGGAAAAGCCCAAGGCCAAGAAGACCATGGTCACTGGTTTTAAAGCTTGTATGTATGGGTGCCATATGTCCATCAAGCTACACATTCCATCTGCTATCGCTGCCTGGGCCTGGATTATAACTCTTCCAGTATTGCGTCTGGATAATAAGAATGGAAGACCTGAGGATGGTGCTGAAGGATAAGAGCCCAAAGCCTCAGCACAAGACTAAGCAGCAGAGCTGCTCCTCATCTAGGAATGAGGTGAGGTCAGACTCTCAGTGCAAGAAGTCAAGGCGGGATTCTTTCCCCCTCTCATTTCTGCAAGCCCAGAAAGGCTCCCCTTCCCCCCCCCCACCATAGTGCTCTTTCCCAGATCCATCACAGATAAGAATTTGAGCGTGGTATGGAAGCCCGTGGTGCCAATAGAGATGCCAAGAAGAGCACCTAAGTGACATGAGGGATTCCCTCTGAGGCTGTCTCCCTCTGTGCTGAAGAGAAATTCCACACCGTCCAAATGCACTGGATGATTTCAGAAAGAAGGTCTTCCAGGGATCCATGCCTAGCACCCCGGATTGCAGTTCACCAGTCGTACATAGTGCAGTACTTACACGAATGTTTGCAAAAGCTGAACTCTTTGTTGGAAATGGACATGCAGAGTTCCATGGAGAAGTGGAAGATGTGGGGAAGTGTGAGAAGTATCTTATCTACTCTGTATATGAAGCATTCTACACTGCAGCCATAGGAGCATGAAGGCCCATCTGATTGTGAGAGAGTAGCCTTTGTAAAGATATGCACAGCCATCTGGAGGATGCATCCTGTACAGGGGACAACTTATTCGGGGATAAGGTGCAGGAGAAAGTGTGACTAATTAAGTAGTATCAATCCACCCTACAATTATTGTCAGCAGTGACTGGGGATCTATCAGCCACAGTCTGATGGTAGCACTTCCCCTATATGTGCCTGTTCTTTCAAAGGAATCCTTTCTACCCCTTTCACGATCATCAGGATTCCCATGCTCCACAGCAGCAGATGCCAGCAAGAAGTCGGCAGAGGGAGAGGCATCAACCAAAGGCCCAGCAACAATTGCAACCTAAGCTTGGGGCTGGTTTTTGACCCCCTTGAATCCCACCTCCTTCAGTGAGAGGAATGGTCCAGCTCCTCCTCCCAGAATGGATCCATGTCACAAAGGACAGGTGGGTCCTGAAAAGTGTGGAATATGGCTATCACTTACACTTCTCTTACCCTCCTCCACCCAACAGATGTCAGTTTTCACTTCTGACACCTCATGATTTATTCAGCGCACCTGGATCTGGCTCCTCTCCATCTGCAGAAAGTGATTATACTTTCATAGGAATGTGGCTAGGGGTTCTATTCCTGCTGTTTTCTAATCCCCAAGAAATCAGGTGGATTAAGCCCTAACCTAGACTTTAGAAGCTGAACAAATTATTAGTTTGAGAGATGTTAAAGGTGAATTCCCCTCCAGATGATTCTTCTCTTTATCGAACTGAGGGGACTGGTTGTACACCCTGGATCTGAAAGTTAATTATTCGCACATTCCCATTCACCTAGCCCACTGGAAGTTCCCCTTTTTTTGGTGAAGGATGTTTACTAGCAGTGCAAGGTGCTTCCTTCTGGTGTCTTGGCAGCCCAGAAAATGATCACCAAATATCTAGCAGTCAAGACTATACAGCTCCATTGCATGCTCACATTCCTGGATGATTAGTTGGTGCCTGGTCCATCTCCGACTGGAGTTCTGGAGTCCCTCAAGGCAACCATCTGTTTTCTCCAGTCCCTTGATTTCCTGGTGAACTTCTCCAAGTCCAGCTTGGTCCTGTCTTAAATAATTCAGTTCATAGGAGACTGGATAGACTTGCTTCAAAAGAAGGCATTTCTTCCCATAAAAAGACCCAGAATGTTGATGGGCCTGGCCAGGTGTTTTCTTCAGCAGGACTGGGCATCAGCAAGGTTGGTCTTAATTCTTCTTTAGCATATAGCCACAGTGGTGAACATAGTTCTTCTGACTCATCTGCATATGTGGGGTCTTTAGCGGGCCCTCCGAAGCCAGTGGGATAAGCTTTATCAAATGTTATCCCACCAAATCTATGTAGATCTGGAGATGTGAACATTGCTTCAGTGACAGATGAATCTGGATGTTCTAACTTGGGTGTTTTGCATACCAATTGATCCTATCTACCAATGCCTCCACCAGGAGTCGTCATGCTATTCATCCAGTAGTCCATCTTCCATTAGTGGGGATGGGGTTGTCTATTTTTAGCACTTGCTCTGCAATATGATCCCCAGTGTGGGCCTCCCCATGCTTTATGATAGATTCATGCCTGCTTTTTTGATGGATAACAAAAGTTGGCTTACATGTAAAAAGGGTTCTCCATAGACAGCAAGATGAATCAGCCATATATAATACCCACCAATATTTCTGGAAAGTTGATTACCTGAGGAGTTCATGAGGCATCGTGCATGTGTGGAAACTTTTGCACTTGCTCAGGCTTTTGTTGAGCCCTGAGAGCTGGGCCCATATCAGCACCTTCGAAAGACATCAGCCATGTATTATGGCTAATTCATTCTGCTATCTCTGGAAAACCCTGTTTACCGGTAAGCAAACTTACTTTTCTTTCTCCATGTGTATCCAGAAGATAGGAATTATGGGGGGGGGGGGGGGGATGGAGGGGGGGGGCTGTGCATGTGTTGGGGAGGTGGGGGGAAAGGGCTTGTAGAATTCATTTTATGACAGGAGGGATTACGCAAGGGACTGTCATATGCATCTTTGTGAAGAGGATCAGTACTTGGAGTCTGCATGGAAAACATTTTCGGTTCAGGTTTCTGATTTATTTGGTTCGGAGCAGAAGCTCATTTGTTTCCTTAAAGTCAATGGGAGAAGCAGTGCATTCTATTTTTGACCCTAACTTTTGGGGTTTTCATCTAAGTTTTATGTACTTGCTGGCAGGCAGCAGCAGAGGCAACAGCACCCCAAGTCACCAAGAGTTTCATGAACAATGATATGGGCACTCAAAGGCAAAGAGTGAGGGATATGGCAGCAAGGACAGTGGCATGAAGACCCCAAGGCATAGAGTGAGCGGCACAACATAAAGCATAGTGAGATCAATACACCAGGCAAGGAGAGGGAGAGGCAGAAAGAGTTTTATATTCTGCTTTTTGGCACTTCAGAGCAGATTATATTCAGGGACCTTCCGTTTCAGTTTTATTTTTCCTGGAAATTTATCAATGTTTATTACAACAAAAAGAAAAGCTGCAGAAATTAGTGGGATTTCACCAGGTAAATCTCTCTTTTGTCTTGTTGTAATAAACGCTGATAAATTCCCAGGAAAAAAAAAATTAAAAACAAAGATCTCGAAGCACTGTTTAAGTGGGTAGTAGTGATGTAAGGAAGACCCAGATTATGCCAGGTGGGGAGGGGGTTTGTGAGGGATGACTAAATGAGGACAGAAAGAAAAAGGTTCAGGGTTACTGAAACAAAAATAATAGTCTATACACTTAGGAGTGAATTTTCAAAGGGGTTCTGTGCATAAAAATTGCATATATGTGTGTAAATAGCATATATGCTGTTTTATAAATGTCAAATGTATGTGTGTATTTTAGCTTTTGAGTGTTTATTATACCAGGGAAAAAAGGAGGGTGGTCTATAGGGTATTCCAGAGTGGGGTTCAGAAATGCATAAAGTAGTTGATATTTTGTTAGACACACACACACACACATTTGTGATCTTGTTCGTAAACTTTTAAACCTGCTAATTCACTCGTGCAAATGAAATCAGACTTGTCGGTTGACTGCAGTTTTGGGTGGGAGGTCAGGAAAACAGGTGAGGATTCAGGGTGAAGGTCTAAAGGGCCTAGATGAAATGGAGAAGGACTGGGTGAACAAGTGGAGGTATTGGCAAACTGGTGATTCCAGGTATTCATGCACACTCTATAAAGTGTTTGCCTCAGCGTTTAATTCTGGGTGCTTATTCACACAGCGTCACAATTGTTTTGCTCATAAAATATACATGCATATCTTTATAATGCGTTTTCTTGCATTGGAAATGTTCAAGCAAACTTTTGAAGCAGAAAAGCACGGTATAAAAATTTTAAGATAAATAATCTCTGCACAGATAGGTTTGAAAGTTGGGTTCATGTGAGGCTAGGACTGTATGCATGCTTATACAGTAATGCTCAGGCTGTGTGCACGCATGAAGTAGGACTAAGGAGGAACAAAAACAGTAATAAAGTGTTGGAGGCGACATGTCTCAGGATGTACCAAATAGAGGAGATGAAAGAGGAAAGTAAGGGAGAGAAGGTTAGTGGAAGAGGATCTTGGGGCATGGTAGTAGGGGACAGAAGAGCTGGTGTTAAATTATACTAATAATGCCAAAATTAAGTTCTGTAATAATAAACCCTCACATCCTGTCTTTGAGCTATGTATGTTTGCGTGTCAAGTTATTGTTGTTCTCAGCCTAAGAGGATCTTGTATTAAACGATATTTAATAAAGGCTTTCTGTGCTTGTTTACTCTGTAAGCAATACGATCTGTGTGGAGTAAGAAATAATGTTCCACTGTCATTTGAAGATGCTAAGATTATAGTAAATATTACCTGCTTTAACAGCACTAAACTACTCTGCAGAGATGTAGACAAATCAAATTGCTTGTTTTCTCATCAGCCTGCCAGATGGGGCTCAGGCAAGTTTATGTAAAACTTCATGCTCTGTTACTCAGTAATTGATGGGTAATGTTTGGAAAAATAGCTTATGGGGATATACTACATATGCTTTCTCACATGAAGTGATTTTTTCTTCTAGCTTCTGTAAGATTTTATTACCATCATGTTTAACTACTGTGACTTTACAAGCATGCCACACTAAACATCAAATTACTAGGAAAATGCATTATTAAGACATCAGTTGAGCCCAGTACATAGCTTTATGTTGACATCCTTAGAAATGTATAGTTATAGTTTTTTCTTTTAGACAATATCTAAGTAGTAGCATCCTCTAAGTGCCTAGAAATGCATAGCTAATAAATGACTGTTCTATATACCGACTCCTGCCTGATGGAAGAGGATGATAAATACCTCCGTTATATGACTTCTTACAAACCATAACACTCATTCTGTGCTCACAAAAAGCTTACGAGAGTGCTCATCATAATATTCTCTTAAGAATTTGCATTTCCACAGATGCGAAAAGTAGAGCATACAGTCTCACAAATTATCAAAGCTGAAAGGAACTTTACAATCACAATAAATTCTCTTCTGCAAATTAGGCAAAATAATAGAGTATTCCATAGTAACATAGTGGCTGATGACATATAAAGACCTGCTGGTTCATTCAGTCTGTCCAGTTATTCCTTCCCATACGGCAAGGATATATTCCAGTTGCCAGTTGAAGAGTGAGATGGCTTATCCAGGACACATTTTTGTCTTCCTTATTTTGTAGTCCATCATCTTGGGCAGATAAACATACAAGCTCCGCCACTTTTTTCATATCCAGCATCCCATCCTTCCTATCCCTAGCTATCTTAAATAGGTACTCATATCAGCGTGGCGGTTGTTGGAGTATCTGACCTCCTAGGCCCCCTGTGTACCCTGTCAGAGCAACCTGGCTATGTGAGTGTCTGCGTTTCTTCTATGACTTCTAGTTATTGCTATACTTGCAGCCTGGCAGACCAACCCAGCTACTAGTTTAATTTAAACAGCTACTCATACCAGTGTGGCTGATGCCTCAATGGCTAATCTACTAGAGCCCCTGCACAGCTTGATAGACAGGCCTGGCTGCATAAGCACCTGTGTTTCTGCTAGGATTTCTAATTATTACTGTACTTGAAGCCAGCTTGACAGACCCAGCTGCTAGTTAATTCTATCATTGCAGCTTGCCAGACTCAGCTGCATGGTTGCTATGTTTCTGTTAGTGCTTCTGTTGTTTCATATTTCCCACTTTCCTGTTCATTCTGGCAAACCCAACATTAGTTCATGAATTGTTCAGGGGCACTTTAAACACTTAAGCACATGCTGCTAGGTTATGTTTTTGCATCTACGGAGCTTATATTGCTTCTTCTATGGCCGCTTACTGTCAGTGTCCATTGTGGCCTCCACCATCCAGTTCAGAAGGGTGTTCCACATATTCACCACTCTTTCCATAAAAAAATATTTTCTGATGTTGTTCTTGAGTCTCCATTCTCCCCCCTTTGGGCCTGATATCATGATTCCCTATTTCCCTAGTGTATACATATTTAAATCCTTAAATCTCATTTTATAGGATTTTTGTGCAGATCCCACATCATTTTGGTAGCCCTTTTTTGGACTATGACCACTCAATCTATGACCTTTCAATGGCGCAGTATATACATTTTAAAATAAATAAATCTCTGTGCATAATAAGTTCCTTTTCCCCCTATGCGCCCTAGTATCTTTCCTGCTCTGAGCTCTGCCTTGTTACATGTTTCACTACCTTAAAATCATATGAGATAATCACCCCATGGTTTTTCTTTGTCATCAGATTCTCACCTCCTATTGTGTACAGCTCCCTTGGATAACCAGATAACTGCATTTTTTAGTACTGAAACTTAGCTGCCCAAAAACTGATCCTACCCCAAGTTTTTTTAGATTGCTTTTCTTGTCTTCTTTTTATCTTCTCCCTCAGATGTGTCCACTCTGTTGCAGATCTTAGTGTTATCTACAAAAAGACAAACCTTTAAACCTAACCCTCCTTCCTTCCTCCCTCCGACCCTCCCCAAAATATTGCTTACTGACAGGTCGATCCAGTAACGTGCAGTTAAAGATTGCCCGTCTGTAACGTGCTGGGAGCGCACAATACAGACGAGTAAGGCCATCCAGCCATACAGTCTCCAGTTTCACACGTCCTTAGCGCTTCCTAAAATAAACACCTAACCCTTTCCGCACCCAGCATGTAAATGAACGAAAAAGCTGTATAATGAAGGAATTAGCTATTCCCCTCCGATACTGTAACGGGCGCTGATATTATCTCCTTAGGAACGCGCTGTTTTGCCGCGGCCTTAACCTGTTAGTTTACCGCCTCCCCCTAGTAGGAGTTAGGACTGTGTAACAAATCCATCGACACCGCTTAAGATACTCAAACACAATAAAACAATAAGCCTGGCACCTTCCTTGATGTAGTACGTCCCGGATGCCCCCCCCCCCCCCCTCCCCAGCGTGCCCGCCACTACCCCTTTCATCAGCTGCATCCACCCATTATGCCCCTCACGGGCATGTCCCGCTTCACAGAGCGCTCCCACTCAAATCCGTTCATGGGTATATACCCTTTCGCCCCCCTCACAGCGCCATGCTACCACTGCGACCCGGAGGAGGTGAGGCACAGCGGCGAAGACAGACGGGAGAGGAGAAAAAGCAGAGCCGAGCAAAGCAAAAGCGTGCAGCAAGCCGGCGAAATAGACCTGCGAGCAGAGGCAATAGCAGCGGTTCGGTAAGCCTGGCACCCTCCTTGATGTAGTACGTCCCGGATGCCCCCCCCTCCCCAGCGCGCCCGCCACTACCCCTTTCATCAGCTGCATCAACTGCGACCCGGCAGTCCCGTGAGGCCTACAAAAAAAAAAAATCCCCGGCTCCCGCGCCCCCGCACTGGCCCGCCGACTAAACCCCCCCCCCCCTCCCGATCGGGCATGTAGGCGGCGGCGACGAAAACCAAAGCAATTTTTTTTTTTTCAAAAAGCGACATCACACATTGCATAAAATAATTTCTCCAGCCTTAAAGCGACTTACTTTTGGGATCTGTCAAGATCCCAAAAGTAAGTCGCAAAAGTAACTTACTTTTCTGAAGCCATCAGGAACATGATCTTAGCTCCTCCGGACGAAGATGAAGATGGCCGCCTGCACGGGGAAAGCGTGCAATTGGCCGCTGAAGACGTGACCTCACGTCTTCAGCGGCCAATTGCACGCTTTCCCCCGTGCAGGCGGCCATCTTCGTCTTGAGCTACGATCGTGATGGCTTCAGAAAAGTAAGTTACTTTTGCGACTTACTTGACAGATCCCAAAAGTAAGTCGCTTTAAGGCTGGAGAAATTATTTTATGCAATGTGTGATGTTGCTTTTTGAAAAAAAAAAAATTGCTTTGGTTTTCGTCGCCGCCGCCTACATGCCCGATCGGGAGGGGGGGGGGGGGGGGGTTTAGTCGGCGGGCCAGTGCGGGGGCGCGGGAGCCGGGGATTTTTTTTTTTTGTAGGCCTCACGGGACTGCCGGGTCGCAGTGGATGCAGCTGATGAAAGGGGTAGTGGCGGGCGCGCTGGGGAGGGGGGGGGCATCCGGAACGTACTACATCAAGGAGGGTGCCAGGCTTACCGAACCGCTGCTATTGCCTCTGCTCGCAGGTCTATTTCGCCGGCTTGCTGCACGCTTTTGCTTTGCTCGGCTCTGCTTTTTCTCCTCTCCCGTCTGTCTTCGCCGCTGTGCCTCACCTCCTCCCGGAGCAAGGCTGCTTTCGCGCCCTGCTCCGGGAGGAGAGACACAGCGACGAAGCAACAAAGACTTTTCGTGTTTTTTTACACTTCCTGGTTCCTGTCATTCCAAATGCCATTTGAAATGCCATTTGAAATGACAGGTACCGTCGCACCCTGGTTACTGTATAGGCGCTGTATTAAGCGCCTATACAGTAAAATGGGTTACGCGGCCATAACCCTTCCCTACCGCTTTAAAGCCGCGGCATGCATTTGCATGCGATTAGAGGAGAGTATCGGGGAGTTAGTGAAGAGAACTGTGGGTGCGGGGAGGAAGGGTGCGCCTGACACTGCCGCACTGTTTCTACCGCGGCCTTACTGGATCGACCTGTGAGGTATTGATCAGAATTGGCCCATGGTAAGGTGGCCACTCATGGCTTAAGAAACAGCCAAGAGGAATAAGGAGGCGGACTCTGGCTCTTTCCTAAGGTGCAAATTTATTTACAGTGCAAAACCAAAACAGAAAGAAAACTGCTCACCTTGCAGTGCTTGGTACAAACAAACTGAAAGGTAACTGGTCTTCGCATACTCTGGCTTTCAGCTGGTGAGGGGAGCCTCCTTTCACCCAGAATCCCTTGTGGGGCTGATCCTTAAGGAGGATCAGGCTAGATAGCTGTGGCCAGTCCCTTAAGATGGTTTGAGGGAGTTTCCTGTACGCTCTCTCACATGGTCCCAGTACCAATTTCTCAGGCAGTCCATCATCACCTTTCTTCCTTCAGAGTAAATTCCATTTACCACCACACTCTGTCTTCTATGTCTCAACCAGTTTCTAATCCAGTTCACCACCTTAGTTAGGTCCCTCCCTTCTTTATGAGCCGTCTATAGTGATCATTTGAAGGTCAATTTAAAAGAAAAACAACATAAAATGGGTAACTTATCTAGCTAAAAAGTCCTGCTGAATATTCCCAAATAAAGTCATCCAGCTGTACGGAGCTGGATAACTTTAAAACCTAACAGTCTCTCTTTGAAACCTAACCATTGATACTGAAAAGTTATTCAGTTATGTATACCTGGATAACTTTGCCCTTAACTATCTATTTTCAAAGGATATCCAACATTGTTTAAAAAAAATAAAAAAAGCAATCTTGTAAGCCTGCCAGACTGATCCTACCCCCACTTCAGAGAAATATAAAATTCCCCTGGCGGTCGAACACCCCTTCCCCCCAAAGTCCTCGCCCCCTCAAAAACTTCTGAAACATAGTAGGCCTACAGACCCAAAATCCCTCCCTCCCTCCCCTTAATTGCATTTTTATTTTATTTTTACAAGAGCTATGCAGCTACAGGAGTTGCCAGAATGGAGCTGCATTGGGGTTTATACCCCTGCAGGAGAAGAGGGGGTGCAGGGATCCTGATGACCCCAGGCAGTGACCACGCAATAGTCATCAAAGGGGCATTATTCCTATAGCCCTAAGCCCAGTATTGGGCAGTCCTGGGTCACTTTCAAGTAACGCCCAGGGACAGCTCCTTTGGGATAGGAGACATCTGTTTGAGGGAACTAAACTGGTATGCTCACCTGATCTAGGGAAGCTCCCATCTCACCCCCAAGTGCATTTGTGGGACACTCAGGCCAATAGCCTCATATAGCCGCCTTGGACATTTGTGGCTAGTCCCCCTGCACTCCCACTAGGCCACATAGCCTCTCAAGGTACCTCCCAAGGTTGACCATATGGAAATGCCCAGGCCTCAGGGTGGTTGGGACCTTGGGACAAACCACCAGGTTCTAGGCATACTATAATGGCCACACAGGGGATGCAGTACAATAAAAAGATGTAGATAAGGAATCTTCAGCGTTACCACGTGGGAAAAACAAGAGAATCTATGCCCCAAATCTGCACTGAGACCTACCATACAACCCCTGGCGATAGCAATAGAGCCAATAATTGAACCTATGACTGACTCACAAGAACTACAGCTCAGGGTGAGTAACATACAACCCCCACTGGCAGGAGCGAAGGGAGATGTGCAAGGCATCAAAGAGAAGAGCAAGTGTAGGAACAGGAAATACTCTTCCAGTTGAGCCTCTTCTAGTGGGTAAAGCACATCCTCTGGTTTCATTGGACTGAGGGGGTCTTCTGTGGTTGGGACTTTGGGAACCTGGTTGCAGCAAAGGCAGGCCTACCCATTCAGAATAGTGCAGAGCAATTGTGGCAGGGGCTTCCCCAATTTCTCAGGCATCAGATATGGCCTAGGCAATATAAAGACTTCTTTAGTCTCCTTGAGGGACATAGTGAAAAAGGGTGACACTAGGAAGGGTGATAAATGGCATCCACCACCTACTGGGGCAGGAAGGTACCAGGAATATTAATTCATGGATGAGGTACTTTGCAATCCAGGCCTCCATCAGCAGGGTGGACCCCTCACAGCATTTGGCCATGTGGTCCTACCTAGACAATACTATGAGCACTCACACAACTTATTAAGAATTTGCATGGCTCAACAACAATGAGCGATTCAGGGAACGAATGGCTGACATCCCAGGTACATCATAGGGAACACATGATATTGAGCTGTGGCTGACTCACATGACTGCCAGGCCCTCTGAGTCACAAGTGCACAGTCACCCCTTTCGGGGTGGCACCAGCACTTCAAGTCAACCAAACGTCTATCCTGCTTCATCTGAGGCATGCTGGCACTACATCATGATTATAAATGTAAATACATTTGCATTGTCTGAACATCCAGCTATAAAGTGTCCAAAGAAAGGGCTTAGTGGAAGTGGCAAAACTTTGGATCCTAAATTTACAACTGCATTTTGCTTAGCTTTAGATACTAAGGTAGGTGCTAATGCTGAAAATCAGTGCTAAGCTCCTAATTTTTCCCCATGCTCTAAATGTACCCTTGTAGCCACCCACTTTTTAGACTTCCAAATTTAGGCTCATAGTGAAATTAGGCATTGAGCCCTATTACATTTTCAAAAGGGCCAATTTAGGCTCCTGACTGCCAAAATTAGGCTCTTAAACCCTTTGAAAATTGGCCTAATAGTTCCTTCGTCCCTTCTGATTTTTATTAAGGTTTTTTTCTACTAGTAATATTGGAGGATGTGCATACAGAAAGCTCATCTCGAAAGAAGGTAGAAGGCTTTTTCAGCTAGTCTGTCTTTGACTGTCTCCTGGAGCAGAGGACTGGTATCTTCCTGTTCAAGACTGTCAGAAACAGATCCATCTTTGGTGTGCCTCACTAAAAGAGAATTCTGTTTGCTACTTCCTGGTCCAGAATTCCCTCAGTTGAGTCCACATGTAGACTTTGCCAGGATGTTCTCCTTCCCCAAGAATGTGGCTCTCAGGATCACGTTCCAAGAGATGGCCCACTTCCATACCTTGACTTCTTCCCAACATAGATGGTATAAACCTAATCCTCCCTGTGTGTGCAGGTAGAACACAATTATCTGTTTGTCTATTACTGCCATATCGTACATATTGACTAGGTATTTGAAAGGGAAAATTCCATGCATTTTGGGGGTAATTTCTGAAACTGCCCGGTAAGCTTGCAGATTGGACCTGCCAATTAATTTTCAAAGGGGCTGGCAGGGAACACAGGAACAAAAGTACCCACGGACTTTGCACCTACTTTATTGTAAATGAGTTATATAGTCGCATACCATAGAAGACTGTGATTTCAGAAACAGTCTATTTTAAAAATCTGTTTGATTTTTTTTTTGTATTTATTAATGTTACTCATAATTGATTCCAATAATATTGAAACAGTTGGAACTTGGCTTGGGATGCCAATATAGCTCCAGATATGGAAATGCAGTGATGTCATTGCAAAGGATTCATGTGTACACTAATATTAAAAGCCTCATCTACAGTGTTTCAGTACTGCATTATAAATGTAGGAAGGATTGTGTATTTTTGGCCCTTTACCTGCCTCGTGCTCCTTTTGGACCTCTAGTTTGTTTGGAACAGCTTGTACTAGGAGTTATGGTCCCTTAATCCTGGAGAACTAGGATGCTTGTTTCTTTCTCTGATATGTCTTTGTAGGGGAACTGCTGTAGCATAGAATTTTATAAAGTGTGCTCTGGGACATGTCTGTTTATTCTACATCTGAGACCGAGGTGAGGTATTCTGCTAGCATGTAATGTGTTTTTAAGGATCTGTTGCAGTCTATCTTGTTCTCTTTTCTCAGTAGGAGGTTTATTGCTTTTCTTGGGTCTGCTGTATTATGTGTCTGCTGTATTATGTGTTGTGTTGCCTTTTCAGAGGAAGGGTTGTTACTGTTTGAATATTGTCAGTCAGTGCTGTTTTGGTATGAGAGGTTTATAATATTGCAATTGTAATTCCATTTGCTCATGACTTTCTGAGAGCCTGCTCATATCCAAAGTGTACTGAAAGCGCTACTTAGCTGGATATCTTTTAAAGATATCTAGTTAAGTGTCACATTATCCAGCTAACCTAGTCGGATATGCTGGATATTCGGATAGGTTAGTCTGAACGCCCCTTTTTTATCCAGCTAAATTCTAGCTGGGTACTTACCCAGATAAGGGCTGAATATAGCCAGATATGCCACTTAGACAGATAACTGTACATATAGGGCCGGATTCTAAAAGGGTTACGCGCATAAGATACGCGCGTAACCCTTTTAAAATGCCCGAGCCTATATTGCATAGGCTTCCGGTGCGCGCAAGTCCCGGGGATTTCTTGGGGTGGGCATGTCAGGGGCATGGCGCGGTCGGCGCGTCATCCAGGGGCGGTGCCACGGGTGTGGTTTCGGCCCGGGGGCGTTCTGGGGGCGTGGCCGTGGCCTCTGGACCAGCCACCGGACCAGAACATGGCGCGCGGCAGCCGGCTCGGCGCGCACAAAGTTACGCCTGCTTCGAGCAGGCGTAACGTGTGGCACAAAAGAAAGGGGGGGGGTTAGGTAGGGGAAGGGAGGGAAAGGTGGGGGAGGCGGAGGAAATGGGCAGCGCGCAGAGGGCTCGGCGTGCGCAAGTTGCACAAATGTGCACCCCCTTGCGCACGCCGACCCCAGATTTTATAAGATACGCGCGGCTACGCGCGTATCTTATAAATTCCGGCATACTTTTGTTCGCGTGTGCGCTATGTTTTAAAATGTACCCCATAATGAAAAATAACAAAAGATGGTGAAAATATAATTACAGATGTTCAAATGCAGAAAACTGTTTACCGAATTCACTGGACATGCTCATCAGGTTGTAGATAATGACTCTAGCTTCCTCCAGCTTTTTAGAAGTTGTTGTGATTTCAATCACCAGTTTAGTTTCCTTTCAAAAGCATAGAATTTGGCATCATAAGGCTGAACAGATCTATGCCCACTTCTTCAGTTTGTGCCACAGTGCTCACCCTTTGCTCCGCCTGAAACCCGGAGACAACATTCAGCTGAAGCTGGATGAAACGCTAGACCATAGCAGCAACTTTAATTAAAGAACCTTCTACAGACCTGACCAATGGTACATCAGGACGTGGAAGTTCTACAGTGCAATCCTACTCTCCTAATGGTGTGCAGGCTGTTTTGGCTCCCTCCCAGAATACAGCAGTAAACAGCAGGAGGAAGGCTCTTCCAATGCCAGTTGTCACCCAGCCAGAATGCATAATGAAGCCTGTTATTAAACTTCATCTAGAGAAACAGTTTGGAGATATGAATGCTTGTCTATGGAAATGTGAAAGGCTGAGATCAGTACCATTTTAACCATTATTCTAAGGTTCATTGTTTAACTAGTGTTATGGAGTTCTTAAAAAGGGGATCATGTCTTTAGGGAGTTAAATTTTAAGTTAATGCTGCCTCAGTAAGGGACGCTGGAAGAAATAAATGAGGCATTACTGAGAGAAGCTGACAGAGACAGGCACTTTTTAAAATAGTGCTATTAATAGTAAAAGTTCCTGTTTTACTAACACGTCTCCTGCCTCTGCTGTGAGTGAATAGTCAGTGTCCATGACAATGCATCCCTGACTCTGAAGCAGCCTCGGTTATACATTTGATGCTCTATCAGGCCTATCCTGTAAAGTGCGGCCGCGTTTACCCTGCTCCTAAGCCGCTTTTTACTCACGTTCCGGCCACATTAGCCCTTCCTGCGATCCCGAATCCCCTTTAACCTACTCCTACCATGTCCTAAATTCCCCGGGCAACCCCTTCCGCCCGCGGCATGTATATTGCATGCAAACGAGCGAATTAGCTCGATATTGCATGCAAACGAGCAAATTAGCTATTCCCTAGCATCCCGTAACCCGCGCCCCGACTATCGCTAGTTTTCCCTGCCGTTTTGTGGCGCGTTTAACCTGCAAACTTACCGCCTACCCTGACCCCTGCGGTAGAGGCAGGGGTAAGGGTAGATGGCAAGCGTTCCCCCAGCCCCCGCTCACCTGCCCCGGCCGCGATCATGGGTGCCGGTCTCCGTGGCAGCCCCAGTCCGCTCCCCTGCTCCCGAAGCCAAAAAAAAAAAAAAGCGAAAAAAACGTTGCAGCCCCCCTCCGATGTCCAGACTGGGGCTGCCACGGAGACTGCAATGGCAAAGCGACTTTTCGTTTTTTTTTTGCTTCGCCGCTGTCAGTGTCCCCCCTCCTCTCGGAGCAGGGCGCGAAAAGCAGCCTTGCTCCGGGAGGAGGGGGGGCACTGACAGCGGCGAAGCAACGGCGAAGACAGCGGCGAAGCAACGGCGAAGACAGCGGCGAAGCAAAAAAAAACCAAAAGCAATTTTGGATTTTTTTTTTTCAAAAGCGACAATTTTTTTTTTTTCCAAAAGCGACTTACTTTTGGGATCTGTCAAGATCCCAAAAGTAAGTCGCTTTTGGACGCCTGCCAACTTACTTTTCTGAAGCCATCATCAGGAACCCATGCGATCGTAGCTCCTCCCGACGAAGATGGCCGCCTGCACGGGGAAAGCGTGCAATTGGCCGCTGAAGACGTGACGTCACAACGTCACGTCTTCAGCGGCCAATTGTACGCTTTCCCCGTGCAGGCGGCCATCTTTGTCTTCGTCGGGAGGAGCTACGATCGCATGGGTTCCTGATGATGGCTTCAGAAAAGTAAGTTGGCAGGCGTCCAAAAGCGACTTACTTTTGGGATCTTGACAGATCCCAAAAGTAAGTCGCTTTTGGAAAAAAAGCGCCCTGCTCCTAGAGGAGGGGGGACACTGACAGCGGCGAAGCAAAAAAAAAACGAAAAGTCGCTTCGCCGTTGCTTCGCCGCTGTCTTCGCCGTTGCTTCGCCGCTGTCAGTGCCCCCCCTCCTCCCGGAGCAAGGCTGCTTTTCGCGCCCTGCTCCGAGAAGTGGGGGGACACTGACAGCGGCGAAGCAAAAAAACCAAAAGCAAGAAGTAAGTCGCTTCGCCGCTTCACTCTTCCCTCCTCCCGGAGCAGGGCGCGAAAAGCAGCCTTGCTCCGGGAGGAGGGAAGAGTGAAGCGGCGAAGCGACTTACTTTTTGCTTTTGGTTTTTTCGCTTTCTGGTATCTGTCATTTCAAATGACATTTGAAATGACAGATACCAGCGTGGCGTGAAGCCTTAGGCCCGCGCACCCAGGATACTGTATAGGCGTTCTATCCAGTAAAATGGGTTGCGCGGGACTAAGGCATTACGGACGCGGTTTACATATAATTAGTGTTCAGGATCGAGCGGTAGGTGAGCTGCACTGTGCGGGCGGTAACCGCGGGTGCCGTAGGCACTAATGCAGCTCTTCCTACCGCTCGGTACTGGATAGACCTGTTAGTGAATAGAGACCTTTGATACCAATAGAAGAATTGAAGAATCTTTACTCTTTGACCTTTACTGAACTCATTGTATTTGTTCATTCTTTGTTGTATTTATTTGACAGCAAAGTACTGAAAGAAATTTCTGTTGGTGATCTAAATCCCAATGAAACAGTTCAAGCAAATCTGGAAGCCCAGTTACTCTCCAAACTAGATCACCCAGCCATTGTAAAGTTTTATGCCAGCTTTCTGGAGAAAGAAAGTTTTTGCATCATTACCGAATACTGTGAGGTAAGAATACCTTGAAACTTATGTTCTTGAGCAAATTGTACTATTAAAATTAAACAACTAATGGGGTGAGGTCTATTGTAACCTAGATAGGCATGGTCTACAGGTATTAAAATGCATTAATGCAGTATTTATCGTAAGTATTAATAGCATTAAGATGCCAATGAGGCACATATTACTACAGATGGTAATGTATACATGTAGAAATGCATGTTATTCATTTTCCACATTTTAACATGCAGACTTTTTTTTTTTACTGTGCTAAAGAGTAATGAGCTGTGTTGCATATTTTTACATCTCATAACCTTATTGGCATAGATTTTACATTAACACAATCACAAGCTAATTTACATACAATTACTGTTTGTGAGTAACAATGCAGGCACTTAATATACATTGGCCCCTTATGGGATCCCTAATTTCTGTCTCGCTTATATTAAACAGACTGTTTATTTTATAATTCATTATCCCATGTGAATCAAAACAGCTCAACATTAATAAAATATAGTTGACTTCCGCTGGGAAGTGTATAATAGTAATTATGAACTCTAGAACTGGTCATTTACATGTTGTTGAATCTTTATCAATTCACCTATCCTGCCAGGACATTATATGCTAGGAAATGGGTATGTTCGGGCAATGTTCGTACTCAGTTTCACTTTACAAAAGGTGAAACTGAGTTTCACCTTATAAACTGAGTACGAAACTTATAAACTTATAAACTGAGTTTCACCTTACAAACTGAGTATGAAAAAAAGGTGAAACTGAGTTTCACCTTATAAAAGGTGAAATGGGTTCTCAGACATAGGACCTGATTTATTCATGATTTTTTGTGTATGGAATAAAAGCTTAGAGACTGATATTCAAAGAAAACTGAGCACCTAAAATTAAGAGAATTGTTAGTTTTACGCATCTAAATTTAGGAGAATTTTCAGTAAAACTGTGGGCCCTAAGTTTTGAACAGAAAATTAACGTAACTGTAATGTATAACTGAGATTGCTAAATTTAGACCTACTATTTATTCGCCTATATTTAGTGAAAATCAGCACTAGACGCATAACTTATTTCTCTTGACCTGATCCTACCCATATTTTAGGTGCCTAAATTTGCGAATTTGGTCCTAATCAGTTTTCAAAGGTGCCAATTTGGGCATCTTGTTGCGCTTGGAGGTGGACCCTTGTCCTGGAGCAGTGGAGGACGGCTCCCTGGTAGGGACCAGGAAGCTCCTGCCCCAGGGGGTGGAGCACTGGAGGAGACAGAGGCTAGGATGAGCTTCACCACTGGAAGCCCGTAGGGACCCGGGCCTCTTGGACTTAGGTGGGCCTCACAGGGTCTCCTGGAGAGGGAGTAGACAGGCGTGCCCACGGACAGCAAGGAAGCGTGGTCGGACTCTAGGCTGTAGGTCTGGAGGAGCAAGGAAGACCAGAACAGCGTAGGCGATGAGAAGGCAAGGGACAAAGCCAGAATCAGGAGACGTGGTCAATGGCAGCCGAGATCAGAATCCGAGGATCAGTCCGAGAAGTAGTAAACGAGGCAGGGGTCAGGTTCCGGAGGTCAGATGAGGTCACAATGCCTTGTGCAGCAGTCAGGATCCGGGCAGCGGACAGAATGGTCAAGGAGCAGGCCGAGGTCAGTACCAGAGAGAAAGTCCAAGGGTACTATCTGGGGAGACAGGACAGACAGATGCTGGAACAGAAGGACGCTGGAACAGTAGGACACTGGAAGGCTGGAACAGTAGGATGCTGGAACAAGACTGGAACAAGATTGTGAATGCAGAGGCAAACTAGTACACTTACAGTGCCGACCTGATTGCCAAGGCAAGGAAGTGCAGGCAGGGACTTCCTTATATCGTTTGATTAATCAGGGCGCGCCGTGGAGCTAGGACCCGCTCCTGGCCCTACAAGAGGCCGGGCGGTCCGCGTGTGTGTAGGGGCGTGGCCAACGCCAGTGGAGACGCCGAACTCCGGCGTGAGGCCTGGTGCGCAGTGGAAGGCCCGGCCATGGGTCGCCGAGGCCTGGAGGAGCTTGCGGATACCGCTGGGGAGGCCGACTCGTGACCTGCAAAGGAGCTAGTGAGGTGAGCAGGCCCGTGTGCGGGCCGGACGCGGACAGGGTGCACAACACATCTAACTGTCAAAGTTAGGCAACTACACCCTTTGAAACTGATCTTAGTGAATCAGGCCCATATTCTTAAAGATTAGCATTAAGCTGTAGCAGGCATAGGCAAATCCGGTCCTCGAGTGCAGCAAGCCAGTTGCGTTTTCACAATGAATATTCATGAGATGCATTTCCATGCAATGGAGGTGGCATATGCAACTGTATCTCATGAATATTCAGTGCAGATGGAGCAAAGGCTGATTAGCAACATTTTGAAAGATGGTGCGATTGGCTTGGAGCTAGAGGGCGCTCTGGGCTCCACTAGACACCAAGGATTTCTCCAAAAGGGGTGGTTGTGTGTGTGTGTGTGTGGGGGGGGGGGGGTGTCCAGGGGCATCTTGGGGTCTCATTAGGCACCAGGGAAGTTTTCTATGTAAGAGAGGTTCAGGGGGTGGCTGGGGAGGTGTTATAATTAGTGAGGTTTGGGTGGACCCCTGGGCACTGTGGCAGTTGACCACACCCACGGGGTGAAGTCCCATGAGGGGCCACAGGTCAGGCTCAGCTCTGGACACACAAACACAGATATTTCTTTATTTAGACAGTTTGAGAAGCCACTAGAGGTGGCAGTAGTGAGTAGAAGATGTAGCCCGGCTGGGCAAGTATACCCTAGGGCGCTGGAACAGCAGTTTCTCCGGTAGCAGTGCTGTAGTGGAGAGAACTGAGAAAGTGAGTACAATAGAACATTCACAGAGTCACAAATATAGAGAAGCCCCGAGATAGGGAAAGCTGGCCCTCGAGGAGCGAGTACCAGATCCCAGGGAGCAGAGAGACTCGTTGGCAAAGTACTCACACAGCAGTTCCACATAGGAGATGGCACTGGCGCAGGAACGGAGGCAGGCCCTCGAGGAAGCGAGTACCTGGTTCCAGGGAGACAACTCTGAGGAGTGGATGATAGTAGTACTCACTGATGGTGTCTGTAGTGAATTCTTCCCAGTAGAAGAGGAGATGAACACAGGCAGCGAGTCAGGAAACATGGGCCCTCGAGGAGCGAGTACTGGTTACCTGACAGCGACCTGAAAGAAGCAAAAGAGGCCGCCAAGGAGCGGGTACCCCGTTAGCAGAAAGAGTCCAATAGGAGTTGGAAGGCAGAGTAGCTGGGTACGGAGAGCGAATCCCATCCGTAAGATCACCCTTGCTAACTCAACGGCTCGTAATAAACTGTAGGCTTAAATATCCGGGCAGCGTGACGTCATCACAGGGGGACGCCCCTGAGGAACGCGCCAATGAGGAAATAAGAATGAGGGCCGTGTGGCGCGCACGCCTTAAGGTAACTGTAGAAGATGGCGGGAGGCAGCGCCCAAGCCGGTCCGGGGACACCGGAGAGGACGGCAGGCAGACGCCACGGCAGCCAAGAGTCCGTGAAGAGCAGGAGGAGCCGCAAAAAAGGAAAGGTAGGCGGAGTGAAGCCGTTGGGAAGTGACGGTCGCAACAGGAGGGCATTGGAAACCAGAGATTTCTTCTATGGAAGTGGGAAGAGGGAGCAGGGGAGTTGAATGCCACATGGGGTTTAAAACCTGGGGGGTGACCTGTTTATGGAAAGGGGGCGGGGCATCACTGCACGCCTTTGCATCCATTTTTTTTTACTTTTGTCCCTGCTGAGCTGCCTCTAGAAGCAACTGTAGGGTAGGTGGGGGTCTTCCTAAAGTCGTTGGGGAGATTTTTACTTTTGGGGGGTGGAGGTTTTTGGGCTGCGTGGCCCTCTAAATATTACTGCGGGCGCATTAGGACATGCGCTAGCGTCCCAGTGCTCCCTTTGGAAAATATCTATACCTCCTCAATTTTCATTAAAATAATATGGCTTCTCTTATTTTTGGCAGGCTGTGTTATTTTATTAGCATTGAATTACCTGTGCATTAAGGACCGGATTTTAAAAGCCCTACGTATGCTGGGCTATTTTATAAAGGCCCAGCATGCGCGTAAAGCCCCGGGATGCATCTAAGTCCCAGGGCTTCAAAAAAGGGGTGGGGAGGGGGCAGGGCGGGGCGATCCGGGGTGGGGCAGGGCCAGAGGCCTTCGGCATAGCAGCCATTTGCTGCTGTGTCGGAGGATCGCGTGCCAGCAGGCTGCCGGCGTGCGCAACTTGGGCCTGCCTCTAGGTCGCGGGGGGGGGGGGTGTGTGTTTTAGAATAGGGCTCGGAGATGGGAAGGATAGAGTAAGGGGAAGGGAACGGGTGAAGGCCGCGGGCGTCGGTGCGTGCAGGGTGCGCAATTGTGCACCCCTTGTGCGCGCCGACTCCCGATTTTATAACATGCGCGCGCATGTTATAAAATCGGGCGTCCATGTGTGCGTGCCGGGTAGCACGCGCACATGTTCACCCGCACGCTTCTTTGAAAATCTACCCCTATATGTTTTTCATGGATTTGAAAAATGTGTGCATGCAAAGCAGCTAATAGGGGTTGGATTTATGGGGTAAATATTGATTAAAACCTTGGAGCTGGTTCACAGCGCTGCAGTTCGTATAATTATCTTTGGCTTGACTTGAGGAATCAACTTGACCTCTTATAGAAAAGAGTTACATTGGCTCCCAGTGAACAAGAGAATTCAGTTCCAAATTCTAACAATGGCACATAAATTGACTTTTTAGAACTGACTATTGTCTTGCGGATAAGATTAGAATTCATGAGCCAGCCTGCAATTTGCGGTTCTCAGGTCAAAGTCAGTTAACCATTCCATCGATCAGTTGTTTTTGATTAGAAGCAAATGTTCACCGCGCTTTTTCTTTAGCTGTACCAGCATTATGGAATATGTTGCTATTAGCTGTGCGACAGGATGATAACTATTTGCAGTTCAGGAAGAAAGTAAAGGCTTTTTTATTTTCTAAAACATATTCAGGTTCTCTGGTATTTTAAGGTCAATGCAGTAAAGATGCCATATGGTTAAATTTTTTAGTATTTGTGTTTTATTATGAACTGAGATTGCATTATTTTTTTGTACTGTTCTATTGATGTGATTATGAATGATTTTGTGTAATCCACTTTGAATATTGAGATATAATGGAATACATCAATATTGTGAAGTTTCACTGTGGTATGGGTATTTTGCACTATCAACAGCATTTTACATGTGATAAACACTGTTTTTGCATGTTAGACCTTTATTGCAGCTTAGTATATCTATCCCTAACGGGTCTATCCAGTACCTGAGGCAATGGAAGGTGAAGTGACTTGCCCAAGTTCAGAAGAAGCTTCAGCAGGATTTGAACCCTGGCTCCCCTGGTTCTCAGCCTGCTGCTGTAACTACCTAACTACTCCTCCACTCTAATTTGACCTTTGAAAATGTCCCTATTAATTGTTGTTTATGTGTAAAGGGACCCCCCAAATTTGCCTCTTATTAGAGGAGTAATCCTTGCTATTGTAGAGTCGGTCGTCTCAACAGACCCTGCCCATGAGAGAGAAGTGGTAGGCACTTCTCAGTGAGAGGTGTCTTAGATTTAACCAAACTTCTGTGCCACGAGAGTGCAGAGACAGTTCTGAGGGTCAGTATTCAGTCTGAAGATATCACCTCGTCACGGAGCAGAGCTGTGATGGGTCTCTCCGTCTACAGGGAAAGGACCTGGAGAAGGGCCCTCTCTTACTCTAGGGGTGCCAAGAAGAAGTGTTCCTGTCCTGTGGAGGTGGCTGGGGCCCAGGTCTCTAGGGATAGGAAGAGGTCTTGGGGCTCCAGAGAGTGAATTCTTGACCGACTGTGTGAACATAAGCAGTCTTAAGGAAGAGAGGTGTGAATTCCTACTCCTAAACGGGCAAATTTTAAATGGCCGGCGCACGTAAAAACAGGGGTTACTTGTGCGGCTGGGCCTTGTGCGCACATTTTAGAAGGGGCCTGGCCGTGCGCGTAACCCTCATTATGCGCACAAGAGCCGGGCTGAATAAAAGGAGTGAGGAGGGGTGGGGCGGGGCTTGAGGTGCCGGTACAGCGGCCATTTGCTGCTGTACTGGGGGATCGTGCGCTGGCAGGTGGCCAGCATGCACAAGTTGCTTCTCATTCGGAGGAGCAGCAACTTAAGAGACCAAAAAAAAAAAAGAAAGGAAGGTGGGCTACATTTAGGGGGTGGGGAGGAAGAGGGAAAGGGGAATGGAGGTTAGAGTAGGTGGTTGGGAACTGGGGAAGGCCGGGATGAGTCGCCACACGAAATAAGCAAAAATCTACCCCCCCCCCCCCCTTGTGTGCGCCATGCACACATGCATGCGCAGATTACAAAATCCGGCGCGCGGGTCGCTGATTTTATAACATGCGCGGGCTGGCTCGTGCATGTTATAAACATCAGCATGTTGATGTGCACGCGCACCTATTAAAATCTACCCCTATCTGTCTAAAGAGTGTGCTTCAGACGTTTGGAGTTGAAAGAGGATTGTTCTTGGTGGGAGAGAGAAAAGTGTGCGACTAAGGAAGGTCCTGAAGAGTTGCTGACTAAATAAAAGAATCAGCCGGAGACTCATCTGCTGTGAAATTGAAAGAGAAACGGTGAGAGAGAAGGAGGGAAAGCTGCATCTGGAACAGGTACCAGGGTAGATCCCAGAGAAGAAGGATCCTTCCCTAGAGAGCTTACCTGCCCAGGGTATGCAGGTAAACTCTCTAGGGAAGGATCGAGATTGCTTCTTCGAGAGACTGAGTTAATTTTTCTTGCTAATGGACTTATTTTTCTGAACTGTGTGGTGTTTTAACACTTGACGTGCATTATGGATTTTTTCCGTTCTATCAGCGACCAGTATAGACTTTATTTTTGAACAATAGCTTTTGAGTGCAGTGTGGTGTGTTGCCTGGCTGGATTGAGCTGGTTTGCAGAAGAGCCCTAGAGAAGAGAGAAAAATCCTAAGGGGTAGATTTTATAAATGTACGCCCGCACGTACTTTTGTTTGCGCACCAGGCGCAAACAAAAGTACGCCGGATTTTATAAGATACGCGCGTAGCCGCACGTATCTTATAAAATCTGGGGTCGGCGCGCGCAAAGGGGTGCACATTTGTGCACCTTGCGCGCGCCGAGCCCTGCGCGCGCTGCCTGTTCCCTCCGAGGCCGATCCAAAATCGGAGCAGCCTCGGAGGGAACTTTCCTTCGGCCTCCCCCCACCTTCCCCTCCCTTCCCCTACCTAACCCACCCTCCCAGCCCTATCTACACCCCTCCCACCTTTATCGTGAAAGTTACGCCTGTGCCGATTTGCCGCCGCCGCGCGATTCCCCGGCCCGGGAGCAATTTCGGAGGCCTCAGCCACGCCCCCATAACGCCCCCGTAACGCCATGAACGTCGCGCTGCCCCCGACACGCCCCCCGACACGCCCCCCGACACGCCCCCTAGCAAAGCCCCGGGACTTACGTGTGTCCCGGGGCTTGCGCGCGCCGCCTAGCCTATGCAAAATAGGCTCGGTGCGCGCAAGGGGGTTTTGAAAGGGTTACGCGCATAAGTTATGCGCGTAACCCTTTTAAAATCTACCCCTAAGGATCTTGAAAAAGTGATTCCCTCCCCCCCCCCCACACAAGAAGGACCTAGGAGGATGGGTACTGGACATGACCCTCCAAGGGAACCCCTGTACCTATTTCCAGATCGGGGCAGGGGCTACACTTTTTTTTTTTTTTAGAGCTGATGATGCGCTCATTTTCAGAATACTGATTTCGACAATACCTAAATAAATCCTTTGGAAAGCAATAGCTCATCTTCTAATGCAGGGGTAGCAGCTCCGGTCCTGGAGTGCCACAAATACGTCTGGTTTGCATGTTATCCACAATGCATATGTATGAGGTATATTTGCATGCACTGTCTCCATTGTATGCAGATCTAGCTCATGCATATTTATTGTGGATGTGCTGAAATCCAGATCTGTTTGTAGCTCTCCAGGATCAGAGTTGCCCACCCCTGTTCTAATGATTCAGTTTATATATTTGTGATGTTGGCACTCTGACCAGTAGCTCATGTTCAACTATAATAGAAAAATGAAAAATTATCTTAACAAAATACATTAATGTATTGGCCAGTTCTTCTTGCTTTCCAGAGGAAATTCTATCATAGACTGCTGTTCACTCTTAAGGTATGAAACCAGTGAAGAAAAGCTGTAGTTAGTGATGCAATTATAATATGACTGCAACCTAAAGGCCACTTGTATGTTGAATAAGCAAATTGCAAAATACTTAAGACTGTAATAATTTTTACTGGTTTTCTCTTTGAATAAGAGAGTGTTACAAATGAGGTGAAGCTGATTACCCCTATTTAGTTGATGCCAGCATCATAATTTGTAATTTATAATATAAAATCATAGGAAGAATCCTTGTTCTGTCATTAGGTTTTTACATAGTTTATAGTTTATTAGTTTTTCTATACCGCCGCATTGGCGTTAGCCTTCGCAGCGGTTTACAACTTACACAAAGAGAAAATACAATAAATAAGTCCAATAAAAGGTAACAGCTAAAATTATTTAAAAGCATATAAAAGTATTTTAGCTGTGCAAGTAGAAATAAAATTGTAAAAGGCTATTCCTTGGTGTATTATTCAAGGGTAAAAGTTAAAACAAAATAATAAAACCAACATAAATATAATATCACACTCACACAACATAACATAAAATCAGTTCTGCCTTTAGTTTAAAGTTTGGAGCATTCCTTTAAACCTGTAACTAGCCATTTAAGGTTTATATATATTTGTAGGTTATTGTTCATTTTCTAAATATGCGCGTTTAAATAGCCAGGTTTTTAAATCAGCCTTAAATTTTTTCTTATCGATTGTTAATCTCAGTTCTGTTGGTAAACTGTTCCAAAGTTTGGATCCTGCTATCGACAGTGCTTGTTCTCTCACCTGACTCAGTCTTGCTGATCATATTGTTGGTATTGAGAGGAGAGCCTTATTTGCGGATCTTAAGTTTTTTTGTGGTACATGTAATTTTAAAGATAAGTTCAGCCATTCTGTTCGGTCTCCGTATATCAAATTGTGTATAAGACAGGCGGCAACAAATTCCAGAGCTTTATTGTGCATTGAGTGAAAAAGAATTTTCTCCGATTAGTCTTAAATGTGCTACTTGCTAACTTCATGGAATGCCCCCTAATCCTTCTATTATTCGAAAGTATAAATAACCGAGTCACATCTACTCGTTCAAGACCTCTCATGATCTTAAAAACCTCTATCATATCCCCCCTCAGCCGTGTCTTCTCCAAGCTGAACAGCCCTAACCTCTTCAGTCTTTCCTCAAAAGGGAGCTGTTCCATCCCCTTTATCATTTTGGTTGCCCTTCTCTGTATCTTCTCCATCGCAACTATATCTTTTTTGAGATGTGGCGACCAGAATTGTACACAGTATTCAAGGTGTAGACTCACCATGGAGCGATATAGAGGCATTCTGACATTTTCCGTTTTATTAACCATTCCCTTCCTAATAATTCCTAACATATTGTTTGCTTTTTTGACTGCTGCAGCACACTGAGCCGACGATTTTAAAGTATTATCCACTATGATGCCTAGATCTTTTTCCTGGGTGGTAGCTCCTAATATAGAACCTAACATTGTGTAACTACAGCAAGGGTTATTTTTCCTTATATGCAACACCTTGCACTTGTCCACATTAAATTTCATTTGCCATTTGGATGCCCAATCTTCCAGTCTTGCAAGGTCCTCCTGTAATGTATCACAGACTGCTTGTGATTTATCTACTCTGAATAATTTTGTATCATCCGCAAATTTGATAACCTCACTCGTCGTATTCCTTTCCAGATCATTTATATATATATTGAAAAGCACCGGTCCAAGTACAGATCCCTGAGGCACTCCACTGTTTACCCTTTTCCACTAAGAAAATTGACCATTTAGTCCTACTCTCTGTTTCCTGTCTTTTAACCAGTTTGTAATCCACGAAAGGACATCGCCTCCTATCCCATGACTTTTTAGTTTTCGTAGAAGCCTCTCATGAGGGACTTTGTCAAACGCCTTCTGAAAATCCAAATACACTACATCTACCGGTTCACCTTTATCCACATGTTTATTAACCCCTTCAAAAAAAATGAAGCAGATTTGTTAGGCAAGACTTCCCTTGGGTAAATCCATGTTGACTGTGTTCCATTAAATCATGTCTTTCTATATGCTCTATGATTTTGATCTTGAGAATAGTTTCCACTATTTTTCCCGGCACTGAAGTCAGGCTCACTGGTCTATAGTTACCTGTATCGCCCCTGAAGCCTTTTTTAAATATTGGGGTTACATCGGCCACCCTCCAGTCTTCAGGTACAATGGATGATTTTAATGATAGGTTACAAATTTTAACTAATAGATCAGAAATTTCATTTTTTAATTCCTTCAGTACTCTAGGATGCATACCATCTGGTCCAGGTGATTTGCTACTCTTTAGTTTGTCAATCTGGCCTACTACATCTTCCAGGTTCACAGTGATTTTGTTCAGTTCGTCTGACTTATCACCCCTGAAAACCATATCCGGAACTGGTATCTCCCCAACATCCTCATTAGTAAACACGGAAGCAAAGAATTCATTTAGTTTTTCTGCAATGGCCTTATCTTCCCTAAGAGCCCCTTTAACCCCTCGGTCATCTAATGGTCCAACCAATTCCCTCACAGTTTTCTTGCTTTGGATATATTTTAAAAAGTTTTTATTATGAGTTTTTGCCTCTATGGCCAACTTCATTTCAAATTCTCTCTTCGCCTGTCTTATCAATGTTTTACACTTAACTTGACAATATGTTTTATCCTATTTTCTTCAGATGGATCCTTCTTCCAGTTTTTGAAGGATGTTTATTTGGCTAAAATTGCCTCTTTTACCTAACCTTTTAACCATGACTGTAATCGTTTTGCCTTCCTTCCTTCCACCTTTCTTAATGCATGGAATACATATGGACTGCGCCTCTAGGATTGTATTTTTAAACAATGTCCATGCCTGTTGAACACTTTTAACCTTTGCAGCTGCACCTTTCAGTTTTTTTCTAACTATTTTCCTCATTTTATCAAAGTTTCCCTTTTGAAAGTTTAGTGTTAGAGCTGCAGATTTACTTATTGTCCCCCTTCCAGTTATTAGTTTAAATTTGATCATGTTGCCGAGTGAAAACCTGGAAAGTGCTATTAATTTGAATTAAACTTCTATTTAAAATACTAATCATTAATAAACTTAGGGGCCGATGCAATAAAATATACTGAATGCGGGCGCTGAACACTCAGCTCCCGCTTTCCTAATGCGCCTCCAGGTACCCTCCTGCACGCCCCTAGTGCCTCTTTGTCAACAGGAGCCCGCAAGCGGTCGGCTGTCTGCCAGTTTAGAAAACGGACACTGAATTTATCAGCGTCTGTTTTCCTAATCGGCGCACAACCAGGGGTTCAGGAAACGGACGCTTGTTAACTGAGCATCCGTTTCCTGAACCCCACCGCAGCACTTTTTTTAAACTTTTTTTTTTAATTTGTTTTAAGATTTTCTTCCTCCTACTTAATATCGCAACTATATTAAGTAGGAGGATGTACAGAAAAGCTTTTTTTTTTTGCTTTGTGGGTGATTACTAATAGCCTCATCAACATGCATTTGCATGTGATGAGCGCTATTAGTTTCGCCGCACATTGGACGTGTGTTCTGTAGGCATAAGGGGATTAGCTAGCGCCTAGTATGTGCTAAAATGATAACATGCGTGCTAAAAATGCACATAAAGATGAGTGCACTACATTTTTTAGTGCATGTGCTACAATGGCCACAGTAGCACATGAACTCTGTTAGTGTGTACACTAACTCAAAAAACTGTAGCATTTATGCACTTATAATGTCTGTGCACTTATGTGTGAGGCTGTGATGAAAATAACATGCACATGCTAACCTGAGAATGCACACTCCTCCCTTATTCATGGCTTAGCCTCCTTGCTGCAAACCTGTGTAAAAGTGAGCCTGGCACATGGGGTTGGTTGATCGTGCTGAGGACAGAAGTGGGAGTTATGTACGTACATATTTAATGTATTCATGAATTAATGAAGGCTAATAATGCCTGGTGGAACATCTACTTAGCATTAAACCATTACAACTATGAGAGAAGACTGAGGCAGAGTGTCTTCCCTGTGGCACAATTATCTTATTAGAGCTTGACCTCAGTGCTCTTTATTATCCTTACAATTTGCACACGGTATGTATTTTATAAACTAAAATAAGAGAGGATGGAAGATAGAGCTTAAAAATGCTAAATGATAGTTTCACCTGCGTTTTTGGTTGATCCAGACTTCATGATGCTTAATCCATGATCCATAAATATCCTAGTGATTTATTGTTTGATTTTATTATTCCTGTCCCAGTTCATCAATTGTGAAATGTGTATCAAATTTGGAAGTAGATTTTAGAATTATTCTCCCTCAAGTGGAAAATACAGGGGAGGTATGATATAGACTTTCACATACTTGAAAGGAAATAATGATGCACAAAAATGAAATATTTTCCAATGGAAAGGAAGTTGTAAAACTAGGGGTTTGTGATATGAAACTCTAAGGGGGGAAGAGTCAGGAACAATGTCAAGAAATATTTCTTGAGTAAAGGCACACGGAAAGGGCGCAGTAAATAGCACACACATACAATAGCAAATGCAACAAGAACTAATGCAAACATGAAGACCTGATCAATATATCTCAAAAGGAAATGCTTTTATTGAAAATGCAGTCACACCAGTGGTGTACATTGGTTAACAAATTATAGTTCACAGTTTTGGAACAGGGGCCCCGACTAAATGAGGAAACAGAAAACCTGTGAATTGAAAAGAAAAACTGCAGATCCCGGGCTTTTAGAAGCTTAGTAATCTTCAAAGAGATTTTAGACAGCCAATGATACAACTTCTTCTTTGTATGGTTGCCTGTCTAAACTCTCTTTGAAGATTACTAAGCTTCTAAAAGCCCATGGTCCGCAATTCTTTTCAATTCACAAGGTTTTCTGTTTCCTCACTCGGGGTCATTTTCAAAGGCTTATCGCATGCTATAAGCCTGTATCGCACGCGAAAAGGCCCTTTTCGCGTGCGATAGCATGCTGGGTGCAGAGTCGGGGTGGCGAGGGGAGGAGTCGGGGCAGAGAGAAGGTGGACTCGGCGCTGTCTTCGCTGGCGGCGATAAGGTTAGTAACTTTATCATCGCCAGTAGCACGCCCAATAGCACCACCTTTCACGGTGGCACTATTGGGTGCGAAAGCCGGCAGCGAAAACACCGCGGTGGTGCGAAGGCTGCTGGCTTTCGCAGGTCCGCCCCCCCCCGTCCCCCGTTTTCGCTGGTTTCACCATTCTGCGATAGAATGGTGAATCCAGGCCTTAGTCCCATGATTTAAAGCTTGCTTACGCTCTTCTGACTGTGGTGGGAGTTTCCTGCGCGCCCATGGTATGTGCCATTTGACCCCTTCTCTAGAACTAACTAGTACCCATTGGAATTTATTCGTCATAAAAAATTGTCTCTCACTCACAAGCGGCTCTGATGTGTTTTCCCATGCAGTCACGGCTCTCACTAAATTTAGTGAATTAAGGCTCCCTTATGTTATTTAGCCATTCATTTTAGATTATTTTTCACTTGAAACTCCTGATAGAAGATTATTTACGTGCTTTGTCTCCCTGACGCAGCCCAATGGGAAACACAGCCGTGTCGGGGCCCCTGTTCCAAAACTGAGGTTGTGTCTCCCAGGGTTAGGTCGGCCGTCACAGTTGGTGATACAGTTATTAGGAATGTAGATAGATGGGTGGCTGGTGGGTGTGAGGATCACCTGGTAACATGCCTACCTAGTGTGAAGATGATGGATCTCATGCATCACCTAGATAGGATTTTAGACAGTGCTGGGGAGGGAGCCGGCTGTTGTGGTACATGAGGGCACCAACGATATAGGAAAATGTGGGAGGCTGGTTCTAGAAGCCAAATTTAGGCTCTTAAATAGAAAGCTGAAAAGCAGAGCATTCGCTGAAATGCTCCTTGTTGGTTCTCTCAGGTCCCCAGAGGCAGGCAGAGCTCCGGAGTCTCAATGCGTGGATGAGACGATGGTGCAAGGAAGAGGGATTCAGTTTTGTAATGGACTGGGGAACCTTTTGGGGAAGGGGGAGTCTGTTCCGAAGGGATGTGCTCCACCTTAACCAGGGTAAAAGCAGGATGCTGGCACTAACCTTTAAAAAGGAGACAGAGCAGCTTTTAAACTAGAACAAAGGGGAAAGTCGACAGTTGCTCAGCAGCGCATGGTTCAGAGGGAGGTATCTTTGAAGAATACTAATGAAGCATTAGAGTTAGGGCATCCCAACAGAAAAGTAGTCCAAGTGCCTATAATTAAAAACTCACCTGAACTAAAAGATTCCAATTTATCCCTGTCAGCTGGAAAGCAGAATGTTATTACAAACAAAAACCACACTTTGAAATGTTTGTATGCTAATGCCAGATGGGAGAATTAGAATGTATAGCAGTGAATGATGACATTGACTTAATTAGCATCTCAGATTCATGGTGGAAAGAGAATAACCAATGGGATAGTGCTATACCAGGGTACAAATTATAATACGATGATAGAGAGGAATAACTTGGTAGCGGTATGGTGCTTTATGTCCGGGATGGCATAGAGTCCAACAGGATAAAAAACCTGCAAGAGATTAAATGCACAATCGAATCTTTATGGGTAGAAATCCCTTGTGTGTTGGGGAAAAGTATAGTGATAGGGGTATACTACTGTCCACCTGGCCAAAATGATGAGATGGACTGTGAAATGCTAAGAGAAATTAGGGAAGCTAACCAAATTGGTGGTGCAGTAGTTATAGGAGATTTCAATGGGATTTCTTTCTTTTTTTTTAATTTTATATTTATGCCAGTTTACAATAATTACAAGAACAAATCTTGATAGGAAAAAAAAAGAAGAGATTGCTTTCATTCAATATCATAATACCATTATATAATTCAAAATAAACAAGAAAGTAAGATAATTACAGTATCTCTTCATATTTTAAAGTCCTCAATAAGGAGGGTGGTTCCTTCCAGACCTAGAGGAAAAAATACTTATGATTTATTTAAGGAATTATATCAGATATTTTTATTATTTTTTTTTATATACCGACATTTGAACTCAATTGAGATATCACACTCAGGTACTGTAGGTATTTCTCTATCCCCAGAGGGCTTACAATCTGTTTTGTACCTGAGGCGATGGAGGGTAAAGTGACTTGCCCAAGGTCACAAGGAGCATTTAAAAAGGGCTCCAGATGAGATCTAGGAAACTATAAACCAGTGAGCCTGACTTCAGTGCTGAGAAAAATCGTGGAAACTATTATAAAGAATAAAATCACAGAACATTTAGATAGACATGGTTTAATGGGACACAACCAGCATGGATTTACCCAAGGGAAATGTTGCCACAGAAATCTCCTACATTTTTATGAAGGGGTGAATAAACATGTAGACAAAGGTGAACCAGCAGATGTAGTATATCTGGATTTTCAGAAGGCATTCGACAAAGTCCCTCATGAGAGACTTCTAAGAAAAGTAAAAAGTCATAGGATAGGCGGCAATCTTTTGTGGATTGCAAACTGGTTAAAAGACAGGAAACAGAGAATAAGATTAAATGGTCTGTTTTCACAGTGGAAAAAGGTAAACAGTAGAGTGCTTCAGGGATCTGTACTAGGGCCGGTGCTTTTTAATATATTTATAAATGATCTGGAAAGGGGCTCGACCAGTGAGGTGCTTAAATTTGCTGATGACAAAAAATTATGCAAAGTAATTAAATCTCAAGCAGATAGTGATAAATTGCAGGAGGACCTCGTGAGACTAGAAGACTGGGCATCCAAAATGCAGATGAAATTTAATGTGGACAAGTGCAAGGTGTTGCATATAGGGAAAAATAATCCTTGCTGTGGTTACATGATGTTAGGTTCCAAATTAGGAGCTACCAACCAGGAAAAAGATCTAGGCATCATAGTGGATAACACATTGAAATCTTCAGCTCCGTGTGCTGTGGAAGTCAAAAAAGCAAACAGAATGTTAGGAATTATTAGGAAGGGAATGGTGAATAAAATGGAAAATGTCATAATGCCTCTGTATCGCTCCCTGGTGAGACCGCACCTTGAATACTGTGTACAGTTCTGGTCCCTGCATCTCAAAAAAGATATAATTGTGATGGAGATAGTACAGAGAAGGGCGACCAAAATGATAAAGGGGATGGTATGGCTCTCCTATGAGGAAAGGCTGAAGAGGTTAGAGCTATTCATCCTATTCTATCCTTTCCCTTCCCTCTCCCATTTTTATCACCCCTCCCCTCAATTCACTTACTCCTCCCCTCTCTTCCCTTTCCCTTACACATCTCTTCATCTTACTATTACTTCATTACTTACTTCATCTTACTATTGCATATTACTCTTCCTATTCTATCCTTTCCCTTCCCTTTCCCATTTTTATCACCCCTCCCCTCAATTCACTTACTCCTCCCCTCTCTTCCCTTTCCCTTACACATCCCTTCATCTTACACATCTGTTTATTGACTCTTATTTGATTTTGTAATAACAATTTTAATTTGAAGTTTAACCTTTAAGTTGTCCCCAGCTCCATCCAAAAGTTCCCAGCATAATCTATAAGTTCTCATGTTGTTTGAAATATGACTTGTTACTTCTTGTCTGACACAATGTTCGATTGTTCGATGTTTATTTTTCGATGTAATTTCCTACTTTGGTTTTATGTAAACCGACGTGAAATGTACCAGTACATGAACATCGGTATATAAAAGCTCCTAAATAAATAAATAAATCTCTCTTTCACCCCTCCTATTGATGTAGGTGCTCACCAGTCCCTTCCCTCGCATCCCTTCTCCTGTCTTCCCTCCCCTCCCCTTCCTTCCCTTTCCTCTCATCTCACTCACTCCCTCCCTTTCCTATTACTCATTCCCTGCCTTTTTTCCTCCTCTCATTCACACCCTCCTCTCCTTCCTTCCCTCTTAATAACCTCTTCTGCTATCAATTTCTCTCTTTGCTCCACTGCCTTCTCTTCCCTCTCATTCCCCTCTCCCCTCTCCCCTCTCCCCTCTCACCTCTCACCTCTTTCCTGTTTTCCCTTTCCTCTCATGTCATTTCCTCTCCCATTCCTTTCACCTCCTCCCCCATTCCCTTCACTCACCCCCTCCCCGTCTTCTCTTCCCCTCACACATAGCTTTCTTCACTATTTACCTCCTCTCCCATGCCTCTCACTCACCCTTTCTCCTGTCTTTCTCTCCTCCCCTCCCATTCAACCCGCCCCACCTCGGGTGTTGCCTTCTTGCCATTGGTGAGACTTGGGAAACCCACCAGCATTTCTACCACTGCTGTTTTGCCTCTTCTCTCTTTCCACTCTTAGAGCCTGGGAAACCACACTAGCCTTTCTACTACTGCTACTGCTGCCACCACTGTGGTGATGGTCCAGCTGCACCTTATTCAGTTGTCTGAGGCCTTCTGTGGCAGTTGTGGTGGGCCAGCCCATTACCAGCTTTGGGTGAGCTTCACTATGTGTATGCACATGCATGTACAGATGCACCACAGGGCTCATCCGGAGCCCCATATAATTTTATAATATATAGAGAGATATACGTATAAACAAAAAATCAATTGGAGTCTACCCTGATGGACTAAAAATAAATGCACTTGGAAAATATATTTATAATCCTTTTCATTTTAATGGGTTATCATTTGTATCTGACAGATGGTCTGTGAACTGATTTAAAGCATAGACTCCTAAAAAGAACAGCCTTAGAAATAAACCAAATAGGTTCACTAATAATTAATGTTTTGCTAGTGTAGCTTCCTTTTGTGTTTGCAATAAACTATTAAATGTCATTCTTATTTTTAAAATAAATATCTCTTGTTTCCTTCCTGTTTGTTAAAGTAGCAGTTCAACACTGAATGTTAGGAATTATTAGGAAGGGAATGGTGAATAAAACGGGGACCGCACCTTGAATATTGTGTGTAATTCTGGGCGCTGCATCTAAAAAAAGATATAGTTGCACTGGAGAAGGTACAGAGAAGGGTGAACAAAATGACAAAGGGGATGGCACAGCTCCCCAATGAGGAAAGGCTAAAGAGGTTAGGGCTTTTCAACATGGAGAAGAGACGGTTGAGAAGGGGATATGATAGAGGTCTACAAAATCATGAGAAGACTATAACAGTTTCATGTAAATCGGTTATTTACTCTTTCAGATAATAGGTCTAGGGGGTACTACATGAAGTTAGCACTTAGCACATTTAAAACAAATTGGAGAAAATTCTGTTTTACTCAATGCACAATTAAGCTCTGGAATTCATTGCTGGAGGATGTGGTTAAGGCAGTTAGTGTAGATGGGTTTAAAAAAGGTTTGGATAAGTTCCTGGAGAAGTTCATAAACTGCTATTAATCAAGGTGACTTAGGGAATAGCCACTGCTATTACTGGCATCAGTAGCATGGGATCTACTTAATGATTGGGAATCTACCAAGTACTTGTAATCTGGATTGGCCACTCTTGGAAATAGGATCCTGGGCTTGATGGACCCTTGGCCTGACCCAGTATGGCAACTTCTTACATTCATATGATTGCTGACTAGATAATGTATATCCACGTGTATTCCATTTTTGTATGGTGTGATAACTCCAGAAGTAAATAATGCTGTTTGCTTTTTCAGGTCTTGAGTTTTGTACTCCCAGTTATCTTTTAACCTAATCTGCCAGTATACCATGAAAGGGCCTCCAAAAGCTGTGGTTAGGGAACAAATTTGGCACATGGTAGAGAACAATAGCTTTTTAAATAATATAGTACTTTATTCCTCCAGGGGAGCATTTCAACATAGACAGGTTTTGGATTGTTAAGTTTTTCTGCTTTAAGAAAATTGAAAGAGGATGTCTTTGTCCCAGGAACAGGAACACTTTTGTCTTTTCTTTTGATCTAGGGAAGCATGAACCTTATTTTCCTAGAGACTGCCCTTACATGGACACTGATTCCTTCCTTGTTGAGCCCATTTCACTAAATATCTAAAGAAGAGGATGTTACAGAGCTGTACTGGGTTCTGCATTGGGTAGTTTAGCAGGAAATTAAATATACATTTTTGAACGTTCCCTTATTTTGTGCCTACCATTACCATCGGCAGCACTTGTATGGATGCTCTTAATAGGTTCATTGCTAAGTTATGGACATTGGAAATACTATTTAGCACTGCCAGAAACCCCTCAGTCTAGGAATAAATTAGTTTTGATTATAAACATTGGAATGGAACTGTCCTTTTGCAAAATCCACAAAATAAATAAAAACCTATCTAGTGATGCTGTTCATACTCATTATATATCTACATGACATATAGATGGGGACAATTTTCAAAAGCGTAGTTGGGACTTTAGTGTGCAAAATAGAGATATGCACATATCTTGGTCCTATGCAGTCAATGTGAATTTTCCGCTGCCTAAAAATGATGTTCCTAATTTCATTCTATGCATTAATTAACTTGCACCAAAAAATGAGCATTCCGGAGAGGGGAAGGATGTGTTAAAGATCTATGCATATAACCTACATTTTCAAAAAGTTATAAAGGTAAACTCTGTGTCCTTTATATGCATAACTTTGTGCCCCATTTAAAATAAGATATGTATATTTAGCCACATAGTAACCTGACCTTCAAGGGTATGGGTAACAACTATTTGAAATCATGTTGATTTTGAGCAAGCTTGAAATCATGCATGTAACTCTGCAGTTATAGATGCCCAACTGAAAATGTATCACATAACAATCATGTTTTCCTATATCCATATGAGAAAATTTTCAGAGAGGTTACATGTACAAATTAGCATATATATATCGAAGTAGCTTGCATTCATGTATATGCTATTTTATAAACATCAAAAGTATGTGTGTATTTTTGGTTTTGTATGCAAAACCTGTGCAGAAAAGAGGTGGTCTAGAGGCGTTTCGGGCAGGGCCGAGAGGTACGCATGTAATTTGCTATTTCATAAGAGATTTATGTGAATACATTAACGGCCGGATTTTAAATGCCCTGCGCGCGTAAATCTGGCCGGATTTACGCGCGCAGGGCCCTTGCACACCGGCGCGCCTATTTTGCATAGGCCGCCGGCGCGCCCAGAGCCCCGGGACGCACGTAAGTCCTGGGGCTTTGTAAAAGGGGCGTGTCGGGGGCGTTCCGTAAATGACGCGGCGTTTCGGGGGTGTGACGCGGCGAGCCCGGGGGCGTGGCGCCGGCCCGGGGGTGTGGTCGAGGCCTCCGGACCAGCCCCCGGGTCGGGTGATGGCGCGCCAGCAGCCCGCTGGCTCGCGCAGATTTACATCTGCTTTCAGCAGGCGTAAATCTGCCAATAAAGGTAATTAAGATAGTTTAGGTTAGAAAATAAGGTCCTGCATATATTTTTAATTCATTTATCATGAGACATTCTTAAGTTTATAAAATTCATTATAGCAGGAAAGAACACAATATTTTTTAGCATGATTTAGGTAAAGGCTTTTCCTATAAGTAAAACACTGGAGGGAACTCAAGTCTAGATTCTTTCTGAAATATTTTAGAGAAACCTTTTCAAAATAAGACCTCTGACCTGCACATCTTCTACATTTGCAGTTACTTTGCTCTGCAGTTTTGTTGTGCAGGTTTGATTAATGCCATTACATGATCTGGAGAGATGATCTAAAATTGCAAAACATGTCAGTATTCACCTTTTCTTTTTCAGGGCCAAGACCTTGACTTCAAAATCCAAGAGTACAAGAAAGCTGGGAACATGTTCACTGAAAGCCAGATAGTAGAGTGGTTCATTGAGTTGTTGCTTGGAGTCAACTACATGCATGAAAGGTACAGTAATTTTATCTTCTAATATAGGTAAGGTCAGATTTACCTTCTGAGTGCCCCGAGGTGTGGGAAAAATGGGGTATTCCTCTCCAAGAAAAACGGAGAGGGGGAGGAGAGGCCTTTTCTCTGAACACGTGTCACTCTGAGAATGGTACCATCTTCTCTGTCCCAGCAATACCCTCTCACAAGCACCGGTCAGCCTGAGTGGCAGCATCCCATCAGACTCGTCCCTGAAAGTCACAGGGATAGGGGTAGATGGTGGTGGTGGTGGCGATTCCACTTTACAGGGCTCTGAATGCCACCAGCCCATGAGCTCCTGCATCTTTAAGGGAGTGGGTCTGACAGGATGTTGCCATTGTGAGAAAGGGGCTGTTGACAGTGGTGATTTTCTGCCAGGTCATGCTGGGTCACCCGCCTGGAAACTTTTTCAACTATGGAAAATGTGCTTTTCTCACAGGACAAGCAGGATGGTAGTCCTCACATATGGGTGACATCATCAGGATGGAGCCCAATCACGGAACACTTTTGTCAAAGTTTCCAGAACTTTGACTGGCACCTACTGGGCATGCCCAGCATAGTACCAACCCTGCAACCAGCAGGGGTCTCCCTTCAGTCTTCTTTCTCTGCGCAGCAGTAGTCACGCGGGTTAAGGAGCTCTTCAGAGATTCCTGACAGGAATTTTTCCTTACGGAACTTCATTAATATTTTCAAAAAACTGTTTACCCCACAGGGATCCCCTTATCGATATCTTTGCTCTGCGGTCGAACGGTAAGTTTTTTACCTGCTTGCGGTCGATTCCTGTCGAGTTTTTCCCTTGCAGCCTACCGGCCATCGACCGCACCGTGGCTAAATTTTGTCGAGGCCATGGCGTCGGGTTTTCGTTGTGCCCTGACTGCACTCAAACGATGTCCATCACTGATTCTCACACGGTCTGTGTGATGTGTTTGGGGTCCGACCATGATGTCCTTACTTGCACCAAATGTGCCCAAATGACATCAAAGGGTCGCAAAGCTAGGCTGGAGAAGATGGGACTTCTCTTTTGGCCAAAAACCCTGTCTCCATCGATAGCTTTGATGTTGTCTGAACCAGTGGCGTCTACTTCGCGCCAGCACCGGGAAACCACTGCTGCCCGACCGGCTTCGACGACTCCGCGGGTGTCGACCCCCCTCTGTTCCTCCTCAGGAGAAAGACTGAAAAGAACATCGAGAAAAACATTGACACCGCCATCGAAAAGCTCAGGCCACTGATACAGGCAAGCCCTCGGCATTGACGGCGTCTGAGCCACCGACAAAAAAGTCCTGAACTGTGGGTCACCGAGACTTTCCCCACCTGGACAGGTGCCGAGATCCGTGATTCCACCTTCACCGGTGGACCCTCCGGCTACACCAGTGCTGCCTCCTACTCCGGAACCGGGTATCCATGCCCCGGGTTTCCATGAGGAATTGGATCAGATGATCCAAGAGGCCATCGTTAAAGCACTCCAGGGGTTCAAACCTCCATTGATGCCTGTGCTGGTTCCTGCTCCAGCCACCGATCCAATACCCATGGAAATTTCACCGCTATTGGCAAAAATGGATAAGTTAATCGGTGCCATTCCACCGGTGCATCTGAGGGAACCAATGGCTCCGATTCCTTCCTCACCGATACCCTTGTCATCGGAAGAAGAAGAATCACTGATCTCCATTCCGCCCTCCGGAGTGCTACCACCGACACATCCATCAATGTCACCGATTCCATCGGTGCCTCCATCGATGCCTCCAATCCTCCGTCGATGCTGCCATCGATGCCTTCGATGCCTCCATTGATGTCTTCGGTTCCATCTCCAAGGCATCGATGCCTAGGCCCGGAACTTCCAGAATAACACCGTTACTCCCTTCTGATGAACATATGGGAGCTGGTGATGAGCCATACAATCCGATGATTCATCCCAGGATTCAGATGATTTGCTTTCACAGCCCTCTCCTCCTGATGAAAGGAAGCGTTCTCCTCCAGATGACTTGCCCTTTATCAACTTTGTTAAAGAAATGACTGAAACAATTCCATTCCAGCTTCAGACCGAAGAGGACTCTAGGTATCGGATGATACAACTTCTCCAATTTCTCGATGCTCCTAAGGAAATCATATCTATCCCTATTCATGACATCCTCTTGGACCTTTTAAAGAGAAATTGGGAGCACCCTGGCTCTGTGGCACCTATCAACCGTAAGGCAGATGCCACCTATCTAGTTCAGCCGGCCCCTGGCTTCCAGAGAGCTCAACTAGATCATCATTCAGTAGTTGTGGAGTCGGCCCAGAAGAGGGCACGATGCTCCAAACCCCACTCTTCCATTCCCCCAGGAAAGGAACAGAAATTTCTGGATGCATTTGGAAGATGAGTATTTCATGGGTCAATGTTAATCTCTCGCATTGCTTCCTATCAATTATACATGACCCAGTACAATAGGGCCCTGTTTACGAAGATTCAGGAATTTCTGTTATGCTCAGGCTTGAGGACCCTTGGGCCGATGAGAGGAGTGTATACCTTGCGGAGGATCTGTAGGTTGTCTCGTCGGGTGGCGAGGCAGAACAGAAGAGGAGCGCAGCTGACCCTCGGCTCTGGAGACGGAGACGACTGCAGGCAGATGATTAGGCTAGAAGAGGAGCTGTGTCTTCACCCCTGGAAGACTGTGGTCCCCCCAGGAGGAGCCCGTAGGGACCCAGACCGCTGGGACTTAGGTGGACCCCGAGGAGTCGCGGTATCGGTGCAAGGGCTAACTGGAGCTTCGCCCTGGAAGTCCGCGGTCCCCCCAGGAGGAGCCCATAGGGACCCGTACCGCTGGGACTTAGGCGGGCCCTTGGAGATGGAGTCCAGGAGGGGTCCAAGATCAGGTGCCAGACAGTTGTCGCTTACCAATCCGAGGTCACACACCGAGGGATCACCACTTGCCAGTCCGAGGTCACACCAGAGAATCACCGCTTGCCAATCCGAGTCGCACACCAGAGAATCACCATAAGCCAATCCGAAGTCAGGAACTGAGAAGACCAAGACGAAACAGGAACAGGGATCCGAAGCTCAAGAGCTCACTGAAGCAAGCAGACTGGACAGCGCTGGAGGACGTTGCCAAGTCAGAGAATGAGCAGAGGAAGCTCCCTTTTATACTTCTTCTGCTCAGGCTGATCCAGGACAGGTGAGGCTTGTTAAAGGGATCAGGTCCCTTTAAATTTGTGAAGGCGGCGCGGCCTCGCACCTAAAGATGGTGGCGGCCATCTTTGATTTCCTCTGTGGAGGAACGGCTGCAGGAACGGCGCGGGGGCAGAGCAGGGACGGCTCTCCCCCTGACGGTCAGGCCGGGGACCCGCGCCGGGGCACCGAGCACCCGGTCAGGGGTTTCCCCTGAGGCTGCTACGGCGGGTCGCCATCGCGGACAAGGTAGGGGACCGCGGTCGTGGCCTGCCATGACCGCGGGACACAACAATTTTCTGAAGCCTTACCTCTGCAATTCCAGGACTAACTTCATGCCCTAGCACAAAAGGGTCTAGATGCTGCCAAACATGAAGTACGTTCGGCATATGACATCTTCGACACCGCCTCCAGAGTTTTGGCGGCAGGAATTAGTGCGTGAAAATGGACCTGGCTAAAGTCTTCAGACCTCAGACCAGAAATACAGGACAGGTTAGCTGACTTGCACTGTGCTGGGGATAATCTTTTCAGAGAAAAGATTCAAGAAGCAGTGGCGTAGCTCAAGGACCACCAAGAGACTCTGCGCCAGCTCTCCTCACTGCCTTCTGATCTCTCTTCCTCTTCCAAACGATCTTTTAGAAGAGACTCCAAGAGACAATTCTACTGGCAAAGGAGATTCTATCCCCTGGCGTCCAGGGCTCGAGCTTCTAAGCCTTACCAAAAAGGCCAATCCAAGCAACCTCGAGTTCAGAAGTCACAGCCAGCCCCCCAGCCAGGTCCAGCGTCTGGCTTTTGACTCCTTCCTAGAGAGCAGTACCCAGCCTCCACTTCCAGCTATTCCCGTCGGAGGCCGGTTGTGCCACTACTCCAAACCATGGCACACAGTCACCACAGATCAGTGGGTACTAGCTGTAATAACCCAAGGTTACCACCTCAACTTTCTCTCTGTTCCACTGGATTCCCCACCTCGGCTGACGTGGGGAACATCTGACCACTCACCGCTCCTGGAGCAGGAGGTCTCCCTCCTCCTCAGTCCCGAGCAATAGAACCAGTGCCCCTCTCCCAACAGGGGCAGGGGTTCTATTCCTGGTATTTCCTGATACCAAAAAAGTCAGGTGGTGTTCGCCCAATACTGGACCTTCGCACCTTAAACAAATACATACAAAGAGAAAAGTTCAAGATGGTGGCCTTGTGTTCTCTTCTTCCCTTTCTCCAAAGGGAAGACTGGCTCTGCTCTCTAGACCTCCAGGACGCCTACACACACACACATTTCCATTATTCCGTCACATCGCAGATTCCTGTGCTTCCTAATAGGCCCGAAACATTTCCAATATCGGTTGTTACCATTCGGCCTAGCATCTGCCCCACAAGTCTTCACCAAGTGCCTCGTAGTGGTAGCTGCCTTTCTCAGGAGTCAAAGTGCCCACATCTACCCCTATCTCGACGATTGGTTGATCAGGGCCCCTACTCAGCAACCTGCACTGACGTCTCTGCATCTCACATGCCATACCCTGATCTCCCTAGGGTTTCTCATAAACTATCCAAAATCCAGGCTAGTTCCCTCTCAAACCCTATCGTTCATAGGGGCCAACTTGGACACTCTAAAAGCGAAAGCCTTCATACCTCAGGATTGAGCTTTCACTCTCACCTCTCTGGCCCATCGACTGCAGTCTCGACAACACTCAATTGCATGTCACTTTCTGATCTTACTGGCTGATATGGCCTCCTTGGTGCATGTGACTCCCATGGCCCACCTGGCCATGAGAGTAATGCAGTGGACTCTAAATTCGCAGTGGATTCAGTCTTCTCAGCCAATGTCCACCATTGTCCACATCACCAACCAGCTCTGCTTATCGCTGGCTTGGTGGATAAACCAATCTAATCTGCTTCAAGGCCTTCCATTTCAGGCTCTAGAACCTCAAATAACTTTGACAACAGATGCCTCCAAACTTGGCTGGAGTGCACATGTTGCAAACCTGCAGACTCAGGGCATTTGGTCTCCAGAGGAAGCCAAACACCAAATAATTTTCCTGGAGCTTTGTGCAATCAGATATGCTCTCAGGGCTTTTCAGGATCACCTTTCTAACCAGGTCATCCTGATTCAAACAGACAACCAGGTGGCCATGTGGTACATCAACAAGCAAGGGGGAACAGGCTCCTACCTCCTGTGTCAGGAAGCTGCACAGATATGGGCGGAAGCCCTTTCCCACTCGATGTACCTCAGGGCCACCTACTTGCCGGGAGTGGACAATGTGTTGGCAGACAAGCTGAGTTGCACCTTTCAACCGCACGAGTGGTCCCTCAACCCCACTGTAGCGGACTCAGTATTCCAACATTGGGGTTACCCTCACAAAGACCTCTTTGCATCAATTCACAACCGCAAAGTAGGGAACTTCTGCTCTCTCACTCGCAGCCAACACCTTCAACCAAGAGACTCTTTCTCCCTCTCATGGGCCAGTGGTCTCCTTTATGCGTACCCTCCACTTCCACTCATTTCGAAGACTCTCGTGAAGTTGTGAAGGGACAAGGGGCTAATGATTCTGATAGCCCCTCAATGGCTGCCTGGATGTTGAAAGGTTAATTCTTCAACCCGGCTCTGAAAGGTTAAGCTTCATGAAAGCCTTCTGCAAGGCAGTCTTATCGTTACAGATGGAACAGGTTTATGGTATGGTGTACTTCAATGTCCATCGATCCCTTCACTTGTTCCACACCGAAATTTTTGGACTATCTCTGGCATCTGTCAGAGTCAGATCTCCAAACTTCTTCCATCAGGGTACATGTCAGTGTGGTAGCCACCTTCCATAAAGGTGTCGGGGATGTACCTATTTCAGTACAACCCCTTGTAACACGCTTTTTGAAGGGCTTGCTCTACCTTAAACCCCCACTGTGCCCTCCAGCCCCTTCCTGGGACCTCAACTTGGTTTTGGGACGGCTCATGAGACTGCCGTTTGAGCCTCTCCAATCCTGCAATCTCCGCCATCTCACCTGGAAGGTGATTTTTTTTTTGGCAATCACATCAGCTCGCAGAGTTAGCGAGTTACAGGCCTTAGTCACCTACCCGCCTTACACTAAACTTCTGCATGACAGGGTAGTACTCCGCACTCACCCTAAATTTTTGCCTAAGGTTAGTACCATATCAATCAATCCATTATACTCTCTCCATACCTTCGCAGCCCATTATTGTTTAGACAAGGCTGGCACACAAGATTCCATCTTCGGCCAGTCTGTGCTATGCAACTTATTTGCGAACTGAGGTACCAACATCCTTCCGCCAACCCGGTAGGGTTCAGGATGCCCTCTACCAAATTCCACCCCAGTTCTTGTGCCTGTTGCACGTCTTTGGGTACATTTGGTGCATTGTTCGGGCATCCTCAGCTCGGTACTCACCCATATGTGAGAACTACCATCCTGCTTGTCTTGTGAGTTGCTTACCTGTAACAGGTGTTCTCACAGGACAGCAGGATGTTAGTCCTTATGAAACCCGCCCACCACCCCGCGGAGTTTGGTTCGCTTACGATTTATTATTTTATTTTTTGCAAGTACTTTTACTATAAGACGAGACTGAAGGGGGACCCCTGCTGGTTGCAGGGTTTGTGCTATGCTGGGCATGCCCAGTAGATGTCAGTCAGAGTTCTGGAAACTTTGACAAAAGTCTTCCGTGATTGGGCTCCATCCTGATGATGTCACCCATATGTGAGGGCTAACATCCTGCTGTCCTGTGAGAACACCTGTTACAGGTAAGCAACTCCGCTTTCACAAATTTGCAGCAGACTCTGTAGATGTAGGGGAAATCTCCAGGTGCCACACATTTCTAAGGCACTATGAAAGTTCTATAAATTTCTGGGGTGGCACTTCCTGGCTGCTGATCTAATGCTACCAGGAGGTGCCAGCCCATGATTTTTAAAAATGCTTGTGGTGCAGGCATGGGGCACCTGGTAGAGCCAATTCTGTCAGCTACCAAAGGGGCCGATGCAATACAGTGCGCTCAGCCAAGCGCACTGTTCAATCCATGGTTGGATGTGCGTTTTGGATGCACGTCCACATACCCTTATGCTATAAGGGGGATTAGTGCGTCTATGACGTGCATCCAACCCCCCGTGAAAATAATAGCGCTTATCACATGCAAATGCATGTTGATGAAGCTATTACCTATTCTCCACAGGTCCCAAAAAAAAAAAATGTGCACCTGACGCATACATTTTTACCCTCAGAAGTTAATGCCTGCCCAGAGCAGGCGTTAATTTCTGAGCAGCCCAAAAAAGTGTACAGAAAAGCAGAAAATACTGCTTTTCTGTACATCCTCTGACTTAATATCATGGTGATACTAAGTTGGAGAAATCAAAAGGTTTTAAAAAAAAATAAAGTGTGCCAGCGGTCACATTTGGAAAGGGGATGCTCAATTCATGAGCGTCCGTTTTCCTAACCCGTTGACAGCCACCTGACAGCCACCTCTCCTGGGCGCCCGCTGCCAAGGAGGCGCTAGGGGCACACATTTGTCCTTAGCGCCTCCTTGGCAGCACGACCCCTCATTTAAATATTCAATCTTGGGCCCAGGAGACGTGCTGGGCACACGTAAGGTCAAAGGAAAGCGGGCGCTCAACACTGAAATATTGCATTGGCCCCAAAGAGAGGAAGGAGTCCAGGAGCAAATGGCACTGTCCATCCAGACAGCTGCTGAAGACAAGAGTAGGCTGCATGCCACTGTGCATGCAGCCTACTCTTGTGCCGCCATTTGTTTCAATTAGTGTACCCTAAATTTTTGTAGTGCACACTAAATTAAATTTAGCATGCACAAAAAATGTTACTGTGCACTAAAACAAAATGGAAGAAGAAAACAACATAGAAAACCCCCAAAATGAAACACAAAAAATAAAAAACTTTTGGCTGTCCATCCCTAGGGGAAGGGGTTGGAGAAACAGAATGGGCATATTCTTTAATGAGCCAGCACTTAGGAGAAAAAAGGCGATCAGGGGGATGAGGGGGAGAGAGAGGCCACAGACAGTTTCCTCCTACCTGCCCCTTTACTTTAGTTGTATTTTTTAAAATAGAAAATCACCACTGGTCACTGGGTACTTTATCTACTGGAAATTACTGCAATGAAATTACGTGATACTGATGAGAGTGGAAGGTAATAGGGAGGGTGATTTTCCAAGCCATTAACACGGATAAAACAGTGCTTTTCCTACAGAAATGGCCTGTTATTACATTGCCCGCCTGATATGCAGGTGCACTTAAGCTTGTATGTCCTGTATGCGTGGAAATGTACCCATGTTGAGCGGGGCAAAATTGAAGGCATTTGCACTTGTGTGCATACTTTTCCCTTTTCAAAAGTATATGTGTAAATTATGTAGAAAAATGTCTGCATACAAATTTGCAGGTGTACTTGTACGTGAGTAGTTTTGGTGGGATAATGCTGAAAGCAAACATGGTCACATGAGTATGCTTTGAAAATTTGTTAAGCTTATGTACATATTTGCCACATTTTTTTATGCAGGCTGTTATAAAGTCACGTCTGTAATTTTTAGTTTTGGTTCTGTGGGTTGCTATTTTTTAACATAGCTTTTTGTATAAAATTATTTGATTCTCATTCTCTGAAAGCTCATGTCATTCAAGTTTTTCTTCTGTGAAACTTGGAGGCATTCAAAAATTATACAGAGAGGCTGAGATGAATATTCCCACACCAGCTTCATATCTTTTTTACAGTATAAAAAATGTGGATATGTATAGATATTTCACTATTTACTTGGCTCAGATTTTTTTTTTTACAGGTTAGCGGCTGTAATTATCTCTTACTATTTCTATACAAGTTGTGAACAGCAATTAGTTTTAGTTCATTGACTGATTATACAGTTTCAATGCACATAATAACATTCAAGGTTATTTTCTCTGTCAAATGATATTAAATGTGTGTTATTTGTTCTCAGTAATGGAAGTAATCAATTTGGGGGCATAATCAAAGCTGCTCACATCAGTGCAAACTCCACAAATACTTTTACCCATGGGGTTTACACCAATATTGCCCCCTAGAAAATTTCTTGCAGAAATTATGCTTGCTTTCTCTGCATGTAATGTCTCCTTTGGGAACTACATGGGTAAATGTAAATAATCAAACTTACAAGCGTAATTCCTATAATATGTGCATGTGAAGGAAATTGCCAGTTTAACCAATTAGTCCACCAATTTGCCCAGTCTATCTCTAGGCCATCAAGACCCCTCTAGTTCTTCAGCCTGCACTCCCCCCCCCCCCCCCCCCCCCCCCCACAAGGTTGCCCAGACCCCCTCTCCCAATCAGTAATTGGCTGTAAAGAATTAACCCTGATAAGCAGGTATAAATACAGTATGCACAGGTAACAGCCATATGTGCGACACGATCACAGGTTTTAAAATAGCACCTTATGGGCCTGATTTTCAAAAGCATTTATAGGGTTAAAACTAGATTTTACACGTGTAAATGCACGTTAACCATGTAAGTGGGTTTTTGAAAATTCATGCAATATATGCCATTGACTTGTCCATAGGATATACCAATGTAAATACACTTTGGGATGGTAACTTTTAAAAGTGCACATATGTGAGCGTGTTTGTCGGCCCACACCTAGGGTCATGGCTATTTTATAACCAACGTGAGTATATGTGTGCATGTTATAAAATAGACTGACCGCGCACACGTGCACGCAATTTTAAGTGGACATATGCCTATGCATGCAAATGACACTTCCACTGTGTAAGTGGGGGGATTTTAATAGACATGAGTTCCGATGCCCATTCCAGTATTCCTGGTTCATTCCCAGTTCACCCAGGTAAGGGCTAGGACTTTGAAACCCTCTTAGTATAATAGCCTCCTGTTTCCCCTGTTTGCCCCTACCTTTAGAACCCTGCCGATCTATCTATTTATTTTGTTTTATTACTTACACGTCCTCCATAGCAGAAGTAAAGTTACGCGGCAGGGGACCCGGGCATGAGCCTGTGCACATAAGTATTTATGTGCAAATTTGAGTTTGAAATACAGGAACTCTCATGCCCTATCCAGACTATGCCCATGCTCCACCCATTTTTTAACTTTTCATTTGTGCACGTAGCAGGCACTTTTTAAAATCTGCTTGGCGCGCATCACATATTCGTGTATCTCCTGGTTTTGGCATGTGCCAGGCTTTTAAAATTCATCTTTTAGCATGTAAATGGCTTTAGAAAATTATTATGGTAGTATGTTACATTTACATGTATAACTCCTTTGAAAATTCACCTGTATATGTGTAAATGTTGGCTCCTCCCCGGAATGCCCCAGCCTGCCCCATCTCACCCCTTTTTTATACAAGCAAATTTATTCATACACCATTACTTGCATTGTATATCTGGGACTGATGAAACAGCACTTGTGTGAATATGCGCTATTTGATGGTAACTTTCAAACGGGTGTGTGGGTGCACATATGCTAGTGTATATGGATGCGTGACCAGATATGCAGCAAGTGAAATACACTTAACATAAGCATCTGGATCACTCAAAAATTCCTCCAGACCATCCAACTGCCTTAAAGGTTTAGACAAATCAAATTCTTCTACTGTTAGGGGAATCTGTTAGAGGCCAGCTCCCCAAAGGGGAAGAGTTAGCAATCTGATAGAGGCCAGCTCCCCAGAGGGGAGGAGTTAGCAATCTGTTATAGATCTGCTCCCCCAGAGGGGAGGAGTTAGTAATCTGTTATGAATCTGGATGCTGGATACCTCCGTTGAAGGAGTTAACAAGCTATAAATGATCACCCCGCCAGGGGGCGAAGTAGCACTCTGTATGGATCTTACTAAGGAGTAGCAATCTGTTAGTGCTCTGCTCTTCCAGAGGGAAGGAGTAGCAACTATTATGCCATGTTCCTGTAGAAGATGAACAGCAACCTGTATGATTTCCACTGGGAGATAGCTATCTGATATGGATCAGCTTCCGCAGAGAGAGGAGTGATGGTCTGATGTGGGTTGGCTCCCACAGAGTGGTAGATGATGATACCGCTCTTATTAGTGTAGGAATAACACTTAGTAGAAATAGTGAATCCCTGGGCTGATGGCAGTTGACAGCGCCCTCAAGTGGAGATCCTGAGAGGGACCACTGGTTAGGCTGGAGTATTTAGACAAACACAGATAGTTCTTTATTAGACTGGAAGTAGAACCACCAGAGGTGGCAGTAGTAAGTTGATATGCCCGGCAGGGCTGAAGACCCTCTGATACTGGAACCACGATCTCTGAGTTGTTGAGCTGTAAGGAGAGACTATAGGTAGTGAATAGACAGGGTATGCTGGGCATAACCAATGATAGATGATTCACTCACAATAGTAGATCTCTGTAGTGCCTTCTATATGCAACAGAGAGTCTTCAGTATTCAGGAACAGGAGCCGCAGGTGAGTATTAGTTCTTGTAAGCAGTCTGAAATAGAACTCACAATAACTGTGTATGGGATGGCTTCTGGAATAGAAGAGAGGCTAGGAGAGATTTAGGAACGTAGGCCCTTGTGGAGCGAGTACCGGTTCCTATCTGTTAATCTGTAATAATAATCCATAAGATATAGGTATGCAATATTTTCTGAGGAAGAAGAGAGCATGAGAAAGGAATTAGGAACATAGGCCCTCGTGGAGCGAGCACCAATTCCTATCCACAATCTGCAGTGGTAACTCATGATCTCCGGATCTGCAATAACGTCTTAGACTGAAGGGAGCCTTAGCGATTAGGAACAATAGCCCTCGTGGAGCGAGTACCGGTTCCTATCTGTAATAGGACTCAATGTGTTCACGTCTGCGATCGCCTCCAGGCAGTAGGAGTCTTCTGAGTCTTTGGGAACGTAGGCCCTCGAGGAGCAAGTACCAGATCCCGTCCAACAATCTGAAATCAAGAATAGAGAGAGCGGAGCCCCCGAGGAGCGGGTATTCCAGGTAAGTTTGAAAAGGCTGAGCAGTGGAGAAGAATTCCCTTTGCTGACTCGGAGCGTAGTTGAAAGTAGCGTGGACTGCCGAAGCAAGTCCCGTTGGAGTTCCTTGCTATCTCGTTTGTAGTTAGCAAACAAAGACCTTTTAAATTGAAAATGGAAGACATCAGTACGGCGGGGGGGACGCCCCCGAGGTTTGCGCCCTTGCTGGTACAAAGTCTGGAGCGCGCGCGCCCTTATGTCATCAGGAACATGGCAGATCCGTAGCGTCAAGCCAGCCCGGGGATACCGAGACCAAGAGGTGGAGAGAAGCCGCGGCTGCATCTGTCCATCTGAGCCGAAGGGAGTCGCCACAAAGGTAGAGAGGGTGGAGCGAGGGCAAGAATAGGTACGAACGCAACAGAATCACAAGGAAGGAAAGGAAGTATTGCCAAATGGACCACCTCAGCTTGAATCTTCTCCGTCATAAGCCAAGACTCATCTCAAGAGGTTAACCATGTTTTCAAGAAGATAAGTCTAGCTGTCTAGTAATAAAAAGATTAGATAACACCATAACTCCCTGGTTCTTGGGCAGTCACAGATCACTTAACCTCATCCTGGCCTATCAACTCTGTCATATGAATTTAGACATACACTTATTTAGATCATTAAACATAGTGACCAGAATCGAACAGGGAATATGCTAGAAAAAATACAAAAGCTTCGGCAACAGATTCATTTTAAGCAAGCTAATTCAACCCGCCCAGGAAATCATCCAATGCTCCCATGCTAACTTATTTTGTTTCAACTGACTTATTAGGTGGGCATAATTCTTGACATAGATCTCTTTACGGTTCCTAGGAACAAAAATCCCCAGGTATTTAAAACCATGTGCCACCACTTTAAATTCAGAAAGACTTTCTGGGACTTCCATCTTTGGGTCAGTTAGAAACAGCTCTGATTTATCGAAATTAATTTTATATCCAGACATGGCACCATATTTAAGAAGGAGAGTGAGAAGAGCTGGGCCGGAAACCCGAGGGGCTGTCAATTAAACTAACATATCATCTGCATACAAAGAGATTTTATGAGCCTGCCCTCCAAATCAAAATCCCTGAATGTCCAGGTGCTGTCTAACAGCCACCGCCAAAGGCTCAATAGTGAGATCAAATTATTGGAAAAGTGGGCTCTTGAGCTGAGATGAGGTTGTTGCTACCACCAGGGGAGGACCCCTGTTGGTCCTCATCATCGGGAAGCGGTTCAGGAGAAGACGACCCAACTGGACCTTCACCTATACCAGCCCTCGTTCCCCGCAGGTTGAGCCTTTGGGTACCAGGGCCGGCAGGAATTAGATGCAGGTCTCTCAAGGCATGGAACCAGAAGACGAGAAGCTGTTGTAGTGTTGGATGGACCAAGAGTCGAGGCAGGCAGCGGACGAACGGAAACAGGAACAGGCGAGAGGTCGGGGCAGGCAGTGAACAAGCAGAGACAGGAAGCCAGGTGGAAGATCAGGGCAGGCGGAGGTCAAGCAGAGTCGATGTACCAAGCAGAGGTCAAGCAGAGTCAGGTGAAGTAGGGTCAGAACCAAGAGAAGATAGGTCATGAAGGATAAGGGTTAAGTAGAGGCCTTTAGCCTTGTCCATAAAGAGGTCACTAGAAATTTTGACAAGGACTGTCTCCATGGAATGAGGAGAGTGAAGGCCAGATTGGAGTGCATCAAGAATTGCTTGAGAAGTAAAGAAGTTAAGGCAGCAAAGTGAGTGGCCTGTTTAAGTAGTTGGACACAAAAGGGAATAGGGAGATGGAATGATAGTTAGTAGGGCATGTAGGCTTCAGCAGTTTCTTTTTTGTTGAGGAGTGTCTTGATCATGACATGTCTGAAAGCAGTGGGAATGGTTGTAGTAGAAAGTAATAGGTTGAGGATGTGACAGATGGAGGGGATGGCCAAAGGGGAAGTAGAACTGAAGAGTTGGGTGGGAATGAGGTTAGAGGAACAAGTAGTGAGTTTGCTGTATGTGAGAAAATGTCAGTTTAATCCTTTGTGATTTTTGAAAAGGAGGACCATGTAGCAGAGGCTAAAGGGAGGGGAAGGTGGTGATGGTGGCCTGGTGGCGAATACAAGATTATTGTGCTGAATCTTTTTGTAGTAGAAGTCATCCAAAGTGTCAGGGAGTTGCCTGGCTAGGAAGTAGGCAGCCACCAGGAAACCTTGGGTTAGCAGATAACATAATCCCACCTCACAAGCTGGTAACCAAATCCAAAAAACTGTACAAGGTTAGTTTATACTTCACTATATCTTAACAGGCAAACAGTCCATGGATAAATAGAACAAGGCAGGCAAAGGTCAGAAGAGGACTGGAAGGCTCATCTGCAACTACTCCCAGCATACCCCGGGAGAGGAGTCCAGAGGTCACCGCAAGCGTTCCAGAGATTGAATTCCACAGCCCCAGCTTCTAGAGGCCCTGCACCCTTTATTTATTTATTTATTTTTAATTTTTATATACCGAGGTTCTTATAGAGACTATAAATCACTCCGGTTTACATATAACGATAAACTGCCCAACTTAGATAAGGGGGCTTTACATAGAACAGTGGTACATATAGAACATTATAACTGGATGACAATTTAACATAATGATAATAAATAATATAGAATAGTTTTACTGGTAATTAATAAAATTATGTAATATAAACTATATAATTTAAATATTTAACTTGGATATAGTGACATATTAACCATGCCAAATATAAATAATAAGATAAAATGAATTTTGAACTTAGAAATTGTAGTCCAGTTGCGGAAGAAAATATAAATAAGATTAATTTTTAGAACTCAAAGATTGTTGTCCAGTTGCAGAGTCCTGAAGGTAGGACTTGGTATGGTGACCATAATTAGGGGATACTTCTTATTTGGAAGACTTTCCGTCTTGGTAGGATTGTGAGTCTGGGAAGGCTTGTTGGAAAAGAAGAGTCTTTAGCCTTTTTTTGAACTCTTGATGATTGGGTTCAAGTCTTAGATTTGGGGGGAGCATGTTCCACTGGTGGGGGCCTGCTAAGGATAGCGCTCTTTTGCTCAGAGATGATTTTACTTGTTGGGCATGCAGTGATCCTTTGTAAGCGCTTCTGATAGGTCTGGAAGATGTGTGCGGTTGGAGTTGAAAGCTTAACGTGATGGGAGCTATTTTGTTTGTCGCTTTGTGGATGATTGTGAGTACCTTATAGAGTATCCTTTGTTTAATGGGAAGCCAATGTAGATTACTAAGGATTGGGGTGATGTGATCTTTTTTGTTAGTGCTTGTTAGAATTCTGGCAGCAGAATTCTGTACCATCTGTAATGGTTTGATCGTGTTGTTGGGTAGACCTAGTAGCAGGGCGTTGCAATAGTCGAGCTTTGAAAATATTATGGATTGAAGTACTAGCCTGAAGTCAGAGAAATAAAGGAGGGGTTTAAGTTTTTTGAGGACTTGCAGTTTGTAAAAGCAGTCCTTCGTGGTATTGTTTACGAACTTTTTTAAGTTAAGATGATTGTCAAGCCATGCTCCAAGGTTTCTGACGTCCGGTGAGAACATGTTATTAGCGTTTGGTAGAGAGAAGCTAGAAGAGATTGTGAGTGGATCCTGAGAGACAATGAGCATTTCAGTTTTATTGGCATTCAATACTAGGTTGAGGCTTGAGAGTAATTCCTTGATGGGCTGAAGGCATTCGTTCCAGTAAGTGATGGTTTTTTGAAGGGATTCTGTAATCGGGAGAAGGATTTGAATGTCGTCTGCATAGAGGTAATGGGTAAGCTTGAGGTTTGAGAGGAGGTGGCAGAGAGGGAGGAGGTAGATATTGAATAGGGTGGGAGAAAGTGAGGATCCTTGCGGGACTCCTTGCTCTGTAAGGACTGGATGCGATTCTTTGTTGTTTATCCTTACTTTGTAGAATCTGTTGCTTAGGAAGGAGTGAAACCATTTGAGAGCTGTGCCTTTGATCCCTATATTAGTTAGTTGGTCTATAAGTGTAGTATGTTTTACCGTATCAAACGCCGCAGAAAGATCAAGTAGAACCAGCAGGTAAGATTGTTTTTTCTCCAGGTTCACGAGGATGGTATCAGTGAGCGATAATAAGAGAGATTCGGTGTTTAGTCGTTTTCGGAAGCCATATTGAGCTGGGGATAGAATGTTATGATCTTCCAGATATTCTGACAGTTGCTTGTTGACAATTTTTTCCATCAGTTTGGCGATGAGTGGTAAGTTTGCAATCGGTCGGAAGTTAGCTGGGTCTGATGGAGAAGCATTTGGTTTCTTCAGTAACGGTTTCAGGATTGCCAATTTTAACTGGTTAGGAACTGAGCCTTGAGACAGGGATGTGTTGATAATTTCTGCTATTGGTTTTGAGATGGTGTTTGGTATGGCAATGAGGAGATTTGTTGGTAATGGGTCTGATGGGTGTGAGGATGGTTTTAGTTTTTTGAGTGTATTTTCGATCTCCAGTGAAGAAGTGAGCTCGAATGAGTCCAAGCTTGTGTTTTGTTGCGGCACTGTTGTTAGATGGTGTGTTAAGGTGGGGCTATTGGATGTAATTGAATGGGTAAGTTTAGTGATTTTTGTCTTGAAGTAGTTGGCTAGCTCGTTAGCTTTGTTGAGTGCTTGGTGGTCTGGGATCGTGAGAGGAGATGGTTTGGTTAGAGAGGAGACGTAAGAAAAAAGGGCCTTTGAGTCGAAAATGAAGTTGTGTATTTTTTTTGCATAGAATTCTTTCTTTGTTTTAAGGATAGTATTCCTGTAGGAGTTGAGGTGGGATTTGTAGATGGTTAGTGTCAAAGTGGATGAGTTTTTTCTCCAGCTTTGCTCTTTTTTTCTAAGAGATTGTTTGAGGGCTTTAAGTTCGGCTGTAAACCAAGGTTTTCTATTGTCTAATGTAGGTTGTATGGTTTTAGTTGTGGTTGGGCAGATTTTATCTGCAATTTTATTGTTAATATTGATCCAAGAGGTGGTAGCAGTTGTTGCGTCTGTGAGGTCAAGTTGATTTAAAGCTTCGGACATCTTTTCACTCATCTTTTCACCCTTTGCAGTAGAAGAGGGCTGGAAGGCTCATTTGCATACTGCTCCCAGCATCTTCCGGGAGAGGAGTCCAGAGGTCACCATAAGCGTTCCAGGGATTGAATTTCACAGCCCCAGCTTCCAGAGGCCCTGCACACTTTGAAGTAGAAGAGGACCAGAAGGCATATTGCTCCCAGCATCCCCTTGTTGCAGTGGATTGGGAGTCCCTGTATTCGAGGCTGGATGTGGGGTAAGGAAGACCTGCTTGTGATATGTCTCCTAGCAAACATACACAGTGACAGTGACCTGTTGCAGAGGAAGAATATTTTTGCATTTACTCTTTTGAGCTATCTCATATGCTGGATGCATGGAAGTTCTATTCCACCCTTCCTGCTTCTTGTTTCTCTTTTTGGGTTCAACTACTGTTTTTTCCACTTGGAGCTGATAACCCATGGTACTTGGGAGTTAGTGAACCAAACCTTTGGAAGAGGGAAGTTTCTCATCCAGAATGATACAGAGGTGTTACAAATTCCATCTAAAGCAAGGGATCCCAACAAAGTGATAGGCAAAACAAAGAAGATACAACATAAAGGTAACAAAAATGTTATTGCTATTGGGGGAGGTTACTTAAAGATGTGAGATGTGCCCACCAGGTGTTGCCTAAGGAGTGGAAAGAATTCAGGAAAATACAAGGGAAAGTAAAGTACCCTTCAGGTGCTGCATAAGAAGTTAAAATTATTCAAAAAGGATTTCTAGAAGAAATATCAAATCTGGGAATAAGTTCTGATTAATTGTTGGGACAGTATTGCATATTCTGACCAACATCAGTGGAAAGAGGCAAGAGAAATAAATTGGGAGGTAAAAAAAGATTAACTAACTTTAATCTGGACAACTGAGGAGTGTAAGGAATTGGATGCAAGGAATAATTGTGTGTAAATATAGAGCTTCCACTCAAAGTAGAGACTTTGGTAGAAGAAGTGGAGTCACAAGTTTATTCTATTTGCTGTTTATTATTTATTGACTTTTGATGATGAAAAATGAATCTAAGCTGTAAATATTTAATCATCTATCCAAACTATCAGTAAAAATGTTGGAAACCACAATTCATCCACTGTGTGTTTATTGGATGCTGAGATTGTATAATTATTGATACTGGGAACTAAGGATGGAAGCAGGGCTTAATTGCAAAGAAGCAGGGTATAAGAGCTAGAGATGTGGCTCGTTTATCATGAATTAGGCAATTTGAATGAAATTGCCTAATTTGTCGTGGGTCGGGGGCCCCGAACTATGAGGAAAATTAGTTTTTCGGGTTTGTACGGGGGGAGGGGCACATTTTATTTTTTTAAATAAAAAACCATCCCAAGCATTAAAATTCACTGTAATACAACCCCCCCCACCCCACCACCACTACCACCATCCCGATCCCTCCCCAAGACTTACTAACATCCCTGGTGGTCCAGCGGGGTCCCGCGAGGGATTTCTCCCTCCGTGCCGTTGGGCTGTCTGGCCTGCCTCGATCAAAATGGCACCGATAGCCTTTGCCCTTACTATGTCACAGGGGCTACCGGTCCCATTGGTCAGCCCCTGTCACATGGTAGGAGCACAAGATGGTGCCGATGGCCATGTGGCAGGGGCTGACCAATGGCACCGGTAGCCCCTGTGACATAGTAAGGGCAAAGGCTATCGGTGCCATTTTGATTGAGGCAGGCCAGACAGCCCAACGGCACGGAGGGAGAAATCCCTCGTGGGACCCCGCTGGACCACCAGGGATGTTAGTAAGTCTTGGGGAGGGATCAGGATGGTGGGGGGGATTGTATTTAATGTATTAAAGTGAATTTTAATGCTTGGGGTGGGTTTTTTTTAGCTTCGTTTTCCTGTGTCGTTTTTTGGGCCGGTTTCGTTTTTCCCCGTTTAGTTTTTGTTCGTTTTTCCAAAAAACTAACCAAGGAAAAACGAGTTTTACCCTGAAGCGTCCGACTCAAAAAACGACCCGGTAGAAAAAGACGAAGCTCATCTCTAATAAGTGCTATTGTTCATCCCCACATATTGGAACTCTTGGATTCAGATGAAAGCTATCCAGGTAGGAGAAGGAGAGACTGAGAGCAGGTAGGAGGAATAGAGACTGAGAGCAGTGGTGCAGAAAGGGTCTGTCTCTACTTTTCTTTCTATGGGGCCGATGCAATACACTCCGACGCGGGTTAAATAGGCACTAATCCACCCCCTAATGCAATAGGGGAATTAGCACCTATTTAACCCGCGTCGGACGCGGAGTGAATGCAATAGCACTCATCAAATGCAAATGCATGTGAATGAGGCTATTACTCATTCACTCCGCATGCAAAAGGAAAAGTGTGCCTCTCAGACGCACATTTTGCTCTCAAATATTAACGCCTGCCTGGAGCAGGCGGTAATAGCTGAGTGCAGGTAAAAGAAGTACAGAAAAGCAGAAAAAACTGCTTTTCTGTACTTCTTTTTTTTTTTTTGACAGCCTTGGTGACAATGTTTCTTGGTTATTTCTCTGCTGTTTAGAGGTTTTGGTACCTATTGAAATAAATGAGAAATACTTATCAAAGTCCCTACATTTTCCTCAACTGTCCTACAAGTAAAATCAGCTAGTCTGTGGAATCTGTCTTCCACTCCACACTCAGAATTCCTGTTTGTAGTCCTGTTTGCCCGCTCACTTGTTGCTTTGAAGTATGAAGTGGCTTATCTATGCATATATGAGATTTATGTATGAGATGTATAATTTAGTGTCACTCCCTTTGTAGAAGCTTGTTGCGTTGGGTATAAAAGCAAACGACCAACTAGAAATAATTACGACAAAGATCTAAGAAGTGCTACCAGTCAAGGAAGAACACCTGGGAGCAGACTGGGGAGGGTTAGCACTTACACATGTAATTTTGATGGAAATCATATCTATACAAATAGCAGGTGCAGGTCTAAGCACTTATTGTTTCTGATCCAATTTTAAAGGGGGAAAGTTTTCAAAAGTACTTGTAGACTTTACACTTCTGTACACAGTTTGAAAGTTGCCCTTTTAACTGCTCAGCTGTAGTAAATATTCAAAGCTTTTGATCTAGCTGCCTAAATCTGTGATTAAGCGGCTAGATAGCTTTGAAATTGTATCCCTATTTGTTTGCCACTGAGAGAAGTGAGATCAAAAACACACCAGAGGATAAATCCACAAGACCATGGGTGTGTCAGAGAGGGTACAACGTCTACAGGTACAAGAGCCATACTGAAGTAATAAAGGCTTTTTAAGTCAGTCAGCGTAGTTATCAGGCAGACATATCATGCAAATTGGAGTAGTAGTAGCAAATTATTGTGATAACGTTATAATTTCACACTGGCTGCATTGGGAGAAACAAAGCAGGAGATCAAAAGAGATCTTCAACAATATAGAAGCAGATCTGTGGGACGTGAAGGTAGATGATAAATGCCATGTACCCCGCAAAAATACTTTTAAAACACAATGAAAATGGTGACAATACTTTGTCCAAAATGGAAAGATTATTCATGCACTTAGGGGTAGATTTTAAAAAGTGTGTGCGCTTCCCAGTGCGCAGACCATGGACGCACCAATTTTATAACATGCGTCCCATGGCCACGCACACATGACACGGGATTTTGTAATCCACGCGCACATGTGCGGGCGGTGCACATGGGGGAGGGGGGCAATTTTATAGATTTCGCACAGCGATGCAATCGGGCCTCCCCGAGTTCCCTACTTTCCTACCCATACTCCCTCCCTCTTCCCCTCTCTTCCCCACCCTCTAAACCCTTTCTCCTACCTTTCCTTTTTTTTGTTTTGTTGCTTATTGCTCCGTTGAAGCAGAAGCAACTTGCACGTGCCGGCCGACTGCCAGGGTGCGGTTCCCCGGCTCAGTGGCAAATGGCCGCTCTACTGGCTGCCTCCAGCCCTGCTCCTCCCCACCCCCCGGTCCGCCCCTTTCTGGTCCGGCACTTCTGCACGTAATGGAGATTACGCACGTGGCTGGGCCCCCTTTGAAAATGCGCACAAGGCCCGCATGTGGTCGATTTAAAATTTGTCCGACAGTGCACAAAAAATACTGCAAAGTCTCTGACGTGATTGCCATGCAGCACAGTGAGCAGCGGTGTAGGATAAACAGAGAAACATAATTAGCAAAAGGATAAATATTAAAACCGTAAAGAGTGATGACACCATCAAATCAAAGCCCTTATTTAATATTAAAAAAGTGCAATGGGGAAAAAAGTGTGACAGGGTTGAAGTGAGAATGCAGAGGGATATGTGAAACAATTAAATCACTGAATACAAAGTACCTCTGTATGGATATAAAGTTGCAGGAATCGCCATTTAGAGAAACAAAGAAACAGGAATCTGCAGAAAAGAACAACAATAATAGTGCGCAGTAGGACAAGTAAATACAAAAAGGTAAAATCATTGAAAATGGTGGGAGACAGCCGAGACCGAAAAACATACCTTTTCCCTGATCTTAATAAACTGGGTAGTCTGGCGACTGTATGCGGCAGAAACTATCAAGCCAATAGTTTAGCCCCTGTTTGGCTACATGTTTTAGACGCACTATTATTACCTCTTATACTGTAAGGGGTAATAGCGCGTGAAAAACGCATGGCCAAACCCCCCCCCCCCGAAACTAATAGCGCTCATGACATGCAAAAGCATGTTGATGCATGTTGATGAACCTATTAGTTATTCACCTGGAATACGGAAAGTAAAATGTGCAGCCAAGCCGCACATTTTACTCTCAGAAATTAACACCCAAGGGCAGGTGTTAACTTAGAAAGCACCAGGAAAAGTGTACAGAAAAGCAGTTTTTTTCTGCTTTTCTGTACACCCTCCGACTTAATATCATAGCAATATTAAGTTGGAGGTGGCAAATAAAAAAAAAAATCTGCCCGCCGGTCGGTTGGTTCGAAAACGGACGCTCAGTTTTGCCGGTGTCCGTTTTCCGAACCTGTGGCTGTCAGCGGGTTTGAAAACCAATGCCGATAAAATTAAACGTCGGTTGTCAAACTCGCTGACAGCCGCCTTTTCCGCTAATAGGGAGGAGCTAGGGATGCACTAGTGTCCCTAGCTCCTCCCTATTAGTGCGCGGCCACATTTGAATACAAAATAGCCCGCCCAGGAGAGTGGCCTGGGCGGGCGTCGGGAGAGCGGGCGCTCGACTCGGAGCAGCAGCTCTCCCACACCTCTTATTGCATCGGCCTGTATGAGTTAAAAAGGATAAACTGCGCCAAAACAGAGGTGGGAGATGGAGCGAGTATGGCGATGTCAAGCGCTGGCGCACGGCCGCTTTGCGTGACGATATACCGGCACGCGATAGCGCTGACGAGACTGAAAGTGGCAATTAAGGAAAATACAGCCAGCGGGGACCTATGCAGGATTAAAAATGGAAAAAAAAGGGGTATATGAACAAAAGGGGAGCAAAAATCCTAAAGTTAAACCAAAACAAATATCAAACTACAGACTCTTAAGCTGAGAAACAGAATTAAACAAGTCCAGAGAAAAGGCCCAGAAGCGAACAAAAACATTGTATGAGAACCATGTAGTGTATAAATAATGGATGACCGGGATCGATAAGCTGTGAAGACAAAAACAAAGCAATCGTATATTACTATTGTAGAATAGAGCACAGGAAAGTCCTTAAACTTGGAAAAAAGCAAAGGGCATTCATAAAAATATTGTAAAAAAACATAATTGCGTAATATTTGGTCTATGAGTAAGGGATGAAAACTATATAAAAAAAAAATATTAGACAATGAGTAAACAGATGGGTCATATTATGAACCATGTATATATAAGTGAGCACAATGGGGTAGATTTTAAAAAGAGCGCATGCAGCATACATGTGCCGCTGTGCCCGGAGCCTCTGACCCTGCCCCCGGACCGCCCCTTCCCTTTAGTAAAGCCCCAGGACTTACACACATCCCAGGGCTTTACGCACCTCGCCGGGCTTTTCGAAAATAGGCCCGGCGCGCGTCAGATCGGTTACGCAGGTAAATCCTCTGTATTTACGCGCGTAACCTTTTTAAAATACGGCCCGATATGTATATAGGAATCACAACAGGTTAAATTATATAATGTACAACATATATATATATATATATGATGAACACAACAAGATTATCACAGGATCAAAGAACCTAAAAAAGTGTATTATGATCACCGGGTACAAAACACAAAACTGCAAAAATACAAAAGTGGAGAGATACAAAGAAAAAAAGAGAAAAGAGCAAAAAGAAAATCGTTAACCAAGAGAAATAAAACAGTCAGTAGAACGCAGCCCATTGGATCTCTTTGTGAAGACCAGTGGGGTGAAGTGAACCTAATTAAAAAATCCAAGGGTGTTTGCAGCATGTAAAACAAGTAGAAAAATCACCTCCACGTGTGTGTGTGTGGGGGTGTGTGTGCGTGGGGCCGATTTCAATAATTGGCAATACCACAGCTTTTATTTCTTCCACATACAATTCAACCATGGAGTACATTTTCAAAGGGGTTTTGAGCATAAAAATAGCATGTACGCATGTAAGTAGCGCCTTTTACCCAGTAGAGAAAAGGAACAAGCCCGGGGTGCTTCAGGGCAGCTTTCAGAAGTACGTGTGGTAATTGTTATTTTGTAAAAATAGCCCGAAGCAAAGGTACAGATAGACGAGGCTCAATCTGTCAGAAATGGGCAATACGTTTCTTGGTAACATGCATCAATTCTTATAAAGTGAGTAACTATATAAGGTTAGTATATATGCTTTATGCCATCTGTAATAATAGGTGGTGGTTGTTTATAGCTATAAAGTTAAAATTGTATGTGAATATTTATTTATTTATTTATTTGCAGATTTTTATATACCGGGGTACGTAAGTAACATCACCTCGGTTTACATTAAAACAATAATTCAGCATTGCGCTTTACAATATAACATAGAAACTGAACAAATACAAAACCATGTATAACTTTGTATTAAAAGAATATAATCGAAATATAAGAGACTGTGGAAATGGTGAAGAATGGTATAGGACTCAGATCATTAATAGTAGGCTTTTTTAAATAGCCAGGTTTTAAGGTTTTGTTTAAATTTTTTGTGACAAATTTCCTGGCGTAATTCAGAGGGCATGGTGTTCCATATTGTTGATCCAGCAATGATGAATGACCGTTCTTTTGTACTAGAAAGTCTAGTCAGATTGGGTGCTGGGATCTTTAGTTTGGCTAAATGCTGGAATCTCGTTGGGCGGGATGAAGTGTTGAATTGTAGATGATCAGTGAACCAGTGCATATCTCTGTTTTGAATGGCTTTGTGTATCAGCGTCATAGATTTATATATTATCCTGGAAGCCACTGGTAGCCAGTGTAAGGACTGAAGTGCTGGGGTAATGTGCTTGTGGCGGCTTGTGTCGGTGATAATGTGAGCAGCTGCATTTTGCAACATTTGCAAAGGTTGAATTGTAGCTTTAGGTAGACCCAGAAGCAGAGCATTGCAGTAATCAATCTTAGACAAAATAGTTGCCTGCAAGACTGTGCGGAAGTCATATTGGTATAAAAGAGGTTTAATACGTTTAAGCGTGTGTAGTTTAAAGAAACCATTTTTAACCGTATCCGCGATGAATTTTTTAAACGAGAGATTGCTGTCAATGATGATACCAAGGCTGCGTACTAGCTGTGATATAGTGGAGATGTCTTGTGTAGTACCAGAGTTAATCATTGATGTATTTTTTGGGGGTGAAATTATGATAAGCTCAGTTTTATTGGTATTGATAGCCAATTGGTTGTCTGTGAGGATTGATTTAATTTCCAATAAAGCTGCCTTCCAGGTGCTCAGGCATTTGTGATTGTGCTGATATATATATATATATATATATATATATATATATATATATATATATATATATATATATATATATATATATATTGTGCTGGTATATATATATGGTGGAGTTAGCCACTTGATATTGTTATTTTATTTTATTGTTGTCTTTGAACTTTTGTAGGTATTCAAAATAGTGAAGGAGTATGATAAATATAGAGATATATTGGTGATTTGATTGGCTGATTATGTAAATGAGTAAGTATGGGATAGAAAGCCTTTGTAAAAAGTACCTTTAAGATTTGGGGTATTTTTATTATTTAAATTGTTATAGTGATCTACTTAATTATACTTATATTGTAGATATTTGCTTGTCATCATGGTTTAAAATGAAGTAATCAAGCTGAGCCTTTTCCATCTAATTCAGATAGTATAAGCGGAGGCCTGCATTTTGATGTTGTGAATATTGAAAAAAGTATCAGCAGTCTTCCCCTGAAGAAGCTGGATTCAGGATGAAACAAGGGCTCTATGTTGGGATTTTTTTTTTAGGGATTTCAAGTTTGAGATTGTTCTCGGATGGGATATTAAGGAGCTTTTGTTAGGTCTAATTTTAATATCCGTACAAAAAAACAATTTTTTTGTGTGGGATCTGAATGTGGGCATGTTTCACAGAGGCAGGTTAGAGTTGTAACAGCAATTGTGTGTTTGTCTAAGTAAAAAAATACAAAACTATACAAAAAAAAAGGGTTGGGCTAAACAGCTATTGGCAACTGACTCAGTGCATTCCAGGGAGTAATCAAGTTCAGTCTGCTTTGAAATTGAAGGAGACAGCCTGAAGTCCAACTTCTTGGGGAGAGCAAAGGAAAAAGCTTAAATTAGCTAGCCAAATCTGGGGGAGGGTCTGTTCAAAATCAATAGCTGATACAGTGTCCACTTGGCTCTGGCCAAGTGTTTATAAAATAAATCTTCATGTGTCTACTTCTGCATGCACATGCTGTACTATGATTTGGTTTGAAAGTTAGGGGAAACAAATGAACATATTAGGGATGTGAATCGTTTTCCATATCGTCTTAACGATAGAAATCGTGTGGCAGGGCAAGAAAATCGTCTTAGGCACGATTTTTTAGTTAAAAAATCGTTAAAAATCGTTTTTTCCGATTAGTGCGCACTAACGGGAGTTAGTGCGCACTAACTGGGAGTTAGTGCGCACTAACTGAAAATGATACAATTTGACACTTTTCAGGTCAGTTAAGGTCAGTTTAGGAATGAATATGTATTCCTATTGGCTGCCCTCTTATTTATTCATGTTACCAAGTTTCCTACTGACAGTATATGGGGGATGGGAAATGGAAACAGTTGGTAGCTTGACAAAACAAGTAATGTGATCAGTCAATGTGACTAGAACTTGTGCCCTAACCCTGATACCAGGGGTATTGTGATCTTCCTGCACACAGTGCCCTATCCCTATTAATACCAGGAGTGTTGTGATCTTCCTGCACACAGTGCCCTATCCCTAATACCAGGGGTGTTGTGATCTTCCTGCACACAGTGCCCTATTCCTGATACTGGGGGTGTTGTGATCTTCCTGCACACAGTGCCCTATTCCTGATACCGGGGGTGTTGTGATCTTCTTGCACACATCCCGGTATCAGGGATAGGGCACTGCATGCAGGAAGATCACAACACTCCTGGTATTAATAGGGATAGGGCACTGCATGCAGGAAGATCACAACACTCCTGGTATTAATAGGGATAGGGCACTGCATGCAGGAAGATCACAACACCCCTGGTATCAGGGATAGGGCACTGTGTGCAGGAAGATCACAATACCCCGGAGGAGTGAGGGTCAGGCAGCTCCCCCCTGTCTGTGAAGCCAGCCTCTCACTAGTAATGCAGGGAGGGAGCTGTCTCAGACTTCACCATCCTCCCCCCCCCTCACCCACACACCATTCACTAGCTGGGACATGGGGGAAGTCAGGAGTGAGGGTCAGGCAGCTCCCCCCTGTCTGTGAAGCCAGCCTCTCACTAGTAATGCAGGGAGGGAGCTGTCTCAGACTTCACCATCCTCCCCCCCCCCCCTCACCCACACACCATTCACTAGCTGGGACATGGGGGAAGTCAGGAGTGAGGGTCAGGCAGCTCCCCCCTGTCTGTGAAGCCAGCCTCTCACTAGTAATGCAGGGAGGGAGCTGTCTCAGACTTCACCATCCTCCCCCCCCCCCCTCACCCACACACCATTCACTAGCTGGGACATGGGGGAAGTCAGGAGTGAGGGTCAGGCAGCTCCCCCCTGTCTGTGAAGCCAGCCTCTCACTAGTAATGCAGGGAGGGAGCTGTCTCAGACTGGTATCAGGGTTAGGGCACTGTGTGCAGGAAGATCACAACACTCCTGGTATTAATAGGGATAGGGCACTGTAAGAGATGACTGTAGTAGATTGAATAAAGATCTGATGTTTCTGCTCTCCTCACACCAAACAAAAACAACACACAAGCAGAGAAGCCCTTCTTACAAAGCTGAGCTAGTGAGTTAAGTAGGAGGAAAAGTAAACATACTTGTGCCAGTGTGGCTACTTAAAAAATACACTTACCAACAATCAATTACATATATTTGAACTGTGTACAGTTCCAGCCAGGACCACCTTTCTAAAATGCACAGTGATTGGCAAATTCAACATGCACTAGCATTTCAGGTGCCTGCTAACAAAAATAATAAACAAACAAGTTCTAGTCACGTGAGTGCTGATCATTACATTACTTTTTTTGTCAAGCTTCCAACTGTTTCCATTTCACATCCCCCCAACCATTACCTCAGTATTAGCCTTGGTAACATCAATAGATAAGAGCACAGCCAGCCAATAGGAATACATACATACATATTCATTCCTAAGTGACCTTTACTGACCTGGGAAGTGTGAACACTTTGTTTCATTTTCTGTTGGTGTTCGTTAGTTTCCAGTTCCATTTCCCATCCCCCCAACCATCACCTCAGTGGTAACCTTGGTAACATCAATAGATAAGAGGGCAGCCAGCCAATAGGAACACATATTCATTCCTAACTGACCTTCAGTGACCTGGAAAGTGTTTATTTGTATCATTTTCAGTTAGTGCGCACTAAATCGAGTTAGTGCGCACTAACGGGGAGTTAGTGCGCACTAACTCGAGTTAGTGCGCACTAACACGATTTAACGATTTTTAACGATAAATCGTTAGAATTTCTATTGTATCGTGTTCTATAACGATTTAAGACGATATAAACATTATCGGACGATAATTTTAATCGTTGAAAAACGATTCACATCCCTAGAACATATTGAGGTCGATATTCAGCCACGGAGCAGCTAGTTAAGTTAGCCGAATACAGCTGTCCGACTAACTGAATATCTGTGTTGCTTAACTTATGTGACTAACTCTGGCTCGCCCAGAAATACCTCCTGCCTGCCCCTGGAACACCCTCGACTTCTGCGACTAAATTCTAAGTCATTATACAGCTAGAATTTAGCCCAATCGGCTTTAAGCATAGCTAGCTAGCTAGTTAGCTGGATACATTTTCAGTTATCCATCTAAATGGTTTTTTAATATTGACTAAATTTAGTTTTACAGAATCATACAATTCATGTGCTCATAGCAAAGAATTTTATTTTAATAAGCTTTTATCAATCATCTCAGGTCTTTGCCTTTTCACATGTCTGACAGTCCCCCTTCTAGGCCTACTCTTTGAGTGCTTCACATTTTATGATGAATAGATGTTCAACTTGACCTACTTTTTTATGAGCTGAGACTGGTTTATAAAGTGACCTTTTTTATTCCATTATTAAGTCAAAGTCTGATGTGGCCTATATGAATGTCTTATTTTTTAGCATGTTTGTTCTAGATGAGTATTCACATATCCAAGATTTTGGGTCTGGTTAGGTTACAGCTGTGCTTATTTATTTGCAGGAGAATACTTCATAGAGACTTAAAAGCAAAGAATATTTTTCTGAAAAACAATCATCTTAAAATTGGTGAGATTTCCCCATTATTATTTCTTGGCTTATTTTTTAATATATAAGAACTTTTTTAGTTTCAATGAGTTTTATTCAAAGCTAAAGGAGCATTTACAACGTCTCCTCCAGATACTGTGTTTAAGTACCTTGAAGGCAAGTACAATTTACAAGTCAAGATTTTCCCCCTTTTGCCTCCCATAACCCATCCCCATCCTAAACCCCCCATAAAAAACTGTTTAAACAGTAACATACTATGTAGTTCTCATTTTATAAATTAGAACACTGCATACAAAAACTCCTAAATGTATTGTACTATTATATCTGTACTGTTCAAACACATGGTAAGTGCGTTTGAAACCAAGCCAGTTACACATTTTCTACAAAGGTTAGCATCCTGAATAGTCAAACTGATTTGGCTTATGACCTGCCATTTGCTGACCAATGGAGTTTCTATTAAATTCTAGAACAGAGGATCCTTTGATTTCAGTTTAAACCAATTTGCACCCACAAATTCCCAGATTTTTCTAAAAGTGACAAAGATTTTCCCCCTAATTTTAGGCAGATTAAAGAGCAGCTCCAAAACTGCAGTGCAGCATCTCAAGGATTCTAGTGACTGTTGGAAGCCAATAACAGGCCAAAGCGCCTGCAGCATTTCAAGTCCCGCCCCCATCAGAAAAAATGCTCAGCCTCCAGTGCCACCGATGTGGTGTTTCAAGTCCTGCCTCCCCCTGCTGTTCTCCCTAAGCAGCCAAAGTGCCCGCTGCTTGGTACTTCCAGTGCAGCATTTGATGTGGGCCATGCCCACCAGAAGCACTTCCTGGCGGGCTCCCTGGCCCCACAAAAAAAGAAATGCAGTGCTGCAGAGCACGGGAGCCTCAGTAAGTTGCTGCCGAAGGAGAGAGGAGACATCTGCAGCCACTACTAGTAAGGAGGAATGCGGTAGCAATTGGGGGGGAGAGAAGAGAGAGATTCTCATTGGGGGTATGGAGAGAGAAAGGGACGTGATAGGCAGGGGATGGGGGCTAGAGATAGGGATTCTGCTGAGTGGGTGAGTGGAAGAACCTACTTAATGTTTTATTGTACTAGCTTCTGTCCACCAAAATAAACTTTGATGTTGACCCAGAAAAATGAGTCACATTTTTCCAGCTTGTTTCCTGCTTTTGTTCTTGTCATAAGAAACCCTGATAAATTCCCAGGAAAAATTAAATAGATAAAAACCAAAAATGAAGGTCCCTATATATATATATATGGAAAATATATTTATGTAATTACAAAGAAATAATGATATGCACATCAAAATCATTCATAATGTATAAAATAAGAAATGCTTACTGATGTAAATGAGTGGGAATAGATTGTGGAGGAGAGGGAGACTGGTGGGTATTGGCTGAGGGGAATAGAGAAGGACTGTTGGGGATGGACTGGGGAAGAGAGAGAGAAACTGGTGGGGATGGATGGGGATAGAGGTGGGGGAGACTAAGGGGGGAGTGGTAGCAATGGACCGGAGAAGGAGGAGAGTGGTGAGGATGGACTGGGAGCTGAGAGGGCGAGAGAGAAAATCTGGGGTAGGGAGAGAGGCTAGTGAGAATGGACTGGAGAGAGAGAGAGACTGCTGAGGTTGGACTGGGGAAAGAGAATTGGGGATGGGATTGATTGAGGAGTAAGGAAAGAGTGAGAGAACCTTGGGAATAGAGGGAAGGAAGTGTTTGAGACAGTTCCGCATCACTGAAATGAAGAGGTGGAGGGAAATTTGGGGCACACCCCATGACTTTTACCTTTTTTCTCTTTTTTTTTCTTTTAAGAAAAAATAACTTATCCCAGGACAAGCAGGATGCTAGTCCTCACATATGGGTGACATCAGTAATGGAGCCCTATACGGAAAAACTTCTGTCAAAGTTTCTAGAAACTTTTGACTGGCACAGTGTGCCCACTGAGCATGCTCAGCATGCCATGATATTCTCAACCACAGGAGTCTCCCTTCAGTCTTCTTTTTTCTGCGGAGCCGTTAGCCTCGCGGTTATTTGGAGTCCTGTGAGGTGATTTTCACCACAAAAAAAGTTTATAAAACAATAGGAAAAACTTCAGAACTGCAAGGGTCTCCCGTTTTTTACCATCGCGGTAAGTTTTTCTCTCTGTTTTTCCGGTTCCATACCGTCTATTTCAACCGCAAGTTGTCGACGGCTGTCCGACTTTGCTATGGCCTCGGTTTTTAAAAAATGCCCAATTTGCTGCCGTACTATGTCCATTACGGACCCACACTTAGAGTGTGTACTATGCCTCGGCGAAAAACACGATGTCTTAACGTGTTCAAAGTGTGCTGAGATGACGCCGAAAGGCAGAAGGCTCCGGATGGAGAAAATGGAACACCTGTTCCATTTGTAACTAATACCATCGACGTCCACGCAATAGTCTCTGGCTGGAACGATCCGTAAAGTCGTCCTCAAGAAGCGAAGACCAGATGAAGTGGGGGATAGGCCATCGCCAACCCTGTCTAGGTCCTCGATACAATCGATGTCGGTCATCGAAAAGTCCACCGAGGGCAAACAAAAGCATCGACATTGACATCGGAAGCCGCACGATCCTGAAACTGACCCGATATCTGGTGGTCCATCGAGGGATTCTGAATCAGCATCGAAGAAACCTCGGAGAGAGGAGGTTTCATCGAGGCCTTCCACACCGAGGCGATCCCCACCGATATTGGTGCCGGGAACCGTGCCCCCACAGGGCTCTGTGGAGGTACCGGTATCGCCTTCGCTGCCTCCCCCCATAGCTGCTCTGGTCTCACCAGCTATGCAGGTGGAACTGGACGGATATATCCGCCAGGCAGTAAGGGATGCGCTCCTCGATACGATGCCAGCACCGACAACAATCGAGGCCAGCGCCATCGTCAGTACCATCGCCATCTCCGACTCCACCGGTGCCAGCTCCGATAATGCTGCCGGTACCGTCAATGGATCCATCGATACCATCACCGAGACCAATTCTGACGACACCATTGATGCCATCGATGCCAGTGCCTGACTTGTCTTTTTTTTTGCACCAATATTGGCAAAACTAGACACTCTTATCGGTGCCATTCCGATAAAACCTCAAGAGCTATCAGTTCCACCACCGACTGGAAAAGATATTGCACAAGAACCATTGATTCCAGACCCAATCCCGGGTCCATCGGAGATTCCACGCTCCCACCCACCAATGTCACCATTATTTCCATCAAAACCGATGGAACAACCATTGAGGCCAAAGGAGTTTATACCTTCTACACCTCTTCGGTCCAATACACCGGAGACATGGCAAGATACAGACACTGATACCTCCTCAGAAGAAATCCTTTCTGAACCATCTCCTGCAGAAGAAAGGAGAAAATCTCCCCCGGAGGATCTCTCATTCTCAAATTTTGTCAAGGATATGGCCGATACCATACCCTTTCAATTACAAACTGCAATTTGTGGACCCACCTAAGGAGGTTTTAACTATTCCGGTCCACGAAGTTCTCGTTGAACTATTGCACAGATTATGGGAGCATCCCTGCTCCATACCTCCAGTGAACAAAAGGACTGATGCGACATATTTGGTCCAGCATATCCCTGGTTTTCACAAGACTCAACTACCTCACCACTCAGTGGTAGTTGAGTCAGCACAAAAGAAGTCGAAAAGGGTAAAAACTCACTCTTCAACCCCACCAGGTAAAGATAATAGGTTCCTAGACAACATTGGCAGAAAAATGTTTCAAGGTTCGATGTTGGTTTCCCGGATTGCGGCCTACCAATTGTATATGACCCAATACCAACGTAATTTATGGAAACAGATACAAGAACTTTCTGAAGCTCTCCCTCAACAACTTCAAGAATCCTTCTCATCCATAATTCACAAAGGCCTGGAGGCAGGTAAACATGAGGTTCATGCAGCATACGACTCCTTCGAAACTGCATCCAGAATGTCGGCCACCGGTATCAGTGCTCAAAGATGGGCCTGGCTCAAGGCATCTGATTTAAGGCCTGAGATACAGGACAAACTAGCTGATGTCCCTTGTGTAGGAGACAACCTGTTTTGGGATAAGGTAAAGGAAGCCGTTTCCCTCTTGAAAGAGCATTCAGAAACTCTAAAACAACTGTCGTCTGTGCTTCAAGAGTCTCAAACATCGAGACGACTCCCAAGAAAAGAGTCCAAGTGCCCATACTATAGACTGAGGCGTTATTATCCACCTCCTGCCCGTGGACGCTCATCTAGGCCGACTCAAAGATTACAGCCTAGACAGCCAAGAGTAGCCAGAACACAACCCCCTCCACAGACAGGGTCCACTTCGGGGTTTTGAACCAATACCAGGGAACAACAGCCTATCTTCCAATCCGACACCAGAATTACCGGTAGGCGGTCGGATCACATTCTTTCACCACAATTGGTCATCCATCACCACGGACCAATGGGTTCTTTCTATCACAACTCAGGGGCACCACTTGGACTTTCTCACTGTACCAAACGACACTCCACCCACCTCGTTTTGGACAGTACACTACCAATCCACACTTCTGCAAACAGAATTATCCACCCTTCTGAGAGCCAGGGCCATGGAACCAGTTCCCCGAGCTCAGCAGGGCAGAGGATTCTACTCCTGTTATTTCCTCATTCCAAAGAAAACAGGAAGCCTACGTCCCATCCTAGACCTCAGAAATCTCAACAAATTTCTGAGAAAAGAAAAATTCAGAATGGTTTCTCTAGGCACCATGTTACCTCTACTTCAAAAAGGAGATTGACTCTGTTCTCTGGATCTTCAAGATGCTTACACTCACATTCCAATATTCCCTCCTCATTGAAAGTATCTTCGCTTCCTAGTGGGTACTCAACATTTCCAATACAGGGTGCTACCATTCGGCCTTGCCTCAGCACCTGGAGTGTTCACAAAGTGTCTAGCAGTGGCAGCAGCTCACTTACACAAGCAAGGTGTGCACGTATTTCCTTATCTGGACGATTGGCTAATCAGGAGTCAAACAAGACAAGGAGCTCTCAGTTCTCTCAAGCTCACAATAACTCTACTCCATTCCTTGAGATTCCTCATCAATTACCAGAAATCCCACTTTACACCGTCTCACCTATTGGAAGGGAGTGGACAGTGGAGTGCCTCAGGGATCTGTATTGGGACCCTTACTGTTCAATATATTTATAAATGATCTGGAAAGAAATACAACGAGTGAGATAATCAAATTTGCAGATGACACAAAATTGTGCAGAGTAGTTAAATCACAAGCAGATTGTGATAAATTGCAGGAAGACCTTGTGAGACTGGAAAATTGGGCATCCAAATGGCAGATGAAATTTAATGTGGATAAGTGCAAGGTGATGCATATAGGGAAAAATAACCCATGCTATAATTACACGATGTTGGGTTCCATATTAGGTGCTACAACCCAAGAAAGAGATCTAGGTGTCATAGTGGATAACACATTGAAATCGTCGGTTCAGTGTGCTGCGGCAGTCAAAAAAGCAAACAGAATGTTGGGAATTATTAGAAAAGGAATGATGAATAAAACGGAAAATGTCATAATGCCTCTGTATCGCTCCATGATGAGACCGCACCTTGAATACTGTGTACAATTCTGGTCGCCGCATCTCAAAAAAGATATAATTGCGATGGAGAAGGTACAGAGAAGGGCTACCAAAATGATAAGGGGAATGGAACAACTCCCCTATGAGGAAAGACTAAAGAGGTTAGGACTTTTCAGCTTGGAGAAGAGACGACTGAGGGGGGATATGATAGAGGTGTTTAAAATCATGAGAGGTCTAGAACGGGTAGATGTGAATCGGTTATTTACTCTTTCGGATAGTAGAAGGACTAGGGGACACTCCATGAAGTTAGCATGGGGCACACTTAAAACTAATCGGAGAAAGTTCTTTTTTACTCAACACACAATTAAACTCTGGAATTTGTTGCCAGAGAATGTGGTTCGTGCAGTTAGTATAGCTGTGTTTAAAAAAGGATTGGATAAGTTCTTGGAGGAGAAGTCCATTACCTGCTATTAAGTTCACTTAGAGAATAGCCACTGCCATTAGCAATGGTTACATGGAATAGACTTAGTTTTTGGGTACTTGCCAGGTTCTTATGGCCTGGATTGGCCACTGTTGGAAACAGGATGCTGGGCTTGATGGACCCTTGGTCTGACCCAGTATGGCATTTTCTTATGTTCTTATGTTCTTATTCATCGGAGCAGACTTAAACACCAAAATAGCAAAAGCATTCCTACCAAAGGACCGTGCACAGACACTAGCTTCATTAACAGACTCTCTATGAGCACACACACGAATAACAGCGCATCAATGTCTCACACTATTGGGTCACATGGCCTCCACAGTTCACGTCACTCCTATGGCCAGATTAGCCATGAGATTCACTCAATGGACACTCAAAATCCAATGGATACAAGCCATTTCAACCAATATCTTACCCTATCCATGTAATGCAGGAACTACAGTCCTCGCTCCTATGGTGGACAAACATGGACATCTTGCTCAAAGGCCTACCTTTCCAACAACCAATTCCGCAAGTGTTGTTAACTACAGATGCATCCACCTTAGGCTGGGGAGCACACATTGGCCATTTACAGACCCAGGGTACTTGGACAAAACTCGAAGCTACATTTCAGATAAACTTCCTAGAGCTTCGAGCTATATGTTATGTGCTACATGCGTTCACGGACTGCCTTTCCCACAAGACGGTTCTGATAGAAACAGACAACACAGTAGCCATGTGGTACATCAACAAGCAGGGAGGTACGGGCTCGTATCTCCTTTGTCAAGAGGCAGCTCAGATTTGGGACTGGGCCCTAGCACACTCAATGCTCTTACGAGCCACTTATCTAGCAGGAATTCACAATGTAGTGGCGGATCGCCTCAGTCGTCAATTCCAACCTCATGAGTGGTCTCTAGATCCAGAAGTGACGACCAAGATTTTTCAACGTTGGGGCCATCCAACAGTAGACCTCTTTGCATCACAACTGAACTACAAAGTGGAAAACTACTGCTCCCTGTACAAGCAGAAAAAACACTTACCCAGGGACGCCTTTGCTCACCACTGGAACTCAGGCCTTCTCTATGCGTATCCCCTGATACCGCTAATAACCAAAACTCTAGTGAAGCTACAACAGGACAAGGGGTCCATGATACTCATAGCCCCGTATTGGCTTCGACAAGTATGGTTTCCAATACTCCTCGATCTCTCGATCAGAGAACCAATTCACCTGGGCACAGCACCCACTCTCATAACTCAGGATCAGGGCAGGTTGTGTCATCCCAACCTTCAATCCCTATCCCTCACAGCATGGATGTTGAAAGCTTGATTCTGCAACCTCTTAATCTTTCAAATAATGTCTCTCAAGTGCTTGTAGCTTCACGAAAACCCTCCACACGAAAGAACTATCGTGCTAAATGGAAAAGGTTTACTACGTGGTGCACACAAAACAGGGTTGACCCTTTTTCCTGCACTATATCATCTTTATTAGACTACCTATGGCACCTCTCAGACTCTGGTCTACAGACTTCATCTGTAAGAGTACACTTAAGTGCAATATCAGCTTGTCACAATACCGTCGGAGATGCACCAATATCAGTGCAACCCCTTGTTAGATTTATGAGAGGTTTAATTCAACTAAAACCTCCACATTGCCCACTGGTCACAGAATGGGACCTTAATGTGGTCTTAACACGTCTCATGCGATCCCCCTTTGAACCCATGGGCTCCTGTGATGTTAAATTTCTCACTTGGAAGACTATCTTCTTAATAGCCATCACATCGGCAAGAAGGGTCAGTGAGTTACAAGCACTTGTCACATACTCACCCTACACAAAATTCCTACATGATCGAGTGGTACTTCATACACATCCAAAATTCCTTCCCAAGGTAGTTATGGAATTCCACTTGAATCAATCCATCATCTTGCCTACTTTCTTCCCAAAACCGCACTCTCACCAAGGAGAGAGGGCTTTACACACCTTGGACTGTAAACGTGTGCTCACATACTATTTAGATCGCACTACGGCCGAAAGGAAATCCACCCAGCTCTTTTTTTCTTTTGATCCAAACAAACCTGGAAAAGCGGTGGGCAAGCAGACTTTGTCTAATTGGCTTGCAGATTGTATACAATTTTGTTATGAAAAAGCAGGCCTTCCTCTCCAGGGGCGAGTAAAGGCTCATTCAGTAAGAGCAATGTCAACCTCAGTAGCACACTATCGTTCAGTGCCACTAGTTGACATATGTAAGGCTGCAACATGGAGTTCTCTTCACACCTTTGCGGCCCACTACTGTCTCGACAAGGAAGGATGACAAAATTCAGTCTATGGACAATCTGTCTTAAAGAACTTGTTTCCAGCATGATCCATCTCCTTCCACATCCGATTTTTCGTGATTTCAGGCTGCCTTATTTTTCCCAACAGTAAACCAGTTGTTGTGCCTGTTGCACAAGTTGTACACTGTTGGTCCAATACAAACATGACTCAGCCTGTAGCTCGCTAATCACCCATATGTGAGGACTAGCATCCTGCTTGTCCTGGGATAAAACAAAATTGCTTACCTTGTAATAGGTGTTATCCCAGGACAGCAGGATGTAGCCCTCACGAAACCCACCCGCCACCCCGCGGAGTTGGGTCTGATACGTTTTATTATTTTATTTTTGCTAACGCTCATTGCTACAAAAGTGACTGAAGGGAGACCCTTGTGGCTGAGAATATCATGGTATGCTAAGCATGCTCAGTGGGCACACTGTGCCAGTCAAAAGTTTCTCGAAACTTTGACAGAAGTTTTTTCGTATAGGGCTCTTTACTGATGTCACCCATATGTGAGGACTACATCCTGCTGTCCTGGGATAACACCTATTACATGGGAAGCAATTTTGCTTTCTCCCTTCTGCCCTGCTTTCCCTCACCCATGACCCCTTCCCGAATGCTGTCTCTCCTCCCCTTCCCGGCTTCTTACTATTTCCTTTCTCTCCTGCCCTCAGCCCTCTGTGTTCTCTTCCCCATCTCCATTCTCTTCTTCCTGCCTTACTCCCATAGCTCCTTCCCTCCTGCCCTGCTTTCTCTCACCTGTGACCCCTTCCTAAGTGCCTTCCCTCCTGCCTCCTTCTGTTTCCCATCCTCTCCCTCCTGCCCTCCACCCATGGCTTCGGCCCTAGTGCCAGTGTGAATAGGTGGAAAAACTAAATATTTAAAATTGGTTTTACTTAAGTTGGAGTACTCTGGGTGCCCTTACAGTGGTGTCCAGATTGGGTGATTATGATGGTTGCAGGGTGATATGGTTTAAATGGTCCTGGGCTGGCTGCAGTGCATGGGTTGGCAGCTGAGGCTGAGGTCCCATTGTGGTAGTGGTTGCTGGAGGAGAGCTGGTGGCTGCAGTGAAGGCAGTGGAGGTCAGGCCAGTTTTGGAAGATCTGCTATTAGGATACCACCGCAGAAGAGACCGCTGGCAGTGCAGGGGCAAGACCGAGGGCAATCATGGTGGTGCACCCATGAACCAAGAAGTGAGTTCCTAGTTGTGGCGCCACCTGAGATTGCTGGTACAGTGCCAGGGGAAAGAGAAGAAACCAGAGAAGCAGAAAGCACAGGGAAGGCTCTCGCTGCTATGCTACAGTCCAGCGAGGGAGCAGGGTTCCTGAGGCCACAAACCCAGAAGTAGGAATTCATGGTCCTGGCAGAGAAAGCATGGGAGCATTTTGGAGCTTCTGCCACTAGTTAAGTCTTTGTTCCCCCTCTCAGCAGCAGGGTCTGGGTTCTCCAGAGTGCAACTTTGCCTCACTACTCTCAGCAACGATTTTTTTTCTGTCAGCTGTGGACCCCTGCGATGGACTCATGGAGCCCTAAGGGTCCGTGGACCACAGGTTGGGAACCACAGCTCTAGAAATGTTACAAGGTTATCATACTTTTATGTGGCATTACAACCATTGAACTAAATGCCTCAATTCCTTAACATTATATCACAGTCACTGATAGCAGCAGATAAGGACCAGTTTGCCCATCTGCCCGTTTAATCCCATTTATGCTGCTCTAGGTAAGGATATATCCTAACTGTCAACTGTATAAACTTTACTACCTACAGATTATCACTCCTTATCCAAGCTAGTTATGTTGTCCTCCGTCTTTTGTCCTCTGCCATTCTGAGATAAGCATAGAAGTTCCCATACTTAAACCAAATTTCATCTCCCCCACTCTGTCTTTTACCCAACCTCTCAACTCTGTTCTTACCATCATGCTCTGTATCTGCCCATGCATGCTTAAATCTTGACACAATATTGGTTTCTATCACTTCTTGTGGTAGGTTATTGCATGCATATACCATCCTCTCAGTAATGAAGTGATTCTTCATGTTACCTCTGAGCCTTCTTTCAAAAGTGTGTGGTCCTTTTGCTCCAGATATTCTGCTCCAGGCCCCCTCTCAAACCCCCCCCCCCCCCCCAAGTCCCCTACTCCACCTCTTGGTCCAAGGACTACTCATGGGGATCCAGTAGCTGCTTGAGGCTATCTGCCAGAATGCTTTATCAAAAAATTGGCAAAGTTGCCAAACCCAGCAAAACTTCACAAATGCTCATTTAACAGTGGTTAAAATCTAAACCTCCATATGAAAAGTAGAATCTAAAATGACACCCACATTTCGTACTTCCAATTTAGGACTTTACTCCGAAGGGCTTTCTTTTTTGCCGCCACAGGGATGGGCTCCCATGGTGGTGTTGCTTCGGCGGGGTTGGGCTTCTTCGCTGCCACTGGCCTGGACACTGCCGCTCCCCCCAGTCCCTCTCAATCCACCTCACCCCTGGGCTATGCGATGCCCCTTCTTCCTGCCTCACTGGCCAATCAGAGGCTTCCTCCCTTTTTCCAACTTCCACTGGCAGGAAGAAGGGAGGAGGCTTCCCATTGGGCAGCAGGGGCAGGAAGAAACGAGGCTTCGCATTGGCCCACAGGGGCAGGGAAAAAGGAAGTACAGCCGGGGCAGTGGGACACCAGGAGCCGTGACACACCTGCTGGTGCTTGGTGGCACACTGGTGTGTCACGACACGCCAGTTGAGAATTGCTGCTCTAGACCATAGATAAGGCAAGCACAAGTTACTGATCCTTCTGAGAGAGACAATGATGGCTGAAGATATATCTAGTTTTATCCTTTAGAAGTATTTTTTGGATATTTGCAGTATGGGGAGGTTTTTTATGATTCACCCCTCCTGACAGGGATGCAATGCTGAGGTAGCCTGACCCCCTTCTGACTTTTCCCCCAAGAGAAGTCCCCAACCATAGAACTAAGGAGATTGTGCAAGACCAGGAGACCCCAATCGGATGTCCATCCATGGGACCAGGATGGGTTGGGTGCCCAAGAAGGATAGGGATTCAGTTAGGACTGTTTTCTGTGATTAAGGGGACCCCTTAAATAGGATTCCTGGTTAGCCACTGAGTGAGCTTTGCGCAATTAAAACTACCATGGGAGCTCTACCCAGATGCCTGAAACAAAAGGACACCTACCTATAGAGAAATACACATGTACCAGCAGTCAGATATAACTTCAACATTATGGACAAATTGACTTTAATTATTATCAAATTAGTAAACTTTACTTTAACACCCAGAGCCTGGTTCTGTCTGCTTTGTCGAAACATTTCACCCCTTAGGATGCAGCTACATTCTACACATAGGGGCAGATTTTATAAAACTATGCACGCGCATACTTTTGTTCACGCACCAGGCGCAAACAAAAGTACGCCGGATTTCAATAGATAGGCGCGTAGCCGCATGTATCTGTTAAAATCCGGGGTCGGCGAGTGCAAGGCTGCCCAAAATCAGCAGCCTGCATGCACCAAGGCGCGCAGCCTGCCTCCGTTCCTTCCAACCCCCCCCCCCCGCATCTTCTCCTCCCTTCCCCTACCTAACCCACCCCCCCCGGCCCTATCTAAACCCCCCCTACCTTTGTTGCACAAGTTACGCCTGCCTGAGGCAGGTGTAACTTTCGCGCGCCGGGCCAGCCGCCGGCGTGCCATGGTCCGGTTCGGGGGCTGGTCAGGAGTCCACGGCCACGCCCCCAAAATGCCCCTGATGATGTGCCGGCCGTGACACGTCCCTGACACGTCCCCGATGACGTGCCAGCCGCGACACGCGCCCCCGACACGCCCCCCCAGGAAAGCCCCGGGACTTACGCGCGTCCCGGGGCTTTGCGCGCACTGGCAGCCTATGCAAGATAGGCTCGGTGCGCACAGGGGGGTTTGGGGTAGGTTTTTGGGGGTTACGTGCGTAACCCTTTGAAAATCTACCCTATACTGAAAGCAAGGCACCATGGTCTGGGCCATAAGTGAGAGCTTCCTCCCATAAAAAGAATCCACCCTGGAGAGAGCTTTTCAAGATGGCACACTGAACAGACATGCTGGTGAGAGGCTCCCGATATTTCCTTGCTACAATTGCCTTTATACCTCACAACAAAAGAAAAGCCAGGGTATAGGGTGGGGAAGGTTCCTACACCCCGTTAGAAACTACACAACCCCGGATAGGAAGTTTCTTCCCAGCGATACAACCGCCAACACCGGGTGAATGGGTCGCTGAAGGGTTGACCGAGGAGCGCAAATCTTCCCTTCTGACCGAGATATCACTTAGCCCCGGCTCACCTATGAGGCCGGCGCCGCCAGGCCGAGATGAAGGACGGAGATCACAGGAGACCGCGGACCCGCCAGAAGAAAGTCGTGGTGAGGCAACAGTGGAGGCATCACAAGGAGTGACCAACTCGGAGCAATATACGAAGGTAAAATCCCACGGGAGTGAAGTAGGAGAGGGGTTGAACTTCGCAGGAATGCTAGATTTCCTCAGCATTGGAAAAAGCATTGGAGGTACAGCGGGTGAAGGAGAAGGAAAACAAGAATTACCTATATCAGGGAAAATACTACCTTCAACAACGGAAATAACATTATCAATGATATGGACAGTTCTTCAGTCTCTTGAAAGGGCAATAACAGGACTTACGAAGGAATTACTTGAAGTTAAAAATCAGGTAAATTCTAATGCGAAAGAAATAACTCTACAGAATAATAAGATTGAGAAAATGGAAGGCCAGATAATTTAATTGAAAAAGTTCAAACCGCTATAATTCAGAATGATGGTGACGTAAATAAAAGATTGGAGAAGATTGAAAACAGCATGAGAGCGCATAACTTAAGGTTTATAAATTTTCCAATATTTAGAAATATTTCCCCGATAGACTTGTTTAAGCTCTATCTATCTCAAATGCTAAAGATACCAGAGGAAGTAAAACCCATAATTATCAAGGCTTATTACCTTTATTCTACCGATGTAAACCAAGAGAATACTCAAGGACAATTGCTACCAGATATAACAACTATATTGGAATCCTCTCAAGAGATGGTTGTTTCTCAAAGAAGATCATTATTAATATCCTTCGCTTTCTTAATGGATAAAAATGTTTTTAAACATTACTTTAGGAATAACCAAGCCTTATTCTTTGGTCAAAGGATATAGTGCTATCCGGACTTGGTGAAACAAACACAAGCTAGAAGGAAACTATTTTTTAATATGCGGGGGGAAGTGGTGCAGAAAGGTGCAACCTTTAAACTGCAATTCCCTTGTAAATACTGTGTGTTCTTTCAGGAGCAAAGATATGTTTTCTTTGAGCCCCAACAACTTAGGTCATTCTTGGATACCCACTCCTCTCCTATTTAGACCCTCTGTTGGTGTAATTGAAGTTAAGGTGGTGGTTCTGTTTGGGTAACCAGACTTACATAATGAATATTACTATTATGATTTAATGCTCCATTTGCCAAACTCTCTTGTATGTCTTCTATTTTATATATTAAGTTAAGTAAAAGTTAAGTTCTTCCTTTTTCTGTATAAATATTGGAAATATTTCTATAATTGCACTTGATGTGATTTCAGTAACAAGTGGATGCTTGTATTTATGTTAAAAATGCAATAAATAAAAATAAAAAAAAAGAATCCACCCTGGGATAGAGAGTGAAGCATGGGAATTAATTGCTAACCAGAGCAGCCCCGAAGAAAATATGTTTGTGTGCCCTTTGGACATAACCCCCCCCCCCCCCCCCCCAGTAAGTGTTACACTTACAACCTAACATCAAATCCGATATTGCTGACAAACAATTACAGCAAAAGCCTATTATCTGGCATGCATGAGGAATAGTCCATATCAGTTAATGGAATATGCCAATCAAATATGCCAATTATTTGAGAGTTCCCCTTCCTGCTCCAGGAAGCATCCTGGTCAGAACAGGAGAGGAGGGTGCTGATGCAGGAGTGGACAGAGCACAGAGCTAAGCACAGAAAAGCTACTTTGCTCCCTAATCCAATCATTTGCCTTCTGTTATTTTCCCTCCCCTTCTGTTCCTTGCAGGGTGCAGGAGGGGATAAAATTATGCAAGAGTAGAGAGCACAGAGAAGCTACTGTAGCTCCCTAATATTAATCAATATTCTGTTTAAACCTACAGTAGTCCAGTGGTTAGAGCAGAGGGTTGTGAACCAGGGAAGCCAGCGTTCAAATCCTATTGCAGCTTCTTGTGACCTTGGGCAAATCATTTACCCTCCATTGCCTCAGGTAAAAACTTAGGGCCTGATTTATTAACGCTTTTCTCCCATTCTGTGTCTATGAGAAAAATGCTTAGTAAATGAGGCCCTTAAATTGCAAGCCCTCTGGGGATAGAGAAGTGCCTAAATGTAATCTGCTTTGAAGTGCTTGAAAGGTGGAATATATATCAGATAAATAATAATAATTGGCAGCAGTAAAAAAAAAAAAAAATAAGCAAAAAGAAAAACACTACTGCTAGATGCCGATTAGTTGAGCTTTCGATTAGATGAGTGCCAGATAATTGGTCTTTTAATATATTCAGAGAGTTAATTACTACAGAGTAGACCTTTTCCAAAGGTAAATATATCTGAATGTTATCAGTACATTGATATTTTAAGTCAAATTTCCTGAGAATGTCATCCAACGGACACATATATATGTAGGATAACAATGGAGAAGGGGAGGAGTCTTGGGGGACTCTACAATCCAGAAGTCTAAGAGTAGAGGAGCAATTACTAACTCTCTTCTTTTGGACCCATCTAAAAAAAAAAGATAAGTCATTTAATAACCATTCCTCCCAAACCCAAAATTGCTAGTCTATCAAGTATAATGTTGCACTGGAGGTGGACTCTTGGCCTGGTGCAGGATTGGTATGACTCTCTGAGGGTTCCCAGAGGGCATCTGCCACCACGAGGCGGAGCACACGAGGAGACAGAGGATAGCTGAAGCTTCACCAATAACAGTCCGGGGGCTCCGTGGGTTCCGTGGGTTGAGCCCTTGGATTCCCGGACCACCTGGGCTTGGGTGGGCCTCTGAGAGTCTCCCGGAGAGGTAGCGGAGAGGTGTGCCCACCAAGAGCAAAGGTGCATGGCTAGTGGAGAACAGATAAGCTAGACCAGAACAGAGAGTACCAGAGACCATTGGAATGGAACAGGGACTGAAGGTCCTCCGGTCAGGATAGGCAGCGCCTATTGGTCTAGCTTGAAGAAGGCCACGAGTAACGTCAGAACAGGCAGGCCTGGTGGTCACAGGAAAAGCAAGGGTTGAGAACCACTGACTTAGAGAATAGCCACTGCCATTAGCAATGGTTACATGGAATAGACTTAGTTTTTGGGTACTTGCCAGGTTCTTATGGCCTGCATTGGCCACTGTTGGAAACAGGATGCTGGGCTTGATGGACCCTTGGTCTGACCCAGTATGGCATTTTCTTATGTTCTTATGTTCTTAAGGAGAGTGTCCGAATGGAGTGCAAGGGTCAAAGTCAGAGTTTCCGTCCGAGGGTGGTGAGCCAAAGCAAAGGTCAGTTCCAGGTATCAGTCCGAGCATGGTCAGTGGCAAGCAGAGGTCAGTTCCAGGTATTAGTCTGAGCGTGGTCAGTAGCAAGTAGAGGTCAGTTCCAGGTATCAGTCCGAGCGTGGTTAGAGGCAAGCCGAGGTCAGTACCATATATCAGTCATAGTTGGTGATTCAATTATTAGGAATGTAGACAACTGGGTGGCTGGTGGGCATGAGGATTGCCTGGTAACATGCCTACCTGGTGCGAAGGTGGCGGACCTCATGCATCACCTAGATAGGATCTTAGACAGTGCTGGGGAGGAGCTGGCTGTCGTGGTACATGTGGGCAACAATGACATAGGAAAATGTGGGAGGGAGGTTCTGGAAGCCAAATTTAGACTCTTAGATAGAAAACTTAAATCCAGAACCTCCAGGGTAGCATTCTCTGAAATGCTCCCTGTTCCACGCACAGGTCATCAGAGGCAGGCAGAGCTCCGGAGTCTCAATGCGTGGATGAGACGATGGTGTAAGGAAGAGGGATTCAGTTTTGTCAGGAACTGGGAAACCTTTTGGGGAAGGGGGAGTCTCTTCCGAAGGGATGGGCTCCACCTTAACCAGGGTGGAACCAGACTGCTGGTGCTAACCTTTAAAAAGGAGATAGAGCAGCTTTTAAACTAGAACAAAGGGGAAAGCTGGCAGTCGCTCAGCAGCGCATGGTTCGGAGAGAGGTATCTTCAAAGGATACTAATGATGCATTAGAATTAGGGCATCCCAACAGTGAGGTTCCAATAATTAGAAAAGTAATCCAAGTGCCTGTAACTAAAAACTCACCTGAGCTAAAAAATTCTAACTTATCCCTATCAATTAAAAAGCAGAATGAAAATACAAACAAAAAACAAACTTTGAAATGTTTGTATGCTAATGCCAGAAGTCTAAGAAGTAAGATGGGAGAATTAGAATGTATAGCAGTGAATGATGACATAGACTTAATTGGCATCTCAGAGACAAGGTGGAGGAAGGACAAAAATGGGACAGTGCTATATCGGGGTACAAATTATATCGCAATGATAGAGAGGAGCACCCGGGAGGCGGTGTGGATAACACATTGAAATCGTCTGTTCAGTGTGCTGCGACAGTCAAAAAAGCAAACAGAATGTTGGGAATTATTAGAAAGGGAATGGTGAATAAAACGGAAAATGTCATAATGCCTCTATATCGCTCCATGGTGAGGCCGCACCTTGAATATTGTGTACAATTCTGGTCGCCGCATCTCAAAAAAGATATAATTGCGATGGAGAAGGTACAGAGAAGGGCTACCAAAATGATAAAGGCAATGGAACAGCTCCCCTATGAGGAAAGACTAAAGAGGTTAGGACTTTTCAGCTTGGAGAAGAGACAGCTGAGGGGGGATATGATAGAGTTGTTTAAAATCATGAGAGGTCTAGAACGGGTAGATGTGAATCGGTTTTTTACTCTTTCAAATAATAGAAAGACTAGGGGGCACTCCATGAAGTTAGCATGTAGTACATTTAAAACTAATCGGAGAAAGTTCTTTTTCACTCAACGCACAATTAAACTCTGGAATTTGTTGCCAGAGGATGTGGTTAGTGCAGTTAATATAGCTGTGTTTAAAAAAGGATTGGATAAGTTCTTGGAGGAGAAGTCCATTACCTGCTATTAATTAAGTTGACTTAGAAAATAGCCACTGCTATTACTAGCAACGGTAACATGGAAGGGGCGCACAAAGGCACACAAAGGGGCTATTACTAGCAACGGTAACATGGAAGGGGCGCACAAAGGCACACAAAGGGGCTATTACTAGCAACGGTAACATGGAAGGGGCGCACAAAGGGGCAGGCCCCTTTGTGCGCCCCTTCGTGCAGCCCCGAGAAAGACCAGAACAGAACTTCTGCCTTCAGCACTACTCAACAGTTTTGCACATCCTCTGCCGATTAACTTAACAACCAGGTAAGAGAACCTGTGGGCATATCACTTGGCTCTGCCCACATTCTGCCCCTTTTTTCGCATTGATACTTGTGCGCAATATATACAATCAGGGGGACACGAGCAAATAGTAGATGTGCAAAATCTCCTGATTTTGTGCATACCTGGCTTTTAAAATTCACCTTTAAGGTTCTCCAGACTTTCTAGTACCCCTCCTGGTGGACAATTTTCCATTTTGACTGGCATGGCTAATCTTTACATATAAAAGCATAAAAAAACTGGTGGCTGACAAACTGCACTCTTGCCAAGGGAAGAGAATGATGGTAAACTGATGCTATTCCTCAATCCACATTTCCGTACCCTATCTTTGGTGGAAATTGAGTAATCAAGAGGACAAAGTTGCTACTGCTATTATTACTAGCTCTACTTGGCATATGCAAAGCTGTACAAAAAACATCTAAGAGACAGTCCCTTCTCAGTAGAGTCTCCTATTTAATCAAGATAACACACAAGGCAAAAGACAAAACATCAACCCCCTCATTCTCAGGCAACCAAGGCTCAGTAATATATGATATCTGCATTTTCTTAAAGAATTAGGTCATGAAAAAGAAGTTTACTGAATATTTATCTGGTGTTGATAAATAAAATAAGCTGCCCAGCTGTGTCATCCATGCCAGACCATAGCTAAAGAAAACACCAAGTGAAGAAATTAAACACCTATTTCTCTGGTTTTGTGGCAGAGCCTTAGCTCTTATGAATGGGTTATATCTTTTAATGCTTCACAGCTTCTATTAGGCAAACTAGGCAGTCGCCCAGAGCGCCAACATTTTGGGGGCACCAAAATCCCACCAGCACAAGGCCCAAAGGGGTGCTGTGCCAGAGCCAGCCAATCCCACCAAAGAAGGGAGTTTTATGCTAGAGCTACTGCTGCCGGTAGGAGGAAGTGCTGTGCTGGAGGTAAGTCGAGGGAAGGGAATGCATGATCAAAGGCTTGCCTATGGCACCAAATACTCTTGCACTAGCTCTGGCTGCACACTGTTTCAATAAAAATTCAGGGTCATCCTTATCATAACACATCATTTATCCTTAATTTATTGACAAGAAAGTCAGCAGGAGGGATGCCCCCAACCAAATTCTGACTAATAGAGCCATTCTTTCATGGGAGCAAATATACTATCCTAGCCCAACATGTTACTTGGAAGGCCCAGATGTAGCAAAGAATCAGAGTAAACAGGCACTAACACAATTATAGCCTACTGAAATAAATATTAATACAAATGATAAAATCAATAAAAATAACAAAATAGTAATCAATAGAACTCTGATTAGGAAATCAGCACCCTTATCCCTTAAACAAATAAAACAATAAAATAGTATTTGATAGAACCAAGATCAATAAATCAGCATTCTCAACCTACATAATTAACAAATCAAAAGCCTGAGGAGGGAAATCAGAAATAACAAAGAAGTAAGTCTGGAGAATCTTCAGGACTCTCCAGTGATCTCAAAGATCCTTTGGTTTGCCCTTTCGGCAGTGACCCACCATCTTTGTTGGGCCAGTCTTTGGCCTTGTGTCCGTCGAAGTGATGTAAGGGGGCAGAGCTAGCAGCAAAAATGGCATTGGAAATGTGGAAGGATTTCAGAGAGGTTGCAGAAGATAAACAGCAATCATTCCACCCCCACAAATAGTTCACAAGCTGTTCAGTAGACCCAAATATTGTCAAGAGTAGCCTGATTCTTTGCTAACTAGCCTTTGGCTTAACTGGCCCAGAAGTGATAAGAGTCATATACATTTATTTAGCTATTATATAAATTAACATTTATGAATTTTATTTAAGAACTAAAAGAATGCCATCATGATGGCGACGGCACGGTAGCATTGAACGCCGTGGAGATTTCATCTTAGAAGATTTTCCTGAAATTATTGCCTAAATATGCCCCATTCGGCCAGGAAAAGGCGAGCAAGGCAGAAAGCTTACCCTGAGGCCACCCCGGAGACACCTTTGATCGGCCCAATGGATGCCCACATCTTTAGAGGAGTATTAACATCGGGAGTGGAGTCGCAAAAGCAGGGAACCACGGAGGAGGAGCAGAGTTTCCTGCCGGACTCAGATACATCTTTGTCCCCGATTGTGAGAGCAGTGCCGGTGAACCCTGCTACACACAGAAACCAGGATATGAACCTGGTGGAGTCGCCTGCCGAAGTTGCAGGCGGACGGAGGCACCAGGCAGGGAGTTTGTCCCCTGGAGAAGAGAGCGTAGACGCTGTGCCGCTGCGGCATGATGAGCTGACCAGCAGCCCAGCCATGCCAGAGCTCAGTTTGAAGACATTTGGTAATTCTTCAACTCCTTTGAAGCCTAGCTTAAGATTTTCCCTTGCAAAACCGAATCAGGTAACACTTGAGTCACTCTGGGAGGCAATCGAGGGCTTGGGGAATATGATAATTAATCAACTTAATCCTCTAACAGAAAGGTTAGAGGAACATGAAAATCGAATAAAAATTTTGGAAAATACTGCTAAAGTTTCCAGCCAGTAGATTACTGAGATTAAGACTGTTGTGAGTTCCAATAAAATCCTACAGGATTCCTTTGTCAAAGATAATACAATTCTGTTAAATAAAATGGAGAATATTGAGAACACCCTTAAAGGAAGGAATCTTTGCTTTGTGAACTTTCCAAGAATATCATACATATTCCCTAAAGATATGTTTAAGAAATATCTAACGGAGATACTGAAAATAACAGAGGAAACTATCCCACCATTGGTATGGGCGTTTTATATACCTTTTGGAAAAAAGGAAAGAGGAGAAAATAGTAATATTCCAGAGCCTACAGAAGATCCCGGGGGAGAAACAGCTTTATCTGGGTTAAATATCACTGAATTCTTAGAAACCTCAGATTCAGCGCAAGCTACATCAGCAACTATGATAGTGACTTTTGCATTGGAACCTGACAAAGAATGGGTTTTGAATCTCTTTTTTAAACATCAGTTAGAATCTTTCTTGAATATGCAGGTTAGGATTTTTCCTGACTTGTCCAAGAAGACACAAAAGAAAAGGAGGCAATTTTTGCTGCTTTAGACCCCAGGTTCTACAAATTGGAGCCTATTTCTTGTTAAAATTCCCCTGCAAATGCTATATTAAATATGAAGAGATTTCTTACCTTTTCTATTTACCTTCTCAAACCAATTTTTGTGTGATAAAAGTAAAATTTAAGAGAAATATTGAATAATGTAACCTTTCTGAGTCTCCCTATATGGTTGGGATTGTCCTTTCTCTCTTATAGTATGACCCTTAAAGGATGCTACCAACGAATGTCCTCATTTTCTTTTTCCTATTCCATGTAGTAACTTATGACTTGGACCCTCTGTATTTTGGACTTAAACTGTAGAAGTATAGTTTATTATCTTTGTTTGTTTCCCCTTTAAAAGAGGATTGTAATTTTCATATCACTTCATACATATTTTCTGTATTCAAGATGGTTCTTGATATGTAAATTTATAAATGAATAAATAAAAAATAAAAAAAATAAAAATAAAAAATGCCATCATAAATATGAGAGTTCAAAAATTTCCACAGTGTAGTACACATGCAATACATTTCCTCTCAAAACTGGAAAGGTGTACTCCATAGAATATGCAAATTTCCAAAGGAATTCTTTGCATAGTGTGTGTGTCTGTGTTATGTGTATCTGCTCAATCCCCAGTCCCTTCTCTCCCATCTCCCGGCCCTCAGTCCCTTCTCCCATGCTCTGCTTGATTGACCCTTCCCTCAGTGTCCCCCACCAAACCTCAGCCATCTCCCTTTGGCCTCAGTCTTTCCCTTTCTCAATTTCCCTCAACCTTAATTTTGCGCCCCCTACCCCATCTCAATTTTCCTCTTTAGCAGCTCATTCCCTTATCTCAGTAGAACGGGCGAGTAGCCCCTCTTCAACCCCAGGTCCCTCCTCTGCCTCAGCCCTACCTGCAGCCTTAATTTCCCTCTGACTTCAACAGCCCCCTCATTTCAGCCTCCCTTCCTCCCCTCAGCCTCATTATCTTCAACCAACCACAGTGTGTGCTGAGGGTGGAAGAGAAGCAAAACTGGGACTTTGAGCCTCTGGCTGGCAATCTGGTTGCCTCATTTCTTGGCAACCAGTTCAAAAGCTAATCGAAACATCCTGATTTCAGGCTCTTTTCATGGGAGGAAGTGTGACAGACAGACAGACACTGGCTTTTATTGCATAAGATAACTTCAAAGTCAATATTCCAGGTTCAGGGTTCTCAGGGAGGGCTAAAAACAGATGTATTTGCATACATATGGTCTAAAAACAAGGCAGATTTGGAAACCAGACTTGTTTATGGCCGTTAAGGATGCAAATACATCTGTTTTTAGCCCTCCCTGAGAACCCTGAACCTGGAATATTGACTTTGAAGTTATCTTATGCAATAAAAGCCAGTGTCTGTCTGTCTGTCACACTTCCTCCCATGAAAAGAGCCTGAAATCAGGATGTTTCGATTAGCTTTTGAACTGGTTGCCAAGAAATGAGGCAACCAGATTGCCAGCCAGAGGCTCAAAGTCCCAGTTTTGCTTCTCTTCCACCCTCAGCACACACTGTGGTTGGTTGAAGATAATGAGTAGTACAACAGAAAGAAACTGACATACACGGCACTGAAACTGACGTCTGCTTTACTTAACTTTCTGTCTAGTTGATGCACAGCCAGTTTGCTGTAGACTTATTATTTATTTTTTGTCAAGGTGACTTTGGGGTTTCTCGTCTTTTGATGGGATCATGTGACCTGGCAACCACATTTACTGGGACACCTTACTACATGAGCCCGGAAGCACTGAAACATCAAGGCTATGACTCAAAATCTGACATTTGGTGAGTAACAGTAGCAGCAGGTTGTTTTCAATTCTTTAATTAATTCAGGTCATCATATAGTGAAGACAGAACAATTGTTTTTTTCACTAGGTCAACATCTATCTGTTTCATATATTGTTGCATGGTATTTTATTTAATAAATAAATACATATGTCAATAATTAAAGATGTCCAGGTTTGCTTGGTGCATTTGAAAGCTCATTTTTTTGGGGCTGCCCCAGTGGGCTCAGAGGAAGTGCTGTGGACAGCTCTGCAGATGGTCCCTGATTCGATGAACAGGTTCTCTGCTCCCCAGGTTGACCAGGGCTGGGGATGCTGTGCAGGCAGTATTCAGATTCCCTGAAGGGAGGAAGTCCTGGTTATCAAGTAAGGGTAACACCTGGTGGCTGGACCTAGGGGCAGATTTTAAAAGCCATGCGCGCGCCAGCGTGCCTATATTGCATAGGCCACCGGCGCGCGCAAAGCCCCGGGACGCGTGTAAGTCCCGGGGCTTTGCTTGGGGGGGGTGTCGGGGGCATGTTGGGGCGGTGCGGCATTTGTGGCATTCCGGGGACAGGGCCGTGGGCGTGGTGCCAGCCCGGGGGCGTTCTGGGGGCGTGGCTAAGGCCTCTGAACCAGCCCCCGAGCCGGGGAATGGCGCGCCAGCAGCCCGCCGGCGCGTGCAAGTTACGCCTGCCTCGGGGAGGCGTAACTTTCTTAACAAAGGTAGGGGGCAGATTTAGTTAGAGATGGGGGGTAGGTTAGGTAGGGGAAAGGAAGGGAAGGTGGGGGGGCTGGAAAAAAGTTCCCTCCGAGGCTGCTCCAATTTTGGAGCAGCCTCGGAGGGAACAGAGGCAGGCTGCTCGGCTCGGCGCGCACAGGTTGCACAATTGTGCACCCCCCTGTGCGCGCCGACTCTGGATTTTATAACATGCGCGCGACAGCGCACGCATGTTATAAAATTGGGCGTAGATTTGTTCGTGCCGGGTTGCGCGAACAAATCTACGCCCGCGCATAAATTTAAAAATCTACCCCCTAGAGTTCATGATTCATGGTTCCAGAATGAGCCCTGGTGCATGACTCCTGATTACAGTACCATTGATGTTGTATTGTGTTGTGTTTTATGTTATGTTATGTTATTCCATGGACATAGTCCGACCCAGTAGTTCACAAAACCTAAGAAATAATACATCATATAATATAGCAGAAATACAATATCAAAACACAAAATTAACCTTGTTCATAAGATATAAAACAATTCATACATGAGTACATAATTTCAAAACCAAAAATATTTGTAATAATAAAACAATAATAAACCCTAATCCTTAGCCTGACCTTGTTTCAAAACAAAAAATATTTGTAATAATAAAACAATAATAAACCCTAACCCTTAGCCTGACCTTGAGGACAGCAAGAAAATGTATTCTCATAAACTGGGTAGAAAAAACAGTGCCTGTAATGACCAAACTAGGAATAGTGAGAGGGTATGCCTATTAAAAAGGAGAAACAAATTTACAGATAGTTGCAAATGAAAGCTTATAACACCAGGATCCTATGACTGGTTCCATCTGAGCTGGAAGAAATAGGAGAAAGGAGGACCTACTGGACCAAAAAAAAAAGTAAACAGTTTTTCTAAGGTAAACATTGTCCCTGGTCTTACACTTATATTTCGCCTATTTTCAAAATATATGCAATTGAATATTTTTGATAAATAAGAATTGGGAATTCTTTGATGGCACTATTCTATTTTTAAACTTATAGTCCTGTTTCAAAGATCAGTTAACTTTCTTCAGTATCATTAAGAAGAGCTCTTTTTATTCTTTTTTTTTTCAGGCATGTTTCACAAAAAAAAATGTGAGTGCCTGTTATGGACAAAGTGACCCTCTGTTGTCCATCAGTCCATCCATCTGCATTTCTGACATGCACATTTGTGAGCATGCTCCCTTAGAAGATAACTTTTAAATAGCCGTGCGGGCATACATGTACGCACGAATAGCAGCTCGCATTGGCCATTTTATAACATACGCATATATATGTCCATATGATATAAAATCGGCTGCAAGCATGAACATGTGCACGCAATTTTGTATGGCCACATTCTTGTGCGCGTAAATGCTGGCTCTACCGCATAAGTGGTGGGATTTTAATAGATACATGCTCCAACGCAATTATCAGTTTCCCCAGTACAGTACAACTGAGGCGCTGTTCCTGCCCCTCCAATCAGGCAGCAGCGTGGACACCTGGGATCAGGGCCTTTTGGGTGCCCTTAAGAGCAGGTGGCAAATGGCATCCCGGTGAGTACAACTGCGGCGCTGTTCTGGCCACCAACCAGGTGGCAGTGTGGATAACCTGGATCAGGGCCTTTCAGGAGCCCTTAAGAGCAGATGGCCAGTGGCATCCCAGCGATCTGGGAACTGAATTGGGGACTTTCCACATGGCAGTGCACAACACTACCACTGATCTACCGGGCTTACTAAATCTCATATTATTAGGAGTTTAATTTGTCTCTTCATGTTTGAGATGATGAGTTTGGAAATTCTGAGTGTGCTGAGCTCAAACTTCTCTGTGTGGCTCAGGCCTAGGAAAATGGATCTGGACAGCACCTACTCTTCTTGAGCCACCATGCCCAAGTGGCAAGAGTAGCAGCTTGAATAACAGTCTTATTCTACTCAGCAACTTCTTCTGGAAATGGTGGCAGTCATAGAGGATAAGATAGGGATATGTATTTGAAAAAGCAATGAAAATGGCTTTTAATGAAAATACATGAACATTTTTGGGTATTTTTGTATTTGTCTAAAAAACTGGCCTCCCTGAGGCCTCCTGGCTCTGCTCCGCCACCAAAAAAGCTGTTGAAACTTTAAAAATCAGCTTCAAGGTGCTGTCCCAAAAACACACAGAGGTCCAAATTTAATACAAACAAATTCAAGTTTATTATTTAATATTGAAAGCCAATCATATGAGACCTCTGGAAGACTCAGAGTGAGAGCTCTATCTTTTTAAAGTTCTGTCCATAAACAGAGTGTCCAAAATTCTCTCTATACCCAGGGATGGAAACACCAGATGGATGTCCTCCATGGTCTCAAAAGTTCTTACTCACAGTAATATGATATCCCTGTCCCTCATTGTATCTCATCCCTCCCACAGATCTCATGTGGGAGGGATCCTCTATGGACCAGGCAGCTCTCTCTCTTCCACTGTAGGAAGGAATGGGCATCCAAAACTCTTCCTCCTGGATCTTCAAAAGCAAAGATTTTCATTCCCAAACTGAATTAACACTGGAGTTCCTCCCTACCTCAGGTCACTACCATACCTCCTTCCTCATTGAGGGTAGAGAGGGGCAGGTCTTCCCTACCAAGGGCATCCCAGACACAGGGTTCCCCCTGCCCCGAGTCCAAGTGATACTTGAAGGGCTCTCAAGATTCCTCCATGAAAAATGTTAAATCCTGAAAAACAACCCAGAGAGAAGCCCCAGCCAGCCAGTTAGTGGACTGTTAGGAACCACCTCCCAATCTTGCTTAAGATGCCCTAGCATGGTTTGTCTGGTTCTTCTAAGTAGGCCTGAAAATACTGCGAAAATCAAAACACTCCTTTCTGCCACGTAACTCTCCAAAACTTAAAAGCATTGCCCACAGTGATGCTTATAAACCCTTAAACAGAGGGATGGCCATGCCAGCATCCTCAAAGAAAGAAGCTGCATATGAATGATAGCTCCTCACTTATCTAACCTTCACCTCACAAGCTATGATAGTTAAACTAGGGCCACTGCAGGTAATGACCTCAGAGGGTCCATTACATCCATATTAAGTGTAGGCAAGAGAGACAGATTGACTCAGAACATAAACAACATACAATGGATGGAATGGATCTTAGGGAAAAGAGAGAAAAAGCTAGCAGTGAATAGACACATAGAACAGAAAAAAAATTAAAAAATGAAAGGATTTGGAGAGAGACAAGATTAACGAGAATTAGGACTCAGATGGCACACGACAGGGGGATTCAGACTCTCATTTATGTGTTAATTTCTGGACTCCCAGTACTCATTGGTAGGGTTTTGGAATCATAAAGCTTCCTGGCCCTGATTGCTGGGATTGCACGAACCAACTAAAATGGCTGAAAACTGGACATAATTGGAAAAAAAAAATGTTTGTGATAAAATAGTTGTGTTGCCAAGTGCTTGGCAGCATTTTAAGTCAAAGCTTAGCACATTAGCTAAATTTATCTTTTTTGCAAACCAGGTTTTTGTTGCTCCAGTTACCTCTGCAATTAAACATTATTCATCAGGTTTTGCTTTAAGAGGCCCTCAGGGTGCGTCAGCAGATGATCTTTCAGAGACATTCACGTGTACTGGGGACTACATCCACCTGATCCGGGGATTTCCATTATTTCCCTTTGTTTACATATCTATCAGACTGTATTTTGTCAGAACGGAAAATTTCAGAAGGCATTTTTTTTGTATATGTGGGAACTGTACATACATTCAAGCAGCAATGCCTCCTGCTTTCTGTTACAATTAACTCTGCCATGAGTAGGAGTCTGAAAAGTTAACGGGAAATGAAAACACTTCACAGATGCCCTTTTTTTTTAATGGATTGGCAAAGTTAAATGCAGAGCTCTGTTTAAGCAATTAATTTTACTGTGAGAAAATGATGGGTGACAGACTGCAATATATCCCTCTCAGTTCCACCTCTGTATCTCATCAGGTGGCCAAGGCACCGGTTGGGTAATGCTTTAACTGTTTCACTACAGAATTGATCTGCTTTTGGCCTATCTCCATTATTCATCTCTATGCAACCACTCGTAACTAGGCTGACCCATTTCCAGTCCATCCAAATGGAAGGAGCTCGTGCACAGCAAATGTGGAGATAATTGGATGCAGATTTATTTTCATATTTAACAATTCACAGTATTGTATCACAATTTAATACAAGATCATCTAACAGGTGCATATGAACTAGCAATTGAAAATTCCGCCTCCCCCCCCCCCCCCCAAAAAGTAGATATTCAATGCACTCAACATAAATAAACAAAAGTAAAGCATTTATAATAAATTTAATATTGCTTCTTAACACACCTATGCAGTGTAATGGACTTTCATAACCCCTGTATTGAGGAAAGATCAATTGTTTTGTGACAACTAGTTCAGGTCATGCTTAATCATTGGTCCATGGTATTTAGTTTGTACAATTTTTATACAAAAATATTTTTGCAAGTAAAAAAATTCACTTTAAGCAAACATTAGCAAAAATGATTACTTACCTTTACAGTTTACCCAACATAGTACTATGTTTTGATGGCTTCTGTGTCACACTGCATGCTCCGAGCCTTATGTGCGCCGGGCCAATTTTCAAACAAGCCCGGCCACAAGCATAAACCCCGGTATGCGATTAAGTGCCGGGGCCTGTAAAGGGGGCAGTCCAGGGGGGGCAGTCTGGGGGATGGAGCGGGGTGGGGCATGAGGTGGCAGGTTGTTATAAAATCAGCACATCCATGCGTGCGCACTGGGAAGCGTGCACATGTATTAAAATCTGCCCCATGGTCATTTACTTTGTTCTAATTCCAATTCTGAAGAAGATAAGAGCATATATGATTGAGTTAGCAAAAGGAGGTGATGAAAAAACAAACATTAATGTTTGCAACAGTCACAAAACCTGCTTATTTCTTGATGGCGTTTGTCAAAAAATAGCTGTCTGAACATTCATTTTCAGAAGCATCATCTATGACATGGAACTATTTTATTGCGGCTACATGTTAATTAACATCATGCTGTTCAAGGACATGGATTGACAATCAGCTGTCTTCAGATGTTTCTGTAAGCGCTACATAGAATAGCCATAAGATATAAATAATGTTTTGCAAAGTGAGCAACTTTCAAACTAAAAAATTTAACTCCATTCGCTATTAATATTTAAACCCTTGAATAACACCGACTGAAGCCAATAGATCAATTACTGTTCTCATTGTTTTAATAATTTCGCCCGGTCTTCTCTTCCCCCCACTCCACTTTTTCATGATCTAAAATCATCTATTTAATGTCAGCAAAAGTGTGTTGATATTGTATAAAATGTGGTACCATAGGTGCCTGTATCTTATTAGTTTTTAGGCAACTTTTATGTTCCAAAAGTCTTGTTCTGAGAGAGCATGTAGTTTGGCTCACTTAATATAGCCCATATGGTCATTGAATTCAATACACATTTTTCTGTTGATAGGTCGCATCCTGATTGACCTGAAACTTTTTACCCAAAGGGGATAAAATGTGTTTGTCTTTAATTTTGAGAGCATATATGGAACATTCAGCACATTAAATAGTTGTAGGTGCTTCCTTGTTAACCCGATCTGGTGGTAAGGTCAATAACAATTAGATCTTTGATATTTGTGCCCTGCGAGAAAGTAAATTTAACGGGGACTTGCAAACCAATGTTTGTGAATAACTGAGCAAATCTTAGAAGATAGCAATGTACATTCCAGCAGACATGTTTGGCACCTTCTTGTTCACTTCTCGATGGTAGCAATAACAGATCATGGTTATTGAATAGTGCACGTCGTTAAGCCCATTTAATAACTGCTGGCAGATATCCTCTTTGTAGGAAATGTGTTGCCATGATTCATGTGTAACCCCACCCCGGTGAGCCTCTCCTGCACGGGTGGGTACATAAACTTACTTGTTACTCTTTGACGCTGGAACCTCTTCCTGGCTAGCTGTTCTGTCTCCCTCACTTCCCCAGGTGTGGATTCATTGGACTGGGGGAAGAAAGGAGTCCTTTCAGGTCCCGATGTGACAGGGGTGGTTTCTTTACACATTTACTTTTGTATCCCCTGGGGAGGATGTCTTTCCTTTATATGGGTGCAATGAGTGCAAAACAAATACTCTGGAGTCACTTCGGTAGTGTCCAAAATAAGTCTTTACTGTAAATACTGGTGATGAATGGCAAAAAATTCAAACTGCAGCACCACAGAATTATTTTCTCAATTTCTTTACAATCTATTTATCTCTGTGCAGGACTCACTTGTTTCAGGAGCTAGGGAAAACTCTCATTCTCTTAGATATATTAAGTGGAGCTCCCAGATGGTCAGGGTATTTTAAGCTGGGCAAAACCCCTTCCAAAACCGATAACTTGAAAAAACAGTCTATGGCATAGAGAGTTAAATCCTCTCTTTCTCTCCCCAGGATGGCAAACACCGGCTGGGTGTTTCCAGATGGTGAAACGTTCCTTGATTCACGGTTAGGAGATCTTGAATTTTACACAGTCTCTTTAGTACTCTCTGCAGGATGGTAAAGAAATCTCTTGGAAGCAAGATGTTCTCTTGTTTCAACAGGAAGGAAGGGGCAGCCAAACTTCTTCCTGGATCTTCTAACAAAAAGTATTCTTTCCCCCAAAAGGAACAGAATCAAAATAGTGGAGTCCCTTCCTCACAGTAGGCACCTCTTTTTCATGAGTGTATATTCCTTATCCCTGGTACGCCTATACACCAGGTTTCCCAATCCCTCTGGGCAGGAAAAGTCCAGGTGTCCATTGAGGCTTCTAATAAACATCTCAAAAATCCCTTAACGTAGACCCAGAGGGAAAACTCCACCAGACGGGTTATGTACTGGAAGGAGAAAACCCTCCCGACCCTGGTCAGGAACCACAGGCTGGGCTAGCCTGCTTTAACTGACTGGGCCTGGAAAACAACAAAAGATAAGCTTCTCTACACCTCTGCGCTCTTTGAAAACCTAAAGAGACTCCTCCGAAGCTCAGTTTGGAGAGCTTCTAAATAAATTCTTAGGGGTTGGCCATTCTAGACTCCACAAAAGGAGGAGCTGTATTAGCATGGTATCTCCCACTACTCTAACTTTCTCTCTATAGCTAAACTTAGGGTTCACCCTGGTCTTATTAGTGGCAGGACTATGGGCCCTGTCACATGTGCTTTATCATTAAATTCATTGACATCTGTGCAAAGCCTAAAAAATTGCCCCACCGGTAAGTTTTTTCAAAATAGTGGGCTGAAAATTTGAATATGAAAGTAATTTATTTCCTATGTTAGGTTTTCTATAATTAAGTAATTATAGAAATAATTATTGAAGTAATTATAGTAATTATAGGTTTTCTATAATTAAGAAGTCATTTAAATAGAAGAGAGATAATTATTCAGGTGCCTCTCCAGAGACACACATACCTGTGCTTGTGACCAGAGAAGTTTAATTTATAATTTCTAATTTGCTAGCCATAATATAGACAGCTTTCTTGCTGACATTGTTCTATTTTCTACTATATTTCCTCTGTTGTTACATATTTTGAAATCTCTATCTATTTAATCTAGCCAGTGTTTTTAGACTGCTGGCTAGTGTGGATAGAAAACACTGTGTCTAATTTATAGAACAAAAGGCTGGTATCTGCAGGAGCTGTTTGTTCCCTCTCACCCTGCCCCACACCCACCTCTAGCTTTCTTTTGTTCTAAATAGTTCTAAGGACTTGGTTAAGTGAATAATAAGACTAAAGTACTAATCTAACAAATGGTAAAATAGTCACTATTAGCAGAATGGCTTTTATTCAGTGTAATATCTGTGGTGCTTATGTTCCAAGGCCTATTATTTGGAGACTTAAGGAATGTTCAATTTGTTTTCGGCTGTCTGCATTGAAAAAGCATTTGAAAGAGGAATTTTTCAGATTTCAGAAAACCTGCTCTATCTTGATGCAATCAGAATATGTTCCTCAGCTTCCACAGAAGATTCAGAATCCCAAGAATAAATGGTTTAATATGGGATCTGGTAGAACAAGACATGTGACTATTAGGCACCCAATCTCCCCAACTGGACAGCATCCTGAATACCCATCCTCACTCCCACAGAGAAGTCAGACATCCAACATTCAGAATCCCAGGAATGACTGAATTACAGTCGGCTTTGGCAGAATAAAGCCTGTCATGAAGAGACACCCACTCTCTCAACTGTTACCCTTACATACGGGCCGATACAGTAAAAGTCACGGGAGAGCAGGCGCCCGCTTTCCCGGCGCGCAATTCACTAAATTCATTTATTTAAATTAGGGCCCACAGCAAAAAGAGGCACTAGGGACACTAGCGCGTCCCTAGCGCCTCTTTTTGGACAGGAGCGGCAGCTGTCAGCGGGTTTGACAGCCGACGCTCAATTTTGCTGGCGTCGGTTCTCGAGCCCGCTGACAGCCACGGGTTTGGAAACCAGACGCCGGCAAAATTGAGCATCCGGTTTTCAACCCCACGAGCGCGGGCCCATTTCAAATTTTTTTTTTTAATTTTAACTTTTTTTTAACTTTGGGGGCCTCTGACTAATCTTGCTCATGATATTTAAGTCAGAGGGTGCACAGGAAAAGCAGTTTTTACTGCTTTTCTGTGCACTTCCCTGGCGCCGGCAGAAATTAACGCCTACCTTTGGGTAGGCTCTAATTCTTAAGTAAATGTGCGGCTCTTGGCTGCACATTTTACTTAATGTATGGCGCGGGAATGACTAATAGGGCCATCAAGATGCATTTGCATGTTGCAGGCACTATTAGGTTCGGGGGGGTTGGACGCGCGTTTTTGATGCGCTATTACCCCTTACTGAGTAAGGGGTAAAGCTAGCGCGTCAAAAACGCGCGTCCAATCACGGGTTAACAGAGCGCACTGTACTGTATCGGCCTGATAATGCTTTTTCTGCTTTGGAACATGAAGAAGCCCCAGCAACAGAACATGAAGTAGTCACCCAATGCACCCAGAAACCCTTCAACATGTTCACATGTCATAAAATAAAGCTGCTTTTTCTAGGAGACTCGATCATCAAAGGAATCAATTTGGGAACTCAATTTGATGGGTCAATGGTTAAATGCATTCCAGAATGCTCAATTAATAGAAATGCAAACAGGTGGTTAATGCAATTATAGAAGAAAGTAAGAACGCTGATATCAATGTTATCATCCATCTAGGAACCAATGATTTTACTATAAATGGTATCCACAAGATACAGGTAGATTTCCAAAATCTAGGGGAGAAGATTAGACATATGCCAAAGACTATTGCCTTTTCAGAAGTATTACCTGTTCATGGAAAGGGAAAGGAAAGTTTATACCATATAGATAATTTCAATGTCTGGCTCAAAACCCGCATAAGGAAAATGGTTTTGGATACAGTGGAGGCTGGGTCTGCGTATGGAGCAGTAAAATATTATATGGTAGGGATGGCCTACATTTATCTGTGGCAGAAAAAAAGATGCTAAGAGAAAAATTCAGATCATACATTAACAGGCATTTAAACTAGGGAGTGGGGGTGGCAGGAGGTGGCCAGTGAAATTGGAATGTCACCCCAAGCAATACAGGAAGTGGGAAGAGAAAGTAACAAAATCAATCAGTTAAAAAAAAAAAAAGCGAAAAGGCAACTAGGAAGAGCAGCTGGAAAGCTATGACTACAAATGCTTGTAGTTTGAGTAATAAAATTCCTGTCCTGCAGGCCCTAATGGAAGAGGTAGAATTGGACATTATTGCTGTCAAGGAGACATGGTTCACTGAGACTCATGATTGGGATGCGGCCATCCCGGGCTATAACTTTTTAAGGAAGGACATAGAAGACAGAAAAGGGGAGAAGTAGCTCTTTATGTCAAAAACAATATACAGGCAACTGAATTGCAAGGGATGTGGGGTAAAGAAGATGCATTATAGACCTTCCTAAAAAGAGAAGATGGCGCTTCCATTTTTACTAGTGTGATCTACAGGCCTCTAACCCAAACGGATGAACTGGACAGATACCTGATCAAGGGCATCCAAAAGGTGGGAAAAAAAGGAAGAAATGTTGCTCGTTGGAGATTTTAAACTTCTGGATGTGGATTGGAGCATCCCTTCTGCGGAATCTACGAAAAGTAGAGAGGTAGTGGATGCCCTTCAAGGTGTTCTGCTCAAACAAATGGTAATGGAACCTATGAGGGAGGGTGTGATCCTCGATCTAGTGCTCACTAATGGGGATAATATCTCTGATGTTCGGGTAGAGGCTCACCTAAGCACTAGTGATCATCAGATGGTATGGTTTGATATCTTGAATAGGATACAGAGAAGTCACACAAAGACCAGAGTTTTAAATTTCACATATACGGACTTTGTCAAAATGGGGATGTACCTGGAGGAAGAACTGGAAAGCTGGGAGAAAACAGGTGAGGTGGAACAACAGTGGGCCAAATTAAAAGGAGCCATTAAAAGGCAACAAATCTATAGGTTAGGAAAGTAAAGAAGAGTAAGAGGAAAAAGAAACCTATCTGGTTCTCTAAGGAGGTGGCTGAAAAAATTAAGGCAAAAAGAACAGCATTCAAGAAGTATAAAAGATCCCAAAAAAAGGAACACAAGGAAGAATATCTGTTAAAACTGATGGAGATAAAGAAAGAAATCAGGAAAGCAAAAAATCAAACGGAAGAAAGAATTGCCAAAGAGTTAAAGAGAGGAGACAAAACATTTTTCAGATATATCAGAGAAAGAAGGGAGGTTCAAAGTGGTATTGTGAAACTGAAGGGTGACGAGGAGCACTGTGTGGAAAGAAATGGTAGAAATATTAAACAAATACTTCAGTTCAGTGTTCACTAAAAAAGACCCTGGAGAAGGACTGTTACTGGTTGACAAGAACGTAGATGGAGATGGGGAAGATAAAACTCAATTTACAGCAGAGAATGTATGTGAAGAGCTAGGAAAAAAGTGGACAAGGCCATGGGGCCAGATGAGGTTCATCCCAGGATACTGAGGGAACTCAGAACTGTGCTGGTGGGTCCACTGCATGATCTGTTCAATAGATCCCTGGAAACAGGAGTGGTGCTAAGTGATTGGAGAAGAGCAGTGGTGGTCCCGCTTCACAAGAGTGGTAGCAGAGAGGAGCTGGTTGTGGGAAAATTAATAGAGTCTCTGCTGAAGGAAAGGATAATGAACTATCTATAGTCAGGAGGATTGCTGGACCCGAGGCATCATGGATTCACCAGGGGAAGGCAAATTTGATTGATTTTTTTGATTGGGTGACTAAAGAATTTGATCGAGGAAGAGTATTCAATATGATCTACTTGGATTTCAGCAAAGCTTTTGATACAGTCTCGCATAGGAGGCTTGTGAATAAAATGAGAAGCTTGGGAGCGAGCGCCAAGGTGGTGGTGTGGATTACAAAGTGGTTGACTCATAGAAAACAGCGTGTAATGATAAATGAAACCTACTCTGAAGAGAGAACAGTGTTAAGCAGAGTGCCACAAGGATCAGTGTTGGGACCGGTTCTGTTCAATATCTTTGTAAGCGACATTGCGGAAGGGATAGAAGGTAAAGTTTGTCTATCTTTGGATGATAATAAAATCTGCAACAGAGTGGACATGCTGGAAGGAGTAAATAGAATGAGATGTGGTTTAAGGAAGCTTGAACAGTGGTCAAAGATATGGCAGCTGGGATTCAATGCCAAGAAATGCAGAGTCATGCATCTGGGGTGCGGTAAACCAAAAGAGCTGTATGTAATGGGTGATGAAAGGCTGTTGTGCACTGACCAAGAGAGGGACCTTGGGGTGAAAGTGTATAGCGATCTGAAGTTGGTGAAGCAATGTGACAAGGAGATAGCTAAAGCCAGAAGAATGCTGGGCTGCATAGAGAGAGGAATAACCAGTAAGAAAAAGGAGGTGATAATCCCCTTGTAATGGTCCTTGGAGAGACCTCACCTGGGGTACTGTGTTCAGTTCTGGAGACCGTATCTCCAAAGGCACAGAGACAGGATGGAGGCAGTCCAGAGAAGGGTGACCAAAATGGTGGTGGTGGGGGTCTCCATTAAATTACTTATGAGGAGAGGTTGAAGAACCTACATATGTATACCCTGCAGGAAAGGAGGTGCAGGGGAGATATGATACAGACCTTCAGATACTTGAAAAGTTTTAATGATGCACAATCGACAAACATTTTCTGTTGGAAAGAAATAAGTAGAATTAGGGGTCACGAAATGAAACTCCAGGAGGACAACTCAGAACCAATGTCAGGAAACATTTCTTCACAGAGAGAGTGGTGGATGCCTGGAATGCTCTTCCAGAGGAGGTAGTGAAGACAAAACAGTGAAAGAATTCAAAGGGGCATGGGATAAACACTGTGGATCCCTAAAGGCTAGCGGATGCAAATGAAGGAAAAAGTGCATGGGGGTAACTTGCTGCTGCTGCGGTTACTACCCTTAATCAGTATTCCTTTATACTGTTTATGCAACTCCATCATTGCTCTCTGTTTCAACGGCAGGGGGAAAAGAGGAAAAAAGGGAATTGGATTCAGACAGCAACCAACAATAAACACACATCCCTACTGGGAGTCATCATCATGAAGATGGTATTGAAAACTAAGAGATCAGAGCAGAGGACCAAGAATAAGTGTAGCGAGAGAAGAGCAGAGAGCTTAGGCAGAGCCAATAATTTATTTATTTATTTTATTTAACAGTTTTTTATACCGACCTTCATAGTAAATAACTATATCGGATTGGTTTACATTTAACAAGGGTATAACTGGAGAATAATTCAAATAAACGATAGATAACAACAAGTAGGAATAAGTCAAAGTTACAATCAACAGGGAAAGAGAAATTGGGAGCTTGCAACAAGCTGGAAAGAAGATAAGGCCGGAAATAACTATAGATGTTACCATATAATGCACGGGATAAAGCTTAATAGGTGCTTTAACCTGTAAATGTCAGAGTCCATTAATAATGGGATAGTTGTGAAAGAAGAACCACCAAAGAATGAGACAAGAGAAATAGGAGGTGTGCAGGAGCAATGTTTTCATGGGCTGATTTTGTGTTTTTTTCTGTCAGTTGTTTTCATTTTGTTTGGTTTTACTGCATGCTATTTTAGAATAGTGTGCATTAACCATTCTATGGCCACCATTTTTAAAAAGCCCTCCTGGGCTTTCTCCCACCCCTAGGGGTTTTCCAGACTGTATCACATTTCCTGAGGTCCCCTATGGGCCCTCTCCACCTTGGATTTCCTGTTCATATACCTTAAAGGAATAACCAACCCCCATGGAGCAGGAGCAACCCCCACCAAAGACATTTCTGATAATGGCAAAACTTATCTGGCTACCTTAGGTGAGATATTCAGTGGTGTGGCTCTGCTGATGAATATATCCAGATAAATCAAAGTTATCCAGAAAAATTGAGGACTGCCTCATGGCACGGCCAGATATATCTGGATAATGCTGAATATCTGGATATCTGCATTATTTGCTTGTTATCTAATTCAGCCCCTTCTCAGAATGCCCCCAACGTATCCAGTGAATGCAATAGAAATTTCAAATCCCTCTGTCCGGCTAAGACCGAACTTAGCAGGACAATCTGCTATGAATATGGACTTGTATATTTTCATGAATAGCGTTTTATCTGTTTGCTGTATAACACATTTAGGAATGCTTCATCAAGCCTTTTTTCCCCATAGACAAATCATGGGTGAAAAACCTTAGGGCAGGTCTGGCTAACTCCAGTCCTCAAGAATCACAAACGGATCTGGTTTTCAGGATATTCACAATAAATATTAAAGAAATAGATTTGCATTCACTGCCTCCACTATATGAATATTTATCTTATTCAAAATCATTAAGGATCAACTGAAAACTAGGTCTGTTGTGGCTCTTGAGGACCATAATTGACAAAAAAGCATAAAAATACTGCAAGTTAATTTGCATGTGTAATTTTAAAATGGCACTCTTTTGTTCAATTATTTAGTTTCCTGCACATTCAGGAATGGAGAAAATGTTACAGAAAGCATTGTACAAGCAAAAAATGGCTGCAAAATGCACTGTATGATTTTTTTTCTGAAAGTGATAAATGTAATAAATTAGGGAAAAAACTGCCACAGTGCTTTTTTTTTTTTTGTTAATATTTTTATTGGTTTCAAAATCAGATCTAACAGAGTCCATTACATATCTTCAGAAGTGGTTCAAAATCACCTATAGTAGATCACAGAGATACTGTAGTACAGACCCTGGATAATCGACATTGAATACCAACAGGTAGCTATAAAAATATAACGATTAACAGTAAATCATTAACATTAATATTAATAATAAGACAATGAAAATGCAACAGTTAGAAGTGTCCTTTACCTGCTATCCTTTATCATTTATTTGTTATCAGTTTCCCCTTCTCCTCCCCTTCCCCAATCCCCCCCCCTTTTCCTTCTTTTTTCATCCTTCCTTCCTCCTATAGATGTTAAAAGCCTGTGTTGAGAAAACGAAAGACAAATCTATCTTATGTGATATAGAATGAGTTTGCAACAGTTAATCTGTCGAAGTTTGCATTCTAATTCTTGGGGTCATAACTTGTTGAACCCACCTGGTATCGTCTTGCATTTTATACACTTATGTCTTCTTGCCCCACCCCAATGCTTGATGTATTGCGCTAAGAGGTAGACCAGAGAGTAGTTTGTCCTTCGCTAGTTACCCACCTCGCTTCTCACTCAGTGTTTAATTGGGACAAAGCGGTCCTTATTGGTGATCCAAGGTTTGTATCATCGTGGGAGATAAGTAAGCTAAAAATGCAGACCAAGTTTGTAGGTTGGCCGCAAACTTCTTTGGAGATGAGCTCCGGGCCTTTACATATTCTAAAGAGCACAATTGAATCATCTTTTTGAACCAGTGTCCATAACTGGGTTTTTGTCCGTCCAGCCAATTTGATAAAATGACTCTCTGGCCTACCAGTTCAGCTTCTTAAGAAATAACCGGTCTGCTGGTTTAAGGTTTAAATCTAGCAGAGTGTCAGATCCAAAGAGCCATAAATTAGGGTGCAAAGGCAGTATAGATTGGACAAACTGCACACATCTTGTCTTAATTTTTTCGAGGAATTGTAATATTACAGGGCACTCCCAAAAACAATGAAAATAGGTACCATCATAGATTTTACATTTCTGACATAGCTTGGAGGCATTGATTTTCATCTGGTAAGCTCGTACTGGAGGAATATACGCTTGCCAAAGAAACTTATAGTGGGATTCTTTCAATAGTACATTATCTGATACCTCATGCATAGTAGCAAAAATATTTTTAAAATCAGTGAAGGAGATAGAGAAGAGAGGCCACTGTTTCCATTTCGTATAAATGCCTTTTAGGAGCTGCGGTGTTCCAGCTGCCATCAATGCTTTAACCAAAACGGATATAGTGGGACGCTGATTTTTCCCAAGTTAAATAACCTCCCTGATCTTTTTTGCGAGGTTAGAATCCAGTAGGTGCAGCAGTTTACTTTTTATGAAGTGATGAGCTTGTAAAAAGGCAAAGAAATTATACTGGATCTCAAATTGTTGCTTCAGTTCTGTGAAAGTTAAGAGTCACCCAGATTCTGGTTCGAACAGCTGATAAACGTAAACTAGCCCGTGTCTCTGCCATCTGCGGAAAGTCCCATTATCTAAGCCAGGGGGAAATAAAGAGTGATGGGTGATTCTGAGCAATGGGGATAGACGATGTGGGTGTTGGCATTGCGTACACAACTGCAACCAAGCCCTCCTGCATGTGCAAAACAAAATATGGGTTCTGATATGCAGGGGTGTCAGTTGGATGTCTACTTGCAGGAGGTGGTTAAGTGAGGATACCCCATACCATTCCAAAAGACTTTGGAATGGGACAAAATTTGAGGTTGAAAAGATCCAGTCCCTCACATATCTTAGACAGCATGCTAAATTATATATTTGTAGACTTGGAAAGCCCAACCCCCCATCGGCAACTGACCCCATAAGTACCTCGATTGACAATCTAGCCCATCTGCCCTGCCAGAGATAGCCTTGTAAAGCAATATTTTGTGGTCTTTATTGGTAATTCAGATAGGTATCATCTGCAAAACGTATAACCATTTAGGGAGAAGAATCATTTTAAAAAGTTGGATTCGTCTTATCAAAGAGAGAGGCAGCGATTGCCACCTAGCTAAAGTTGTTATGGTATGGTTAAGTAAGGATGGATATTTGCTTTAAATAGATCACTTATGTTTAAGGGGATTTTAATCCCTAGATATTTAAGTTCTCCCGTCACCCACCGCAAGGGAAATGTACCCGACCAAGTCGCTTGTATTGTGCCTGTGACATTGATAGCTTTGGATTTACCCTGGTTAATTTTAAGACCGGCAAATCGTCCAAACTGACTTTGCAGTTGTAACACAGCCATTAGCGAGCTCTGCGGGTCTGTAAGAAAGACCAATACATCATCCACAAACACCGCCACTTTGAAGATATGGCCAGGGCCCCCAAAACCTTTTCTGTATGGATTAGAATCTAATTTCCAAAGCAGGGGGTCAATAGAAAGGATGTAAAGCAAGGGTGATAAAGTGCATCCCTGTCTTACTCCCCTCTGGACATTAACGTCCCCTGACAAACATCCATTAGCCATAATGTGGGAAACTGGTTTGTCAAAGAGGAGGAGAAGATATTGTAGAAATTCATCCCTGAATCCAAATCTTCGAAGTACTGAAAAAAGGTAAGACCATGATACTTGGTCAAATGCCGGGATTTTTTGAGTTTGGCATATGTATAAGGCTGTTAAAAGTTTAACGATATTCGAATTTGCTTTCCGTCCCTTAACAAAGCCTACTTGATTTGGGGATATTAGCGAGGGCAGTATTATATTTAGCCGCTTGGCCACAACCTTTGCCAAAAATTTTAGATCACAATTGAGCAACGAGATGGTAAATGGTACTTTCTCTGAAGAGAGAGCGGTTTTAAGTGGTGTACCGCAAGGATCGGTGTTGGGACCGGTCCTGTTCAATATCTTTGTGAGTGACATTGCGGACGGGATAGAAGGTAAGGTTTGTCTTTTTGTGGATGATCTGCAACAGAGTGGACACGCCAGAAGGAGTGGAGAGAATGAGACGGGATTTAAGGAAACTGGAAGAGTGGTCGAAGATATGGCAGCTGAGATTCAATGCCAAGAAGTGCAAAGTCATGCATATGGGGAGTGGAAATCCGAATGAACTGTATTTGATGGGGGGGAAAGGCTGATGTGCACGGAGCAGGAGAGGGACCTTGGGGTGATAGTGTCTAATGATATGAAGTCTGCGAAACAATGCGACAAGGCGATAGCAAAAGCCAGAAGAATGCTGGGCTGCATAGAGAGAGGAATATCGAGTAAGAAAAGGGAAGTGATTATCCCCTTGTACAGGTCCTTGGTGAGGACTCACCTGGAGTACTGTGTTCAGTTCTGGAGACCGTATCTACAAAGAGACAAAGACAAGATGGAAGCGGTACAGAGAAGGGCGACCAGGAAGGTGGAGGATCTTCATCGGATGACGTACGAGGAGAGATTGAAGAATCTAAATATGTACACCCTGGAGGAAAGGAGGAGTAGGGGTGATATGATTCAGACTTTCAGATTCTTGAAAAGCTTTAATGATCCAAAGACAACGACAAACCTTTTCCGTAGGAAAAAAATCAGCAGAACCAGAGGTCACGAGCTGAGGCTCCGGGGAGGAAGACTAAGAACCAATGTCAGGAAGTATTTCTTCACGGAAAAGGGTGGTGGATGCCTGGAATGCCCTTCCGGAGGAAGTGGTGAAGTCTAAAACTGTGAAGGACTTCAAAGGGGCGTGGGATAAACACTGTGGATCCATCAAGTCTAGTGGGCATAAATAGAGAGGAGGCAGCAAACACTGCACGGAGCAGCAGTAGCCACTGAGGCATTCACGGAGCGGGATGCCAGTGGCCAGTAGTTGGTGTTCCACCTTCAGGCAGCAAAACACTGCACGGAGCGGCAGTAGCCACTGAGGCATTCACGGAGCGGGATGCCAGTGGCCAGTGGTTGGTGTTCCACCTTCACGGAGCGGAAGGATGGAAGGCTGCCATCTCAAAAAAATAAAAAAAAACCAAACAAGCAAACAAAACAGGGGTGGGTAAGGGGCAGGGGTGTGGCCTGCTGGTTGCGGCAGTTGCTACCCCTGATTGAGCTGGATGTTCACTAGGATGGCGCTGCTCTCTGCATTGGTGGAGGGGTGGAAGGGAATTGGGGCCAGAGGGTGCTGGAAGCCAATAGAGATGGGTGGGAGGGAGAAAAAAGGGGGGGAAAAAAATGGATAAACTGCGTAGTTTGCTGGGCAGACTGGATGGGCCGTTGGTCTTCTTCTGCTGTCACTTCTATGTTTCTATGAGATTGACCGATAGGAAGCGGGCAACAAAGGGTCCTTACCCGGTTTGGGGAGTACTGTTATATGGGCTACATTGAAGTCTGATGGGAATGCTTGTTGAGCAAGGACATCCACATAGAAGTTGGTCAGGGGTGCTTCCTTGATATCTGCTATGGTGACTGCTGAAACAGAGGTATCCCCTGTGCTATTGCTCCCGCGCGCCATCTTAAAATCCTGACAGTGGGGCTTTTCTTTCTTTCTTTCTTTAAAAACTTTTCTATTCCGTTGTTAAGTTAGCTAATCATCACAACAGTTTACAACAAGGCACAATAAAGAAAATATGAGTGGTATAGTTTACAAATTTAATCATGTGCCATCAAAAGTACGGTAACAATGTAATGCAATAATCTATGTGTGAAAGTTAAGCTCCTTTTGTTGACATTGTGGGAGGAGATCACTGCATATAATTTACAATAGACATAAGCACTAAACAAATCTGGTATTGGAGAAGTTGGGAGCTCCAGTATCAGCGAGGATTTGACAGGATAGTGGGAGCAGGCACTCGGAGCCGAGATGAAGTTCGCCTTCCCGGCTCACCACATCGCGTGACCTCCACAGCGCTTTTAAACACATTTTTCTTTACAAAATTTCTTTTGTAAAATATTTTCCTTCCAGAAGTTGCTATTTGAAAACTTTGCAAATTGACTTTTTCTAGCATTTTTTAGCCTTGAAAGTAATATATGGCCCCTAATGTACAATTGGTCAAGGAGGTAGAACAAGCATGGCTATGATGCAGTACACCAGCATATGCCAATACCAGACCTTTCTGCCATTTAGCTTATGTACATATGTAGCACAGCTTGTGTGTGTTAACTCTATGCGTACAGCTTTCAAAATCCTATCTTGATTTTCTGGCTTAATCCCTTTTGAATTTTGTTGTTTCAGGTCACTGGCATGTATTTTGTATGAGATGTGTTGTTTGGATCATGCATTCACTGGATATAACTTCATGTCTGTAGTTTTCAAAATCGTGGAAGGCGAAACACCTTCTCTTCCAGAGAAGTATTCAAGTAAACTCAGTGCTGTCATGAGAAGGTATGTTCTTACAGCATCTCTTTACTTTGTTATATTCTATTGTAATCATATTGAAAATAATTCAGTTTCAATATAATGACTGTTATTTATACAATATTTCAGCATGCTGAATAAAGATCCTTCACAGAGACCATCTACAGAAGAAATTCTAAAGATTTCCTATATCAATGAACAGCTACAGGTATTTATAGTGAAAACACATCAGAAAAGCTATCATTTATTTTGTTAAATTCCTGCTAGCTTTTGTTAATAGAATTGCATTGCATTTCCTTGAAATGCACGGGCATAGATTGTGTATGTACAATAAGAATTTTCTGAAGTAGTCCACTGGTCACACGCACACTTACAGTCACAACAGGCGCACAAAGGCCATAACAGATCATTACACACATGATCCAGTAGTGACTCATTCGGCTATGCAGCAGCTGCTGAATATCTGGCTATGTTCAGTAGTTGCTTCTTGGCCAGATAAGCCACTTATCTGGCTAAATAGATAGCCAGATGAATCAGGGATAGGGAATGGGTAATGGGGCAGAGCTACTTATCCGGCAAACTTAGCCAGTTAAGCACCAAAATTTGGGCTTATCTAGTTAAGTTAGACCTGCCATAGAAGGTCTAACATAGCCGGATATAACTAATCCAGATAAGTAGCTCCAAATACAGGGATATTCAGCAGCACAGCAGTGCTGCTTAATATGGCATGTAAATTAGCTGAATAAGTCTTATCTGGCTAACTTACATAAATGTTCAATTTTGAATACTGACATCTAAGGGCCTTCTATCATAAACATTTCCCCCAAGGACACAAAAAGGGAAAAAACATATGTAGTACATTTGTCCCTAAATCAATTAAAAAGTAAACTGGCGAAAACTTTAGAGTAAAAACATATTGGTGAGCATGATGATATGGTTAAACATCCAGCGATTCTGAGACAATTGTCATATTTGGGGTCAGGAAGGAATTGTTTTCATTGTTGCAGAATTGGCAACAACTGTATGGTAATCTTTCTCTGGATTACCATGTTAAGAAAGCTATTAGGCAATCAGAAGAAGGTTAGACTTGATGGACCTCTGCCCATTTTTCATTTTAACCCAAATAACATGTTGACCTGAATATAAGTTGACCATGTTCAGAAACCTACCTAGTCTTATAATAGTGACCAAAGCACTTGCCTAACCTTCTTCAAAGCCAAAGATATCTGGTACTTAGAGTGGAGGTTCTGCCTGCTGAAGACACCCACCAGACTGAAGTGGCCTGGTGGAGGCCATCCTACCAGGCCAAAGAGAAGTTCTGTTGACTTGAGGTAGCCCAGTGGAAGCCATCCCATTGGGTTGAAGAGGAGTACCAGTAGCATAGCTCAGAGGAGCCCAGTCCTGCCATACTGAAGAGGAGTGCTGCTGACCTGGCATGGTGGAGTCCATTCTACTGGGCTAAAGAGCAGTGCTGCCGAGGTGGCCCAGCGGAGTTCAATCCCCTGGGCCAAAGAAAGCTCACTGCTGCTTTTTACCATTTCCTGTAGCTGATTGGCTCAACCTGATCAGGAGCATCAATCAGCTGTGGTAGGAGGAAGAAGCCACTTGGTGCCAGAAACCCCTTCCCCTGCCCCTAGGGTCACTGTGGTAGTGCTCTCCCCATCAATGATGGGAGAGAGAGGTAGCAGCAAGGGTCCAGGGGAGAGACAAAAGCAAAGAAAAAGTCTGGAGGGTGTCGATATTCAAAGGCTTTGTCCAGGCAACTTTTGGAGTTACCCAGACAAAAGCCAAGATTTGAAATATCCCCCGCTCCCAGGCTGAATTTTGTCTGGGTTTCTCATTACCTGAACAAAATTTGGTGATGGAGATATTCAGGGGGCATGGTTATATTTTTGCCAGTGAATGCTGATATATGTGCTGCCCAGTGAAGTTAGCCAAGTAAATCTGGTAGGAAAAATATCTGCCTAAAGTACTGCAAATAATGTTATCTGGGCATACTGAATAGCAGACTTATGTGGATAAGTGCTGCTGAATATCTGGTAAAGTTTCCCAGGTAATGTTCTTGCTCATTGGCTCGCTGAATATCTTCCTTTAGAGAATTTCTTTTCAGTGCAACCTTCTTTTCATTTTCTCACAGTTTCTATCATATTGGTCCAAATAATAAGGGGAGGGGATTGGTGTGACACTGTAAAATATTCCAAAGATCCCCTTAATTCCTTAGAGTGATTCACTAATATCTAAATGTGTCTTTTTTTATTGGCTCTCGAAGGCCTTTGAGCTAAATACATTTACTTTTCTGTCAAGCAAGAGCAACTCCAGTGTGGTTGGCCGCCATTGCACATAGCTCAAATCTTTCATGGGTGGGCTGTTTTGGAGTACGTTTTTCTCTTTATCTGCCTCTTGCTCGTTTGCTGTCTTATGTTTTTGTGTTTGGAATCTTCCCACCTTGTCTGAATTTTAAATCTTTCCTTTTCTGCAGGGTCTTCAGACAATACCTTCAAGGACTTTGTCACTTTTATACCTGATTCTTGCTTCTGTCTTCTTCATTGGCATCTTCTTCTTTTTTACTTCTCCTTCCATACCCCTCATGCCCTTCAGCTTATCACTTTCACTTTTTCTATTCCATCTTTTCCTTTAGAATCTGCTCTTAAATACTGCCCCCCACATACACGTTCTACTTCCCCCATCTTTGTACCCTTTCTCTCCCCTCTTTTCCTTCATCTTGCCTGCTAAACTTCTCCTCCACTCATTTTACTCACGCTTGTTCATCACACATCTTTCATTTTTATGGCTGTGTGCATGCTATCTTTGATCCTTTTCTTCATCTCCCTGCATGCAGGGGTAGTTTCTTCAAAACTATGTCCCTTTTCAGGCTAATCTCTCTTCCTTTCTTATACTTTCAATACCCCCTTTTTACATCTTGTCTTTAGTATTGTATTCACTTTTCCAATGCTGATTATCCTCATTCCTACTTATGTCTTGACTCAGTGCCCTTTAAGCTTCACTATCTCTTTTGTGGCATGGTCCTCAATCACAGGACCCTCTCTCTAATGGGTACAAAATAAGGAGGAAGCAATAATGGAGTCACGTAAAATTTGTTACACAAGTTTACAATATTCTTAATTCAATTGTGTGAGGCTCAGTTAACCCAAACCAACACCATCTTACACGTGACCCCCTCTCTATCTTACCACCATCACCATCACCCTCCTCCTACCATCTGTCCCAAGCATATTCAAACCCTGCCACTGTGCCATTCTCTACCACCTCTGATATTAGGCCACCCTAGGTCTTGTCTTCCTCTTTGACTCCCACAAGATCAACACCCAGGCCTACTTCCATGAGCAACTATCAAGCCCTGCAATAGTCCTTTCAGCCACCAAGACCCGTGAGGCTTTTGTCCTAAACATTCAGTCTTCACATTCTCATTGATGACTGAGTTTTAATCATAGTTGCTTCATGTAGATGTCCCCATTCTTCTTGAAAGCCTGATGCAGCTGTAACACTGCTGTTAGGGTTGTAACCACCACACCATGCAGATTACTGCAACCTTCTTGGAAGTCTGATGTTGTACTGCTGCTGTTTAGGGTTGTAGCTACTGCTTTGTGCAGGTTATCCTAATGCTCTTAGGGTTGCAACCAATGACCACTCTGTGCAAGTTACCTGAAGTCTTCTTGGAAGCCTGCTGCAATCAACTACCACTCAATGCTTATTGACTTGTGTTTTTCCCTCTTTGAGCCTCTAAAGTTTCATATTAATATTTGCTGGTTTAAGTTTATTAATTTTTATTGTGCTATTATATTAAATGGTATGTGTAATTATTTCCTTTTGTATGTATTGTATTACTGCTTTGAACAACTGGACTTGCAGAATATAAAAATGAAATTGAAATATAACTGAGCAAACACTCAAAGTCCTTCCTTCATTCCTTTTACCCATTTCATCCCCAATTCCCTTTACCACTGTGTTCTGTGCCTGTCCCAAGCATATTTTAATTCTGTCACAGTTTTGGTTGCCATTACTTTGTGCCAGCAGCAGTTTTCAAAGTGCAAGTCCATGCATTTGTTTGCTGTGAAATCTGGTATAAAGGCCATGGCTAAAAAGTATGCATGGACTTTGTATCAGTGCAGGCAGCCTGAATATTGCATCTTAGAATATTGACCCCAAAGTGTATATTAATCAAGCAGTGATTCTATAGCAGTGAGCTAGATCCCAAGGCTGGAGGCAGGTATGCTAAAGTTCCTCAACAAACAACTGAGAAACACTGTTAATAAGTGAAAACTGGTATTTTAACATGAAGTCGCCATGTCCCTCACTCATGTTGAACCATAGCAAGACTTCAAGATAAGGCAACTGAGATGGATGCCTCTTCCCGGGTTACCATTAGTGCCATCTTATAGATGATAGTTGTTATTCAAGCTTGCCAAGATTGTTCTTTTCTGGGTCCCAAATACATCACCTCTGACTTACCTGAACTCACCAGATAAGAAAGCAAAACAACATCCAGTGCTATGACTGAGCATTTTGGCCATTCAGTGGTGCTGTCATTTGATGATATAGTCTTTTTTTTTTGGTAGCTTTTATTTATTTTTTAAATGGATAAGCTTTATAATTCAGTCAAGCAAAAATAAAAAATAAAAAGTTCTTAATCTTTATTTCAGCGTTTAAAATGCAAATTCTTAGATATGACTCTAAAGAACAAGGCATTGAACTGTGAAAAAGAAGCTGCTCAAATCCTGCATGCTGTGTAAGTATTTGTTTTTTTATCTGCTATATACAGTAATTACATTACCATAATCATCAATGCATGTCCTAATTATATGTACAGCTATATTTAGCATGGCCCTAGCTTATGTTAAGATTTTATATCAGAAAGATTAGTAGATGAAGTAATGAAGATATGAAGTGAGATTTATGAAAAGTTAGATGTGTATGTCAAATTATAGATTCTGTTTTCATGACAACTATCATACTAATATTGATGAATAATGACCTTTGTTCTTGGCAGAATGAAGATGCTCTCTGTCAAACATGTGCATGGGTCACAGATGTTCTGGCAGAATATAATAAGTAGGATAGAGCCTAGTTTTGAATCTGATGAGATGACAGATACTAATGTACCTGTCAAACAGACATCCAAACATGTTGATCTGGCTTTTTAGTTAGTGTTATCCCTGTAAGAAGTCAGTATGTGCTATAGACATTTTTATAAAAAAATATTCATTTTTTTCATAGTAAGGTTGACGGCTATTTTTATAAAGTTTCCACCTAGAATATGGCCTGGATTCACTAAGCCACTATATTTTATCACGGGAGGGGCACAATATCATGGGGGAGGAGTATTCCCGTGAAATTTTGCCCCCCTCAACAAAATATCATGGCAGTATCACCATGTTGTTTTGACTCGTGGTAAAAGTACGCAAGAAAAACAACGTAGCAGAGGCCTGTAAAAAGCAAGATGGCAGCCCCTTATACACAGGGCTGCCATTGCCTTAAAAGGCCCAGCAGCCAAAACCCATAAGTAAAAAAAAAAAAATGTCAATAAGAATCGAACTTGACTGCCTCCCCACCCCAGGTCCACCAATCGAGGTGGCCCCACAAAGAAAACAGTCAAAAATTAGAATTTTATTTATTTATTTAAGCATTTTTATATACCGACAACCGTTTGCACATCGTATCGGTTTACATAAAACATAAAAACGGCATCGCCATAACAACAGACGTAGCCTTTACAAGGAACAAACTGTAGAACTATAAAACATAAAAGAATAAAAGTTCCTCATGACTACCTCCCCTTGCTCAACGCCATCCATAGAGATGAACCCCCACCATCCCTGGCCCCTCTTTCCATTAAAGTCATGCAGGGGTAGTATGGCCCCTCTCACCTCTCACCCCCCCCCCCCCCAATCTCCAACTCTTAATTAAAAAGAAATGATGGTGGTATAATTGTCCATCTCCCTGGATCCTCCTCTCACACCTCAATACCTTAAATCCAGCATTGGTGGTCAGTGTAAGGGCTCAGGGTGCCATCATATGATGGGGCAAGATCTGGGAACTGGACAATGGCCATGTAATAACTGTTTTTAATTTTCAAAATTGCTGGTAAAATTATCCTTGACATCAACCATTATGCCATATGTAAAAATATTACTAGTTTTGATAAAGGATATCATAAAAATAAAGAGATTTAAACTTCTTGTGGCTTACTCAATTAATAAGACCTCTCAATATCACTTCATGTGGGATTTGAACAGACGATGAGAGTAAACGCAGAAGACCAAAGAGTTTGGAAAAACAGAAGACCAGGCTGAGTGCAGGATGAAGGAAGCATCCCAAGATGTACAGAGGGGCAGAGGAGAGGAAGGGCTGGAAGGCCTTGGAGAGAGAAGATTTAATTTAATGTAACTAGTGTCTGTTAGGTGGGTTTTAAACCCTTCTTTTGTTATTGGGTTCTTTGAGGAATATGGCCAAGCAGTTCTTATAGTGAACAGGGATCAAAGTTTTCCTTTCACTGGACAGGGATACTTCCCCCATTGTGGCTGGCTAAACTCACTCCTAAGTCTAAGTGGATGACTTCTTCACTACAGAAAAATACTTGATACATTTTATTCTATTCTATTCTATTTATTTATTTATAATCTGCTTTTTGGCACTTCAAAATGGATTACATTACATTACATTCTTACAAACTCAAACCCTGGTATTGAATTCATCTAACACATGTAATTGTGGATCCATTCAGTAAAAGTAGAGGAGGACCGGAAGGCTCATCTGCATACTGCTCCCAGCATCCCTGGGAGAGGAGTCCAGAGGTCACCGCAAGCGATCCAGGGATTGACTTCCACACCCCATCTTCCAGAGGCCCCGCACGGTTTGCAGTAGAGGAGGACCGGAAGGCTCATCTGCATACTGCTCCCAGCATCCCCGGGAGAGGAGTCCAGAGGTCACCGCAAGCGATCCAGGGATTGACTTCCACACCCCATCTTCCAGAGGCCCCGCACGGTTTGCAGTAGAGGAGGACCGGAAGGCTCAGCTGCATACTGCTCCCAGCATCCCCGGGAGAGGAGTCCAGAGGTCACCGCAAGCGATCCAGGGATTGACTTCCACACCCCATCTTCCAGAGGCCCCGCACGGTTTGCAGTAGAGGAGGACCGGAAGGCTCAGCTGCATACTGCTCCCAGCATCCCCCAGGAGAGGAGTCCAGAGGTCACCGCAAACGATCTAGGGATTGACTTCCATGCCCCAGCTTCCAGAGGCCCCACACGGTTTGCAGTAGAGGAGGACCGAAAGGCTCATCTGCATACTGCTCCCAGCATCCCCCAGGAGAGGAGTCCAGAGGTCACCGCAAGCGATCCAGGGATTGACTTCCATGCCCCAACTTTCAGAGGCCATCACGATTTGCAGTAGAGGAGGACCGGAAGGCTCATCTGCATACTGCTCCCAGCATCCCCCAGGAGAGGAGTCCAGAGGTCACTGCAAGTGATCTAGGGATTGACTTCCACGCCCCAGCTTCCAGAGGCCCCGCACGGTTTGCAGTAGAGGAGGACCGAAAGCGTGCGCCTAACGGCGTGTGAATCTCAAATCCTTCCTTTGACTGAGTGAAGATTAATTTAACCGTGGTTTAAGAGTATAGTATAGTTTTCAGAAATTTTTGGGCTTATAAAAGTTTGGTGAAAGGTGAAATTAAGGGATATATTCTTTAGAGTTTGTGTGTGTCTGAAGTAATAAGCAAGCCAGAGATAGTTAATTCTAGTGTCTGTCTTTCCCACCCACTCAACCCCTGATTTTTAGGCACAAGACACTTTCTCATTAAAAATCAATCAGGGTCTTATCTAAAACATAATATTGTACCAACCCTTATTGAAAGTTTAATCATTCCCTTGTAGGACACTAGCTGATTAATTACTAAATTCACCTGTAAATTTAAAGTACTCTCATTCCAACTCCCTTAGTATCCTAAACTTAACTAGGAACTCAATAATACTAAGATGAAGGCAGCAGTCCAGCAGCAAGAGGGAGGCTTTCCAGTCTTTTGCATTGAGTGTCACATTTATGATTTTTTACCCGCCGGTGAGAGATTGTATGTGTGCACTCGGTGCAAAGAGCTCCTGGCTCTCAGGGAACAAGTCCGATCTCTGGAGGCTAGAGTAGCAGACTTGGAGGAGCTGAGGGAGACAGAGAGGTACATTGACGAGACCTTCAGGGACATAGTAGCCAAATCCCAAATCCATTCTGGCAGCCCCAGTGCTGCCTTGGATCAGAAAGGTCTCCCAGTAGGAGAACATCACCCTGGTGTAGCAGGAAGTGATCCTGTAGCAAGGACTTGCTCTCCAGGTGATGTATTGTCCTCTCGCACTGAGGACAAATCTCCCAGGGCTAGTGCCCAGGAGGGAAGGGTTAGGCCGGTCATCATAGTTGGTGATTCGATTATTAGAAATGTAGATAGCAGGGTGGCTGGTGGACATGAGGTCCGCCTGGTAACTTGCCTGCCTGGTGCGAAGGTGGCAGACCTCACGCGTCATCTAGATAGGATTATAGACAGTGCTGGGGTGTTCAACAGGCTTGGAAATTGTTTAAAAATACAGTCCTAGGGGCGGTTTGGAATCCTTTTCTCAACTGGAGCTTCATCAGACAGTCTGTGTGGGACATTTCTTGCTGCAGTATGAGTAATTGCCTGCTTAAAGATTTCTTCTTTGAATTCGGACGCCAGTGGGAGGAGCTAGAGGCGCGCATAAGATCCGCGGCCTGAGAGAGCTCACCGGGCGGTTTGGAATCCTTTTTTCAATTGGAGCTTCATCAGACAGTCTGTGTGGGACATTTCTTGCTGCAGTGTGAGTAATTGCCTGCTTAAAGATTTCTTCTTTGAATTCAGACGCCAGTGGGAGGAGCTAGAGGCGCGCATAAGATCCGCGGACTGAGAGAGCTCACCGGGCGGTTTGGAATCCTTTTCTCAATTGGAGCTTCATCAGACAGTCTGTGTGGGACATTTCTTGCTGCAGTGTGAGTAATTGCCTGCTTAAAGATTTCTTCTTTGAATTCGGATGCCAGTGGGAGGAGCTAGAGGCGCTCATAAGATCCACGGCCTGAGAAAGCTCACCGGGCGGTTTGGAATCCTTTTCTCAATTGGAGCTTCATCAGACAGTCTGTGTGGGACATTTCTTGCTGCAGTGTGAGTAATTGCCTGCTTAAAGATTTCTTCTTTGAATTCGGATGCCAGTGGGAGGAGCTAGAGGCGCGCATAAGATCCGCGGCCCGAGAGAGCTCACCGGGCGGTTTGGAATCCTTTTCTCAATTGGAGCTTCATCAGACAGTCTGTGTGGGACATTTCTTGCTGCAGTGTGAGTAATTGCCTGCTTAAAGATTTCTTCTTTGAATTTGGACGCCAGTGGGAGGAGCTAGAGGCGCGCATAAGATCCGTGGCCTGAGAGAGCTCACTGGGCGGTTTGGAATCCTTTTCTCAATTGGAGCTTCATCAGACAGTCTGTGTGGGACATTTCTTGCTGCAGTGTGAGTAATTGCCTGCTTAAAGATTTCTTCTTTGAATTCGGACGCCAGTGGGAGGAGGTAGAGGTGCGCATAAGATCCGCGGCCTGAGAGAGCTCACCGGGCGGTTTGGAATCCTTTTCTCAATTGGAGCTTCATCAGACAGTCTGTGTGGGACATTTCTTGCTGCAGTGTGAGTAATTGCCTGCTTAAAGATTTCTTCTTTGAATTCGGACGCCAGTGGGAGGAGGTAGAGGCGCGCATAAGATCCGCGGCCTGAGAGAGCTCACCGGGCGGTTTGGAATCCTTTTCTCAATTGGAGCTTCATCAGACAGTCTGTGTGGGACATTTCTTGCTGCAGTGTGAGTAATTGCCTGCTTAAAGATTTCTTCTTTGAATCTGGACGCCAGTGGGAGGAGCTAGAGGCGCGCATAAGATCCACGCCCTTGCGGTGCCCTGCTGCCGCCGGCGCTCCGCCAAAGCCGCGCGCGCGGCTTTGTCCGGCTTAGTCCGGATTATACGGACTTTAAGGCCCGTAAGTTTTCCTTTTAAAGGATACATTTTTATTTTTATTCTTCTGTTTTTGATTAGGAAAATTTCAAACCTCTCCAAAAGAGGTTTTCTGTGTATTAATTGTTTGTATAAGAGCCGTTTCAGGTTTTTGGGTTAAGTGTTAAAAATTTCCTTTTAAGATATGTCTTATAAGAGAAAAGCCAAGGTACGGGTTTTTCCAGCTGAACCCTCTCCCTTGTTACAACAACGCCCAATTCCTGAATATGCATTATCAGCCACACCATAGGGGAGTGCTAGTCCCATTGGTGTAGCGGGGGTAGGGACACCGCTATCACCGGGCGAAATATCCTTAAGCCCCCCAGAACCCCGCCAGCTGCTTACAGCTTCCCCCCTAATACCCTCCATGGTTTTTGTTGGAAATGGAGATATATCTACCACAGTACATCAAACAACTGGAGACCATGGAGAGGATTTAGTGATAGCTAGGTCCTCTACACCAGAAGGTAAAGCTGGGGTAGTAGAGGACAGGGGATTAAAGAACTATCAGCTGTCCATAGAGTCCTTGGTGGACATGATCAGAAAGCTGTTTGTTAGCATTCAAGAACAGTCTTTAATTTTAAGAAATGTTTTCCAGAAGTTAGATTTCATATTACAAGATCATCAGAAAATTCTTACAGACCAGTGTGTGCAGATACAATCTCTAGGAGAGGAAGTAAAGGGATTAAAAGATTTGTCATCAGTTATCTCACAGAGATACTCACACACATTACACTTTTGATTACTTTTTAATTTGAACAAGAAAAGAATTTAGTGATGAAAGTATATTTTAAAAATATGGATATTAATTTTCTAGGTAATAAGGTCAGGTTGTTTCCTGACCTAGTAAAGTGTACTCAGGTACGTCGAAAGGCTTTTTTATTGTTAAAACCTGAAGTTGAGGCATTAGGTGCTATAATGAAAATAATATACCCATGTAAGTGCATGTTAAAACTTCGAGGAATAACATATATTTTCTTTGAAATAAATTAGTTAAAAGTGTTTTTGAAAGCAAACAACAGGTTCTGAATGAAGGAAATGGTAAAGAGGTCAATAAAGAATAATTGCTGTATCTTATACAATTTTTATAGTTAGAATATTTTTGGAAATCCCTATTTAATGTTAGCACAGAAGCCTCTTGCAAGTATTACCTCTTTGATGTTTTAGCAATGACAAGCACAAAGATGAGATAATATTTCTTGTAATTCTTGTCTGTAATTTTATTGAATAACATCAATGTGTTTTGTCTGCTATTGTATTCCACTACAAAGTGTTAAATTATCTTTGTAATTTGTTAAAAATTTAATAAAGAGAAATTGAAAAAAAAAAAATACAGTCCTAGAGACACAGTCCATATGTATTCCGCGCATTAAGAAAGGTGGAAGGAAGGCAAAACGATTGCCGTCATGGTTAAAAGGAGAGGTGAAAGAGGCCATCCAGTGCTCCTACCATGTGACAGGGTCCGGCCAATGGCACGGATACCCTGTCACATGGTAAGGGCAAAGGGCCATTGGCGCCATTTTGATAAGTGGCAGCCGACGGCCCGGGAGCAGGAGATCGCTCCAGGGACCCCCACTGGACCACCAGGCACCTGTAAAAAGTTTCTGGGGGGTTGGGAGGGTGGGGGAAGCTAAGGGATTAGTTTTAAAGGGTCGGGGTGGGTTTTTTGTTTATCGGCTCAGGCGCAGCCGATAAACAAAACCGCGATCGGACCCGATGAAAAAAAAAACCCACATGTGAATCGGAACCGGAATCCGAACCAATTCCGGTTCTGATTCACATCTCTAAAAAACATATTCTTGAGGCTGTAATTTGAGTGAATTTTCAAAAGAGCAATGTGGGAGAGAAGGAAGTCAGGGAGGAGGATACTGCAGTAATAAAAGTGTAGGAAAATCTGGGTAAGGATTAGAGTTTTGGCTATGGAGGAATCAAGGAAAAAAACAGTTTTGTTATGGCAGAAAATATATCTGCTAATTGACTGTTACAAGGGAAACCTGACTTCTCTAGTGCCTGCAGTTTTTGAGAGGGAGGTCTGGGTAATCTAATGGGGGTTCAGGATGAAGTACTAGAGGGTCTAATAAACTGGAGATGGACTAGGTGAACTGGCAGAGGTATCGGCAAACTGGTGATTTCAAGTACACGTGCAAGTAAGTATTATAAAAAAGAAAATTTGCCTCCATATATACACTGGGGCTGTTATTTGTATATGTTTTGGGGCGGATTTTAAAAGGCCTGTGCTCGTAAATCCCGGGGTTTATGCCTGTGGCTGGGCCTTGCGCGTGCTGCACAAATTTTCAAAGGGGTCTGGCCATTCGCGTAAACCCCGGTATGCACACAAGTGCCGGACCTCATCAAAGGTACGGGCCGGGGGGGGGGGGGGGACAGCTGGTGCGCATAAATTACTCCTGCTCCTGAGGAGCAGCAAATAATAAAAAAAATTCAGGCCAGGTAGGTTAGCTTTAGGGGGTGGGGAGGAGAGGGGAAGGGGAAGGGGAAGGAAGATTAGGCAGGGGGTTAGGGAAGTTCCCTCCCAGTCCGCTCCTTAATTGGAGCGGACTTGGAGGGAACTGGGAAGGCCCGATTACGTCGCCGCATGGACTTTGCATAAATTCACCTCCCCTTGCGCCCGCCGCCCGCACATGAGTGCGCGGCCAATGGATTTTATAACATGTGTGCACATGTTATAAAATCAGCACGTCCATGTGCGCTCGCATCTTATAAAATCTACCCCTTAATGTTTTTACTCAACTAAAATATACACACGTATGTTTATTAAAAAGAGAAAGTATGTGCTTTCTTGCATTGGAAATATTTGCACAAACTGAAAGATATGTATGTACTTTTGGAGCAGAAAATATGCAATATTTTATAACTGTGCACTCCCGCAGCACAGTTTATAAAGTACTAGCATTAATTTTTGTGCATCCACTTATGCACAGAAACGTATCACAAATAGGTTTGGAAGTTAGACCCCGTGGGAGGAAGTAGAGGAAAATAAAAAGAAGACATTTGACATTGAGATTTAGATGGCTGGCATAGGTCTACAAAACGCTAGCAGACAAATCTGGGGCTGGATATGATCTGGGGCTGGATGTGACAAAGGATTTACAAATTATCATCTTTGATTTAGCATTTCAAGGTTTCTGAATTGTTTTGTGGGGTTATCTGCTAGTAATTGCAATTTTAGATTCAACATTTTATCTAGATGCTAAACAAAGGCTATTTGTTAGATAGTGGATGTTCAGAACTGGGATACAATTTCATTTTTTTTAAATTATGGCCACTGATTGCTACCTCAGGATGGGAATATGAATCATAAAATAAAAGATTCCTTCCTGCTAGTTCTTAGATTGTGATTTTCAGATTGCTGGGCCCATCTTTGCAGCATAATGGTGGCACTTGAAACAAAATGATTGGATGAAGTTACACAGTTGAAGGATTGCAAAGTTGGTCTCCACCCTTGCATGGTTAGTGTTGAATTTGCAGAAATTGTCCAAGTGATGCAAGTATAAAAACAGTTCCTTCTTTATTTCAGGTGTCTTACTTTAGTAGTTCACTGCATATTCATTGCTTCATCACATTCAGCATATACAAATGATTCCAGTAAATGAACGCCACATTTGGATTACAGAGAAGTACAAGCAGTAGCATGTTTTAGCATGCAGAGAGAACGCCTGTACTGCAGACTTCATACAGGCTCAAATATCCACTCTAAGCTAATTTACATTGCTCTCCAGGACTAGAGAGCAAAGCGCACTGTCGGGGTGGGTTTTTTGTTTATTGGCTCGGGCGCAACCGATAAACAAAACCGCGATCGGCTCGATGAAAAAAAACCCACATGTGAATCGGAACCGGAATCCGAACCAATTCCGGTTCCGAATTCACGCTTCCTTAAAAGTTACACATGCCCTAAAAGATATATTTATTACACCAGGGTGTGTGTGTGGGTGTGTGTAGGTTAAATAAAGAACAGCCCTAGCAGAGAAGTAATGATGGGTGAGCCTTGGGAGGCCTGTGGCCCATCTCTTTTGGCTCAGGCCCCCACCCTAGAAGCAGGGTCTTGTCCCATCTGAGTCACTTTCTTAAAGGTGCAGGCATTAGAGGATCTGGAGGCATTGGAATTACTGCCAGTCAAAGTTGCCCTGTGTCTTTAGGCTAACTTGAAAGGGGAACACCATTGCTCTTGGGCTAGACCTATAAAAATATGAGGCCATTAAAGCCTCTATGTTTACTTTTGGCAGGTAATTTCCCCTCACACACCATCTCTCAGCCCCTTCAAGTTCAGGAATACCTTTGTTGGGTAGAAGCCTATTTACAGAATTGCTTTTCAGCAACTGGAGAGATTAATGCTTGTATAAAGTAGGGAAAATGAGAAACAGCGGAGACAAGTCCAGGAGACAGTGAAGAGACAGATGTAGTCTATGCTGCCAGAAATGAAAATTTGTTTTTGTAGCCACTGCCTTGAAGACCCATACAAGATGGTGTAAGGGGTGAGGTGGGGCTAACTAAAGTGCCCACCCATGCTAACCTTGGCATCCCCTCTCCCAAATTCAGTTCTGGCTACACCCTTGAGTCCTCGTATGAGAACTTGGATGGTGGTATTGTAGTGGTAGACTAAGATAAATGTATTACTAGTATGCAAGAATATGTAATGGATGAATATTAAGAAATTATTAAGAGATCCTACGATGTCTCTTAAGAGACAAATTGGGATGGTAGCTTTTAAACAGGTGTGCAGGTGCACATATGCACACGTTTGTTGGCCCGCACTAATGGATGCCACCATTTCATAACATACGCGCATATGTGCATGTGTGTTACAAAATAGCCTGAATGCGTGCACATGTGCAAGCAATTTTAAGTGGACACGCCTATGTGCACAAATGCCGCTTCTATCGCATAAGTGGAGGAATTTTTAGAGACGTGTGCCGACGCCATTATCAGTTTTCCCAGTTCGCTCAGGTGAGGGATAGGACTTCCAAACACGCTATGTTTAAAAGCCTCTCTACTCCCCTGTTAGCTCTGACTCTTAAAACTCCCGCCAATGTATCGATTTAGCATTATGTTATTACTTACACGTCCTTCATAGCAGAAGTAAAGTTGCGCAGCACCCTGGAGCACGCCTGTGCATGTAAGTATTTGCACGCAAAATTGAAGATGAAGTCCAGGAACGCTCATGCCTCACCCAGACCATGTCCATGCCCTGCCTCTTTTTTGGAACTTTTCATTTGTGGGCGTAGCAGGAGATGCGTGTTTATGCGGGTGCCTTTTAAAATCCGCTTGGGGTGTGCTGGCCCAACATATTTGCAAATCTCTCAGTTTTGACACACGTGCCGGGCTTTAAAAATTTACTTTTAAGTCATTAGTGTATCTGGGATTTGATCACAAGTTTTGAAGTAAAATCAGAGTTGAATTTCTTCTGGTAAAACCACATAGTATACCTGTATTATACACATAACCAAAAATTCAGAAATAACTGGAAACATTTTCAGTTCATCCCATAATCTCAGATGTTGGTTCCATTTTAAAACTCATTTCAAGTTTTGTAAACAAATCTCTCTAACTGTTTTTTTTTTTGTTTGAAAAGATTTTGATTGCATTTTACAAAAGATAAGTATGAAATTAAATGTCCATTGCTTGCCCATGATTCTGGACACTCGATTACTATTTTCTGTGATTTAAGTACTGTTAATTGCTTGTTTGTAACTCTGGTCGTTCTGCGCATATTCAGTGACTGCTACTTACCACATATGTTCCGCTTATCCAGCTAAATAGTGCTTGTCATGCTTTGAATATTGACCTCAATAAACCCAAATCCAAAGTATCAGACCAGGATCAATTATATGGAACAAGAAAGTGTATATCTTCTGCATATATTTTGTAAGTGACACTTAAACAAATAAATAACTGTCAGATGGGGACGAGATAATAGTGGAAGGGGCAGAGCCCTGGGGGATACCTGAGGATATTGAAAACCAATTTGAGGAAGTTGAACCAATCTTGACTTATGTTCTTCCAGTTAAATATGAGGAAAACCAGTTTAAGACAATTCTAGTGATCCCAAGTATTATAGTTGCCTAAGAAATATGTTGTGATCTATAGTAGCAAATGCTGCTGTTATGTCTAGGAGAACTAGTAGTAATTGGTATTGCAGTCAAAACCATGAATGACAGTGTCATGTAATGAAAGCAATAGCATTTCTGTGCTAAAACCCTGTCTGAATTATGTTGCTGATGGTCAAAAATGTTGTTTTGCACCAACTAATAAAATCAGTTCATTGGTGCAAAACTGTTGATTCAGTGAGTTTTGCGAGTGTAGTGAGAGAAGATAGTGAGCAGAAGTTAGAAAAGTCTGATGGATCTACAGATGGTCTTTATGGAATGGGGGTAACAAAAGCATGTTTTAAGGCGATAGGTAAAAACCAAATGAGAGAGATAAGTTTACAATGTTAGCTATGTGCTAGGATATATCTTCTTTAGCCATCCTTAACATAGAAAGAGTACATAGGTCCAATGTACAGGAGGTAGAATTGAGTTTGAAACTAATATAAAGTAATCCCAAGATATCTCAGAATTAAGGAAATCAGGAATAATGGGAGACGGAGCTACATGAGATTTTAGTGGATTTATCAGAGAAGAAAATAAGCTATTTGATTACAGTGATCAGAGAAAACAGGTTTCACAACAGGGTTTCTAACAGTTGCTAGTGATTGTACAATGTTGACTAAATGAGCATGGTTGCTGTAGGCTTCTTGGATTTTTGATACTAATATCTTTTTTTTGTGATACTGATTTGATTTTTATACTTTCTCATATAGGCATAGTAAGCACTTTTCCATGAGGCTATAGGATTTTTACGCCATCAGTGTTCCAAATGTCTTAGGAATTGCTTCATATTCTTTAGTAAAAGAGTATACCAAGCGGCATTGTACAAAAGATATATACAGTTTATAAAGGTCCAACAATATCCATCACTACAGTTAATTTTGCATCCAAATCATTAATTGCTTGTTCAGTGTTATCAAATTGTAAATTGATTACTCTAAAATGTTCCAGGTCAACACAAGCTCTTCAATAACTTACATAATGAGCTGGACTTGTATTAGCATGATGAATATTAAGTGTGCAGTTAAGGAAGATTAAATAGTGATCTGACCATGGTATTGAGGTATGCAAACGCCGAAAGGATTGGGTAAGCATGAAGTTAGGGTTTGTGAAAATTAAATCTAAAGTTTGTCCCTGTTTATGGGTACAGAAATTTAATAGTTATTCCCATCCTAGACCTGAATGGCATCAAGCAAGCTTAGGGTAAGAGCAGAGAATAGAAACATATCAAGATGTAAATTAAAATTGCCTGCAAAGCTACAAGAGGGCTATGGGGTGGAGAGTAGCTCCTGAGATCTGATATCAGAATGGCCAGAGGCTGAAGGCCTGCCAGCTGTGGTGTGCCTCTCCTCTTCACCCTACAGCACATGAATAGTACATCCCCATTGTAGCGTGGGGGGGGGGGGGGGGGGGAGCTTTCCTCTATGGTAGTGAAGGTGTAAATGAAAGATACATCTGTGCAGGTTATGTGCCCAGTGCAGGATGAGGCCCCATTATGGGTGGTGGCAGATCCAATGATGGAGCCTCTCATTGGGCTGGCACATCTACAGCAGGCGGTGGAACAATCTAGAGTGGTGGTGGTTGTGCTGCTACAAATGCTTAGGGGGGCTGCCTCAAGGGGACTGGTGGCTGCAATGGAGCATTCCATACTGGCTGTGGTTGATAGGGTAGCATCCGCTACAGTATCTTCCTCCAGACAGCGGTCATTCCCTGTAGTTCCTCCTGCAGCTTTCTGCCAATGCCCTAGATCTCCTGACGGATACCCTGCATTTCCTCATTCACCACGTGCTTCAGACCCTGGATGTCCTGCAATGGGCTCGCTGTCTAAACTCTCTCATTTAATTGCAGCATACGACTTTCTGCTGAAGTGCAAAGCATTTCTCTATCAGAGAAGCTGCCCTCTTCAAAGTGCCTGGCCTGTCCCTTATCTCCAGCATGCCACAATACCTCAGGAGTAGTCCTCATCTTCTTCTCCAACAGGTCCCAATGGCGCTCAGCTTCTGCAACCACCTCCCTCTCAATCTCCTCTCTGTCAGTTCTGCTTTCTGCTGAGCCCTCTTCTACCTCATCATCACTGTCTTCCTCTGGGCTTTCTGGCAGCACTCGGGCATGCTGTGTAGCCCTTCCAAGACCATCGGTTCCAGGACTGTCAGATTCTAGGCCAGTCTCTGTGCACATCATATGCATGCAGGTTATAAAATAAAATACAGTTGCAGCTTTGCATGCGCCCATATACACGCATAAATGGGTGCACACAAGCAATTTGAAAGTTAGGATGAGGCCTATGAACTTATCTCCAGCCTCATCCTACCTGGCATACAACTGGTTTCCTTCCTGCACACAGCTCTTGGGGTTTCTTCTTGATATCCTCAGTCTATACAGAGAAATAGGATTACATAGCTCTTAGTTCAATGTTGCCGGTTCTGTGACCTCAGTGTTTTCAGCTGACGCCTTGACTCTGTGTCATGGCTCTTTGCTCTCCCTTCGTGCAGCAACATGTGGTGTCCTGCCACCTGACCAGAAAATACACCAGAGCAGGGGCTATCTCAGAACAGCCAAGGTACCGGTTTCAAGAGAGGGACTGCAGCCAGTCTAGGCTTTTCAGACAGCATTATTTTGATTCATTATGGGCCCAGCAGCACTGATTTCAAAGGGGAAGAATCAGGGACTGCAGCTACCACTAAGACCGGCCCAAAATTCTCCCTCCTGGAATCGGGATACTTGTCAGCTCTGCAGTAGGGGCCAGCAACAAAGCCAGCAACATGTCCTTGAGAGAATGTTCTTTCCTTGACCTGGACCTTTTTTTTTTTACTTATGACCAATTTTAAATGTGTCCCTTTTTTCTTACCCTTTTAACTCTTTCAGCATACTTTAGCAACCCATGTACATTTGTCATGCCAGTAACGTAATATGAATAATTTTCTGATCTGATATATGCCTTTTGCTCTGCCACAAGCCCTTTGACCCCCACTCCCAAAAGCTCACCCCTTAAAGTCCCTTCTATCCCTACCCCACCTCCAAGACCTACCCATATAAGCCCCTTTATCTCCCACCCTCACCCCCCCAAAAGCCCTCCCCCTAAACCCACCCCTAACCACTCCTAGCCCCATCTCCCTATCTCCACTTTCTTTCCTAGTTCCCACAATGTACTTACCCTGCATGGGTAGAAACTCCTTCATTAAAATCAGACTGCAGACCCCTCTAGGCCTGCAGCATCTGGCAGTTGCACCTCCTGACCCCAGGGATGGGAATAGGAAGGACATCAGCTGTAAGGATCCATTGCTGGATTCTCCTCTGGCCTACAGGTGGTGCTGTGAACTCTTTTGGACTATCTACCCAGTTCTCCCAACCCAGTGCCCCTCACTTCCTCTGGCATGATCTTAGTCACCAGAGCTTGGTCCTACCATCTGGTCCTTGTATTCTGGCTCCATTCCTGTCTCCAAAAGACTTTGTCTGCAGATTGTATATTCAGTACTTCTGCCTGTTATCCTCCCTGGATTCCTGGTTTGACCAGCTTCTCATTCTATTCCAGGCTTCTTGTTCCTTGCTTGTATTGGGCGGGGGGGGTGGGGGGAAGATGACACCTGTCTCACATACCTCACTGCTACCAGCACCGGAAGAAAATGTGGCTGACAAAGGTATTAGACTTCTACCGTCAGCTGCCTGGATTTGACTCTTCTGATATTAGGCTGCTCATTTCTGGGGCAGGCTACAGACGATAACCATCATATCAAACTCTGGCCAATATGGACCCCCACCAATATGGACCTGCATGGTTTGGCAGCTCAGGGTAAGCTCCTGGGGACTGAACCAACATCTGGAAAGCCTGCAGGAGCAAGTTAATGTGCTTACTTGAAGCTCTCTCCCTGGGGTCTCTGTGTCACAGTCGCAGCAAGTGCCTCCTTCTGCTACTACCCTTGCAGCTCTGGAGCATGCACATAAGGAGCCTCGGATGGAAATCCTCCTGCAATTTTTCTGGAGAACCAAAAGCTTGCCAGGATTTTTTGAATCACTGCTCTATATTCTTTACCCTGCAGCCCTCCCATTTTCTGATCACAAGTCAAGAGTGGCGTACATAATATTGCTACTAACTGGGGAAAACAAGGACCCCTTGATTTCAGGATGTGATATTTTTGTTACTGTGTTTAAACACATTTTTGATGACCCGGGCTGCTTGATTTCAGCTTCTAACTCCCTTCTCCGCATGAAGCAAGGGGCCTGTAACATGGGGCAATATGCTGTGGAGTTCTGTATGGTCGTGATAGAGAGAGGTTCGAATATTGAGGCCCTTATCATGGCCTTCTGGAATGGATTAGCAGATTGGATCAAGGACAAGGTGACTTCCTAGGAGCTACCTGTAGAGCTGGATGCCTTGATCCTCTTGGATGCCTGTATTTGTGAATGACAATATGAGCTCCAGCTTTCAGCCACAAGCCCTGTGCCGCATGCAGTTCTGTGAGCCAACTCTCAGGGAGCCTATGAACTGGGTCGTATTGGCACTTGCCTTTCACTAGCAGAGAAAGATCAAAGGAAGTGGCTGGGGCTTTGCCTCTATTGTGCTGACCTTAGTAACTTGGTCAGAAATTGCCCACATAAACCTGGTAAACTTTTGTCTCCAACCTTAAAGGAGCAGATTCCTTTGGACCTTGTTGAGATGTCCCTCAGTCATGCTGCCCAGCATCATGCAGTATCAGTCTCTTTGCATTGGCCATTGGCATCAGTGGAGATTCTTTCCCTTATCAACTCTGGGGCAGTGGGTAATTTTATTTGTCTGGATCTTGTCAACCTGCACAGAATTCCTAATAGACCAATCATGCATCAGTCTCTGTTGTCACTATTGATGGTTGGCCCTTGAAGCAAGGAGGGGCGCAACAGGTCACAATGGATCCGAATCTTCTAGTGGGTGCATGGCACTCTGAAACAATTTCATTCTGTATCCTTGAATTGCCTTCCTGCATGGTACTTCTGGGGTTATCTTGGCTTCAGTTACATAACCCACTCATTGGCTGGCATTCAGGATAGATTGAACATAACATAAGAAATTGCCATACTGGGTCAGACCAAGGGTCCGTCAAGCCCAGTATCCTGTTTCCAACAGTGGCCAGTCCAAATCACAAGTACCTTCTTGCTGCTTTTCTTGTTTTCTAGTCACAACATTTATAGCTTCCACTTTTGGGGTCTCTATAGTAGAAATGCTTCTGTGCTTTCCAATGCAGTACCATGAGTTTGAAGATGTTTTTAGCAAAAGAAAAGAAGAGATGCTCCTGAGACATCAGGAGTATGATTGCGCTATTGAACAGCTTCCTGGAAATATGCCACCACGTGGCTGGATATACCTCTTGTCAGGCCCAGAAACTAGGGCTATGTCTGAATATATTCAGAAAAGTTTGACTTGAGGCTTCATTTGACTGTCAAAATTCCATGCTGGTGTAGCATTCTGCTTTGTACAAAAGAAGGATTCATCCTGTAGTCCCTGTATCAATTACTGGGGCCTCAATAAGATCATAGTTAAGGGTTGCTATCCCCTGTTGCTAATCGCTGAACTCTTTGAGAGACTTCAGGGTGTCCAGGTTTTTCCAAGCTGAACTTGTCATTTCGATCTAACAGGATATGAGTGGAAGATTGCTTTCAATACTAGAGATGGGCATTATGAGTATATGCCCATGCCTTTGGACTTTATAACACTCCTGCCATAATCCAAGCCTTTGTGAATGAGATTTTCTGAGACCTCTTTTCTCAGAATGTAGTGGTTTACCTCAGTAGCATCTTGATCTTTTCTCTAGATCCGGCCACCCATAGACAGCATGTAGTGGAGGTCATTTCTTGTCTTTGTCAGTACCAGCTCTTTGCCAAGTTTGAGAAGTGTGTGTTTGAACAGAATCATATCCATTTCTTGGTATATGTAATCTCATCTCAAGGGTTTGAGATGAACCCGGATAGGGTATCTGCAGTACTTAATTGGCTGATACCTTTGTGTCTCAGTGCACTCTAACACTTTCTGGGCTTTGCTAATTACTAGCAACAAACATTCTCTCTGTGGACCTCATGAAGATGTTGTATTAGATATCCATGGAGATTCAGTTGGTGGAATTTGTATCAAAGATATAGAGCAAGAGCGTGCTAGAATGGAATTACTAACTTTTATGGAGGTAAGAGGGGGAAACCTAAATCTGAAAGAAACAAGATTGGGGATGAGGGCTTTTCTATACACAGAGGTCCATATTCAAAAGCCATTTAGATGGATAACATAATAGTTATCCATCTAAATGGCTTACTTGGCTATATTCAGCATTTATCTATCTAAATTCTAGTTGGCTAATAAATTAAGGGGCTAGAATTTAGCTGGATAAATTAGGGGCAGTTCAGGGGCATTACTGGAAGGAGTTGAGTTAGCCAGCTAAGCTAACTGGATAACTCCAGTATTCAGAGTTAATCAGCTGATTTACAGGGTCATTTATCAAATCACGTTAGTGCCTTATCATATGCATTAGAGCCCTAACACCTGCGATAACGTCATAAACGCCCATGATAAATAACGCATCGCAAGATGCATATGCAAATTTTAAAATTTTTCCCAAATGGGAGGAGTTTGGGCGGAGTTAGGGCAGAGTAAATTAAAATGAGGGGAATTTAGCATTTGTGCAATAATGTAATGCACGTTATCGTGGGTTTTAATGCTGGAAATAACTGTAACCAGTATGGCAAGTTCTTATGTTCTTATGAGAGAGAGCATGTCCATGTTAGAGTGTGTGCCTATTAAAGAGGGTCTATCTCCCCCCACCCCCACAAGCCCATGACAATCTCAGGTGACTAGAAACCAAAAGGTCGTAGGTATGGAGAATGAGGAATATTTGTAATCTTTATTAGTTTTAATTATTGAGTGTTATTTGATGGGCCTTCAGGTTTGAAATATTTTATTGGTGTTTGGGAAATTTTAAAAAATGTTTAATTATTAGATGTTCTGTTTGTCATGTGTTTTGAAAATATTTATTCTTTTTAGTAGTATGGTTTCACTGTTATGATTGTTTTATATTTCTTGATTCTGTTGTTTAATGTTTTTTGAGGAATGGTAATGTTTCAGTTTGTTCTGGCACTCGTCGCTATCAATTGTAATACAAAAAAGACACAAAAGTACACATTACATTACCCGACCTCTGCAATCAGAGACGCTATCACAAGGGCTGTCTGAAATACTTTTTTGCAGCCCTTGCATTTCCTTCGTGTGTTTGGAGCCATTTCTGAAGAAAACCCTTGTCTGACGCTGTGCAACTAGTCTAGTTTTGGTCATCTGTCTCTCCCGACTGCAGCCCTAGTTGCAAAACACAGTCCATGTCGGGGAACCAAAACTTACTGCACTTTTGAATAAAAGTTGGAAATGCTTGACTACATTTTCATTGGACTTTTGATCTGATTATTTCTACAAGGATCCCAGAACCTCTAGCGCTATACTATCAACACAGTAGGTCTAATACCATATGAATTCCAATTGGGTTTTTTTTTAATCATTTTCTGGCTGGTACCTCAGTAGTGCATGTAAATATATACACGTTTTTGTAAGTGATTTTCTTTTTCTCAGAAGACTACACTTTGATGTCCTTTTTCATGTAAGCTCTGTTATTAATGCATGATTTTTAATTGTGCGTGGGAAGGGCTGGGGGGAGGTGGAGGGAACAAGACTGTAAGGATCACCTAGTGTACCACACACATACCCCCCCCCCACACACACACACACACCATTCGCCCTCTCCCAATTCCCCAAGGCATAGTTGCTGGGAAAACATGGGAGACAGGTGGTAGGGTTTCTGAGAGTGTGGCTGGGTTGTCAGATTCCTAGAAATATTATCACTGACACTATCTGCCACTCCTCTGGGAACCCTGATCCCTTCCTCCCTTCCTCCCCCTCTTCCCCAGCATTTCAAATTACAAAAAGGGACAGACTCCAAGGGGTCACCCTACCCCCTTTGGCTTCTTGCTGATTTGACCTAAACCACGCCTTGTGGGATGAAGGGAGCAGGGGGGGGGGGGGGGGGGAGGTGCCATCTCATCCCTCGCCTCAGGCAGCAGATTGCCTTGAGCTGCCCCTGCCACTGATCTACCGTAATTCTCTAATCTTCTCATCAAAGAAATTGAACTTTTCGGTGAATGTATGATTGTGCTATATGTAATTTTGCCTTAAAAAATTTAAAATGTTGGTATTTATTATAGATTTTGCTATTTGGATAGTCTGGGCATAGTGTATGGTCTGTGATGTTCAGTCATTTGCCTCTCATTTGCTTTGTGAAATTCCCTTAAAATATACCACAAAAGACTTAATTCATTACAAGAGGGAGACAGTGTGCACGTTAAACAAAGAATAAACCTAGTACTGAGACCTGGGGGCTCTCCTATAATCATGAGAGGTTGGGAATAGGATCACAGTTCACACCTCTCAAATCTTTATGCATTTGGGAGCTTACTGTATGTCTTGGTGAATTATTTGGCAATAAATTCCAATTTTTAGAAAGTGAATGCTGCCATTTAACAAAACAAGGAGAGAAAACATTTAGAGGTTGGTTGCAGATGTCCTAATTGTGAGCTAAAGAGAGGGTTCATTTTAGAGACTAAGGCATTACAATACCTGGAATCTGTCTTCCTCCCCATAATAACACAGGCAAATTCTTTGAATATTTGTATAATAATGAACCAACCTTAATATAACAGGATTTTAATTAAAATGAACATTGGCTCTGATTATCTGACTAAATTCAAGTCAAAGTGTTTGATAGCCTTAATCTAGATGGGTCTGAGTCAGAGGAAGTTTATTCATCCTTAATCTGCATTAATGAATTAATCTCTTTCCAGGTGTCTATCACGTTGTAGATTATTTGAAATCGCATGTTAAACATATTTTCTTCCTGCAAAATCTGAGCTGTATAAGTCAAATCCTATACCTGTTAAAAACAAAATGGGGATAACAATGTTAATACATTATAATAATAGAATACTTTGTTTCCATTAATTCCTTCAAACTAGTAAAAAAGATGATTAATAGCACCAGTTATAATTCATGGCTTGATTCCTAGTGGGTTATAACTTTACAGTTATAACTAGACAGGAAATGGCATGATGAGCAATGACCATGGCACCTATTATATAATGTTTCATTCCCAAAGAGAAGATAGAATCCCTAATGCTGCTCTCACTTCTAATGGCCATGGAGGAAAATAAATTGTGAGCTCACATTAGAATGGAAATATAGAAAGAAAGGGAAGCACTAAAATCTATTTCATCATTTCCCTTGCCATCCCACCCACTGTAGGCATGTATTTAGATAGTTTTATCTTTAAGGTTCTAGTCTAGTTTGGCATTTCAGGACAAATGATAGTATATGCCAAGCGGTTAAATGACTGATGTATTGCACTAATATTTTTATTTATTTATTTGGTGACTTTTCTATACCGTCGTTTAGAGCATTTCCTTATACATGTGGTAGCTTCCAAAGGATAACCTTCATATTTTGAAGGCTTATGAATATGTAAATATACTAGTTATCAAATACTTGTCATGTGCTTATTATTTGCTAAAACATTTCTTCTTGGGAAGGGATCAGAGCTACAGTCTCCAGGTTATAAGAACATAAGACTTTCCATACTGGGTCAGAGCAAAGATCCAGCAAACCCAGTATCCTGTTTCCAACAGTGGACAAGCCAGGTCACAAGTATCTCTGGCAGGATCCCAAGAGGTAGATAGATTCCAAGCTGCTTGCCCCAAGAATAAGCAGTGGATTTCTGCAACTCTACCTTAATAATGGTTAATGGGCTTTTCTTCCAGGGACTTGTCCAAACCTTTTTTTAAACGCAGCTACACTAATAGCTTTCATCACATCCCCTGACAACAAATTCTGGAGCTTAATTATGCGTTGAATAAAAAAATATTTTAACTCAAACTGCTTGACTATCTGCCAGCACAAAGAGTAAGAATTTGCTATAGTTCTCTTTTATATCTATCATGAAGTCAAGGACAGCCTGTGCATTTTATATTCACATTTCCAATTAATGAACACACAGTGGATTAACTGCATAATAATTACCTACAGTATAGGAAAGTAAAAATACTACATTCCACATTGAGATATTAGGTATAGTTTATTAACCAGAATTAAAAAGACACTGTTTCCTATATAAAGTAACCTTGGTAGGAAGGTGAGGAGAATTTGAATACGCATAATTAATACACAGTATATAAGGTGTAGGGGCCCATACAATAAAATTTACTATGCACATTACAGCCCTCTTATGCACACTAAAAATAGCATAAGAACATAAGAACAAAAGATAAGCCATACTGGGTCAGTCCAAGGGTCCATCAAGCACAGAATTCTGTTTTCAACAGTGGCCAATCCAAGTCACAAGTACCTGGCAAGTACCCAAACATTAGATAAATCACAAGCTACTATTGTTTATTAATTATCATAATAGCAGTTTATGGATTTTCCTTTAGGAACTTATCCAAACTTTTTAAAACCCAGTTATACTAACTGCTGTAACCACATCCTCTGGCAATGAATTCCAGAACTTAACTATGCGTTGAGTGAAAAAGAATTTTCTTCAATTTATTTTAAATGATCTACTTGCTAACTTCATGGAGTGCCCTCTGGTCCTTCTATTATCTGAGAGAGTAAATAACCAATTTACATTAACTCGTTCAAGTCCTTTCATGATTGTGTTGACTTCTATCATATTCCTCCTCAGTCATCTCTTCTCCAAATTGAACAGCCCTTTTAACCTTTATAGCTGCACCTTTTAGTTTATTTCTAGCTATTTTTCTCATTTTATCAAAGTTTCCCTTTTGAAAGTTTAGCGCTAGAGCCGTGGATTTACATAGTGTCCCCCTTCCAGCATTTTCTCTGTCATCAAATCCTATGCTCCACTGAGAATTAGATCTAAAATTGCTCCCTCTCTCGTCAGTTCCTGAACCAATTGCTCCATAAAACCGTCTTTTATTCCATCCAGGAACTTTATCTCGCTAGCATGCCCTGATGTTTCACTTACCCATTCAATATTGGGATTACTGAAATCTCCCATTATTACTGCACAACCAGTTTGGTTAGCTTCCCTAATTTCTCTTAGCATTTCACTGTCTATCTCACCATTTTGGCCAGGGGAATGGTAGAATACTCATATCATTATTCTCTTCCCCAACACACATAAAGATTCAATTGTATATTTAGTCTCATACAGGATCTTTATCATGTTGGACTCTATCCCAACCCAGAGATAAAGCACCACCCCACCACCATGATGCTCCTGTCTGTCATTGAGATATAATTTGTACCTTGGTATAGCACTATCCAATTGGTTATCCTCTTTCCACCATGTCTCTGAGATACCAATGAAGTCTATGTCATCATTTACTGCTAAACACTCTAATTCTCCCATCTTACTTCTTAGACTTCTGCCATTAGCATCCAAACATTTCAAAGTATGTTTTTTATTTGTATTTACATTCTGCTTTTCAGTTGACAGGGATAAATTGGAATCTTTTAGCTCAGGTGAGTTTTTATTATAGGCACTTGGACTACTTTTATTATTAGTGGAACCTTTTTGTTGGGATGCCTTAACTCTAATGGTTCATTAGTATCTTTTGACTACCTATTTAAAATAAAACACATAAACTTCTGTTTGTTGCCTGACTTTGAGTACCTATTTTACATATAACTACCTTTTCTACATATGTAAATTTACTTATGGACCCTGATATATTTGCATATATTGAGGTTTTTAAAATATCATATACTTGTATTATTACGATTCCTCCTGCAGTTGGAGCTACGGGAGGCCTCTCACCTTTCTCTGGAGACCGCTCCGAAGCCGGGGCCTCGCCTGATCTGGTTGCCCAGCTTTTGCTCCATGGCCTAGGAGGCCTTCGACGTCCTCGGGGCCTGCCTGAGGCCTGCTTCAGTCTTCGCCTGGACTTCCTGGTTTGGGCCACGCCCTTCTCCCTAGGGGTTGGCCCGCAGCTCTTCTCTCCAGTTATAGGGCCAGCCAGGTGTAGCCCATCTGAACTCCTCCCAGGGAGTTGCTTGTTCCTGACCTATAAAAGGACTTCCTCTTCACTCAGTCCTTGGTTCGGCAATGGCGCTAGTCTACCTAGGCTGTGTCTCCCTTGGACTTCCTGATGTTCCTGCTTGCTCCTGATGTTCCAGTCCTGATGCTCCAGGATGTGGGACCTATGCCTCCGAGAGTTCCTGCTTCTGTTCCGAGTTCCTAGACTCTTGTTTCTGATTCCTAGTTCCAACTCTGGAGGACCCGAGGGGTTTCCACTACACTAGGCTGAGTGACATCCCGAGCTTCTCCCGCTATTCTCGTGGTCCGCGACCAGCCTCTGGGCTGTGTAGGGCGCGAAGGAGACAGTGTGGTCCGCGACCGTCCATTGGGGCCGCCTGTTGGCAATGGAATGGTAGGGTACCTGAGGGTCCTGCTCATCCCTCTTGTTCCTGTCTTCGTCCTGAACTCCTCTGTGCTTTGCTCCAAGTTCCAAGGCCTTGCTTTCTCCGCCTCAGTCCTGTGCCAACCTGACCTCCATCTGGCCTGCTGCTCCCTGCGGCAGGTCCGAAAGGGCTGGGAACGGTTGGAGGACTGTTCAGAGACCACCATAATAGTGTGGTCTCCCAGGGCATGTAGGTCGGTGGAGTGGCCGGGACTTGGACTGTCTTCACCACTGCAAGGGCACACCTCACTTCTCTTTCACCTAGAGAGCCTTGGTATGCCAAGCCTCGAGTGCTTGCTCGAGACTGACGCTAGCCATAACAGTATAACATGTATATTTGCTATTTTACATGCTTAAGTGCTATTTTTTTACATGTGCAACTTTTGAAAATTTAGGAAATAGCCACTACTTATCACTGTGCAGTAGCAGCATGGGATCTATTTACCATTTGGAATCTTGCTAGGTGCTTGTTACCTGGATTGGCCACTGTTATAAACAGGATATTGGACTTGATAGACCCTCAATCTGACCCAGTTTGGCAGTTCTTAGGGAAAGCGGGAGAGCAGTTAGAAGGGAGTTTATAGAGGGGAAACCTATGTGGTTGGGTTTTCCCTGTCCAGTGCAGAAATACCATGCTTGCCTCTGTCCCATGTCCACTAATCCACCTTTTGACCCATTTTGTTACTGAACCTTCCGAGAGACTAGTGCTTAGTTCCAAAACAGGCATCATGTACTTTTCTTATATGATGTGGCCAGCTGCATGGGGAGTTACACTTTTATATGAAACTAGATACTTTCCAGTCTAGTGTTTGTTCACATAGAATTACAGAAACTGTCCTGGTCTCCGTTAATAATTAGATAGAGCAGGTATAGTGGGTATGCTTTTGCTTTTATTAGATATGTCAACAGCATACAGCTCCATCAACTAAAGAACCTAGGTTTGAGGAACTAATCTCTTGTCTGCTTTGTCTCTTTTCCTTATAACAGAGAGCAGAGGATGGTACTGGGCAGTACTTCTGTCACTCATGGATTATCTCCTGTGGGGTCCCCAAGTGACTAGTTATTTCCCCGTTACTTTTTATCATTTATATCAAACCACTGTGCAATGTCATCAAATGTTTTAGGGTGTGATATCACATAATATCTGACTCTACCGTACTTTCCCCTTGGAGATTAATTGGGGCACATGCTAGCAATAGAGGACCAATGTTTGAAATAATTGCTAAGGGCTAGATTTTAAAAGCCCCGCGCGCGTAAATCCTGCCGGATTTATGCGTGTGGGGCGCCGGCGCGCCTATTTTGGATAGGCCGCCGGCGCTCGCAAAGCCCCGGGACGCACGTAAGTCCCGGGGCTTCGTAAAAGGGGCGGGAGGGGGCGTGTCCGGGGTCAGGGGGCGGTCCAGGGCAGGTCCAGGGGCGTGGCGACGGTTCAGGGGCGAGCCGGGAGGGCGGTCCCGAGTCCCCCGACACTGCAGCCTGTGCCGGGGGATGCCGAGGCGGCACGCGCTAGTTACGCCTGCTTCAAGCAGGCGTAACTTGCTCAACAAAGGTAGGGGGGGATTTAGGTAGGGCTGGGGGGGTGGGGTAGATAGGGGAAGGGAGGGGAAGGTTGGGGGGACACAAAAGGAAAGTTCCCTCCAAGGCCTTTCCGATTTCGGAGCGGCCTCGGAGGGAACGGAGGCAGGCTGGGCGGCTCGGTGCGTGCAGGCTGCCGATTTTGCGCAGCCTTGCGCGCACCGACCCCAGATTTTACAAGATACATGCGTACTTATTTAAGATCTACCTCTTAGTTTACTTGGAGTAAACTCAAACTGAATCCAAGCAAAATGGAAGTGCTCCAGATAGGTAAATAAATTCCAGAACAAGACCATCAACTATTCATAGATAGCACTCTTCTTTCAATTAGTGTAAAGGTAAGAGACCTGGGTTATACTTGGACAGAGATCTGTCTATGGAAGCCCAAATCTCTAAGTATACCAGGGTAGCTTTTGGTCAGCTTTGGCTGCTACAACATGTATGGCACCTATTTCACTCAAAAGACCTAGTAACATTAATAAATATGTTAGTAGTTTCACAAACTGACTACTGTAATACTCCTTATGTCAATCTCCCTCAGAAATATTGGAAAAGATTCCAGTAAGTCCAGAGCTCATCAGCAAGGCTTGTAGTCAGTGTTGGTTATAGAGAGCACATATCTCCTGTTCACTGTGCCTTTCACTGGCTCTTGGTCAGATGATATTGTCAAGTCAAACAATTTGGCATGGATTAGGTCCTACGTTTTTACAGGACTGTCTAATGCCGTATGCATAGTGACAGATGGGGATAATGGGGGGTATTGAGAGAGTGACTACAGGAATGAGTGGGGCTTGGGAAAAAGTGACTACTGGGGATGAGGGAGGATAATGAGAGTGGTTGCTGAGGATGAGGGAGCATAGATAAAAAGATTGCTGAGGATTAGGGAGATGTGAAGGAGTGTCCCTGAAAACTCTTCTTAATCAGTGCTGGAAGAGGCATCTGGCATAGTCCACCTTAAAAAGTATAAAACAACGAAGTAGCTCTAAGAGCAGGCTTAAGCGTACAACCCCAGGGGAAAGAAGAGAGGCCCTGGGAAGGAGGAGAAGGCAGCTCCTACTAATATAACTGACCTGTTGATGTATCTTTTGTTGGAAGTACTGCAAGGTAAGCAGTTTATCCTGTGTTATAGTTTATTCAAGGAACAGCTGGAGTCCAGACCAATTTGTCCTCCAGCAAGGCCACAGACTGCTCGTGCTGTGCCACATATAGTGTTAGCAGTGGGATTTCTGTGCTTAGCAATTGCACAGGCAGAAGCCCAGGCCTCCAAAGAGGAAAAGAGAAGAGTAAAGGTTTGTTGGGTGATTCCTGCCCAGAGAAGCAGTTTGGTGCAGACGCAGTGCACAAAATAAAACAGCTGGAAATTTTTTTTAACACAGAGAAAAATGTCCTGGGTCTGTCTGCAAAAGTAGCATGTTGCACTGGAGGTGGACCCTTGGCCTGGTACAGGATTGGTACAGCCTCTGGTCGGACCCAGAAAGCACCTGCCACCAGAAGGCGGAGCATACGAGGAGCTTTGCCTAGCTAGAGAGGGTCTGTATAGTGATTTAGAGCTGAACAAGGTTTTTTTTTCCTTTTGTTTCCTTTCATCCTACTTACTAAAGAAAGGAAAAGTTTGAACAGGGCATGGCCCTCTGGAATTCAGCTTGGTTTGTGCTTGCAAATGACTGAGCTGGAAAGAGAAATTTGGCTTCAAATCCTTGCAGTGTCTCTATCCTTCTGGAAGGACAGAGACTATGACCTAGGTTCAACCTAAAATTAGGGAGGCAAAAGTGTCCAAAGCTGGGCTTGGCCCAACAGAGCCAGTAAATCAAAATCCAGAACAAACAGTGGGGTAGATTTTATAAATTTGCGCGAGCGCGTACTTTTGTTCGCTCACCAGGCGCGAACAAAAGTACGCTGGATTTTATAAGATACGCGCATCATATATCCTCACACAGATGTTCTCTTCCTCTCTAATTTTAATAAAAAGTGATAATTTTAATAAAATTTGATAGACCGCCCTTCTCAACATATCTCACATCCGCTCTTTGCCTGGGCTTCTTATTGGATCTATCCTGTTTTGCTTTCTTTCTCTCTCTCTCTGTTCTCTTGCCTCTTCCTATAAGTCCCTTCACCCAGCAAATCTCTGGGACAGTTTATTTCCTGTAGAAACTTTCAGTTGGAAGTAGGCTTTTGGCAGGCTAACAGCCTGTACCCATCCTCTTCTGGGTTCTGAGAGGCATCATCTTTTCACCTCCTATATAGTATTAGGCCACTGCTATTATCAGCTTTCTGAGAAATGTATTACAACATTATCAGTCTCATCAATCTGTTCGGCTACTCGTGGGACCTTCTCATCTACTCTGAGTGTTGAATTGTTTTTCATTCAAATAACTGTTTTTGGTAACCAAGAACTGAGTTTATCTGATATCTGCAGCAGGGGGTTCAAGCTAGACATCAAATGCTGAGGAAAGTACAATGAGAAACTCTGCACACACCCCAGACTGCCTGAACTCTTTACCTCCCTGATCAAAGTCCTGATTGCTTCAGTGCACATGCCTCTGGACTGGCCAATCCCTCTTCCTCCCTCCCTGAAGCCCAGATTGACTGACTCCTCTTGCTCCTTTAGCACTCCCCCCAACATGAATCACCCGAACTCCTTCCTTCCTCCATGAAGGCCCAGATCTACTCAGCAAAACCCTTCCCCACCCCAGACCAGCTACATTCTAAACAAGGGATCAAAGTTATGCAGGGGGAGGGGAGGCATGCAACTGATCTGAGGGTTGTACTGAAACAATTGTGGCTTTGGGGAAGGAGAGGAGGAGTCTGGGTTCAAGCAGAGGTGTCATGAGATGATTGGGACTTTGAGGAGGAAGGAGAGGGGGTTTAGCCAGTCTGGGACTAAGGGAGTGGGGCTTTCTGCTGAGACGATCATGGATTCAGAGATGGAGGGAGTAAGTTTGTCCAATCCAAGGGTTTGAGCATAGTTGATCAGAGCTCTGGGAAGGTAGAGCAGGAGTTCAGCTAGTATTGGGGGGAGGGGGGAAGGGGCATGTGCTGAGTTCATTGGGACTTCAGGCTGACTGCATTCTTCAGGTGGCGCCTGCAGCAGCAATAAGAGGAAAAGTCAGCATGGGAGAACTGTGAGATAGTGTTCGCTCACAGGCCCTGCCGAGGTCCTGCCTCTCATGTGGGTTTACCTGGTAACAGGAGGGCCATGCTGGAGGAGGAAACAGGGTCACGCTAGGGCCTGGGAGTGTGTACTTGCTCACAGACCCTGCATTGACTTTTCTTTTTGTTTCTGCTGTTACTGCAGGTGAAGATGTCTGCGATGTAAGGGAAGATGTGGAAAAAGGCCATGGGGAGAACCAGTTGAGGGCATGAAGGGGAAGATTCGGGAAAGTGCCTTTTCCCGAATCTTGATTTTCCACCTGTGGGCAAGAAATTTCCCTGATCTCTGATTTTCCACCTGTGGGCAAGAAATTTTAAAATCCAGTCCTGGAAGATATGCTGGTATTGGAGCTGTGAGAAGAGCAGGGAGAAGGTCTGGAGAAGTAGTCAGGCTCTGAGGGTGACTGGGGTGGAGAGAGAACACACATTCTGTAAGAGGAAGAATGGCTGAGTCAGGGGACATGGGCTGTGAGAAGGGAAAAGAGACAATGAATTGGTAGAGAAGAGGAGCAGATAGAGGGGGCATAAGCTGTGTTGTGGGAGGAGCTGAGAGGGAGACTTGGGTTGAGAGAGGGGCTGTGAGGAGAGGAAGAGTTGGGTTGAGAGGTTGAGAGAGGGACATAGGTTAGGAAAGAATCTATGAGAGTGGGACATAGGAGGGAGGTAATCTGAGGGAAGGGTTGTTTGAGGAGAGGTAATCATGGTGGATTGGTACTGTGCTTCTTGTTACATGGACTATATATGTTACCTTATTTGTAAACTACTTGAATGTTGTTTTTACCGGTGGTATATTAACGACAATAAATAAAGAGACATGCAGGGGTGAGGAGAGGGAGGGAAGGATGAGGCAGGAGAGTGTGAAACTAGAAGGAGCTATGAGAATGTAGCAAACATACGGGCCGATACAGTAAAGTCCGCGGGAGAGCCGCTCTCCCGACGCGCGCACAGGCCACTCTCCTATGCGCGCGATTCAGTATTCAAATTAGGGTCGGCAGTAAAAAGAGGCGCTAGGGACACTAGCGCGTCCCTAGCGCCTCTTTTTGGACAGGAGCGGTGGCTGTCAGTGGGTTTGACAGCTGACGCTCAATTTTGCCGGCGTCGGTTCTCAAACCCGCTGACAGCCACGGGTTCGGAAACCGATGCCGGCAAAATTGAGCGTCCGGTTTTCAAGCCGCGGGCCGACTTCAAATTTTTTTTTTTTTAACTTTTTGTAACTTTCGGGACCTCCGACTTAATATCGCCATGACATTAAGTCGGAGGATGCACAGAAAAGCACACAGGCCGATACAGAGAGATACACACATGAAGGAAAGAGAACAGAAATGCTGAAGAAATGAGAAAATTGGAAAATACGTTTCAAAAGGAAAGAAAGAGGAGAGAAAGCCAAGATTTAGTAGAGACAATGGAGAGCAATCATACTATATCTACAAAGGTTGGAAAAGAGTTTATTATAATTTTGGGGAAGATTTTGTGCTAGCTAGGCTGTCAGGGGTAGGGGACAGTCGTTATCTGCACCTCTCCTCTAGTCCTTTGGTCACTGGGGTAAATTGGGTATTTTTTTTGGAAGGATGGTGGAGGTGTTCAGTGTCATGGGCTGAAAATCTCACTCCTAAAAGTTGCTTTCCCTTGGTAGTTCTGCATGTACCCTGCTACTCCTGAGACCCAGTTGAAGGCAAGTCTTTTGTAGTACTCTAGCTTTTTTGATTAACAGTTTAAATACATTAAATAAGATTCGTGCATGGTTTCCGATTTGTAATTACATCTGTACTTTCCTATGAACCTTAACAGTTCATTTATCTCTGTATCAGACTTTGCAGGAAGAAGTACTATTGGGATAGTTTGTTTTTTAAAATGTGTCATAACCAGAAGGCTCTCCAGGGCCTGAGTAGAACATAATTGCCTGCAAAACTGCAAGAAAACCTGATTAATGTCACTCAGATGTATAGTTATATTACCCTGGTGATATGTCACTGCTCGAATATAAATTTCTCTTTTTTTTTTCTTGCACTATTTAAATTGCTTGCCATAATTCCATTTTGGAAGCATAATACAGGAAAATACAAGGCTTTTGGCATTCCTATGTTTTATAGGAACATGGTTTGGTAATATGCAAATCATTGTTTACTCTTTCAAAAAGTACAAAGACTAGGGAACCCACAATGAAGTTACTAGGTAGGTAATACATTTAGGACAAATAGGAGAAAATATTTTTTTTTACTTAATGCATAATTGGAATTTGTTCCCAGAGGATGTGGTAAAAGCTGGGTTTAAAAAAAGTTTGGATAAGTTCCTGGAAGAAAAGTCCATAAACCATTATTAAGTTGGAATTGGGGAAATCCACTACTTATCCCTGGGAAAAGCAGTATGAAATCTTTTGACTTTTTAGGATCTTGCCAGGTACTTATGATCTGGATTGGCCACTGTTGGAAACAGGATACTGGGATTGATGGATCTTTTTAAACTCAGCTACACTGAATTCCAGAGTCCAATTATACGCTAAGTAAAAAAAAAAGAATATTTATCCTATTTGTCTTAAATGCATTAACTAGTACAGGAGTGGCCAACTCCGGTCCTTCATAGCCATAAACAAGCTTAGTTTTTAAGATAGCCACAATGAATATGCATGAGATAGATCTGCATGCACTGCCTCCATTGTATGCAAATCTATCTCATGCATATTCATTGTGGATATCCTGAAAACCTGTCCTGTTTGTGGCTGTCAAGGACCGGAGGGGGCCACCCCTGACCTAATAACTTCATTGCGTGTTTCCAAATCTTTGTACTTTTTGAAAGAGTAAACAACTGATTCACATTTACCTGTTCCACTCCACTCATTTATTTTAGAGATCTCTATCATATCTCCCCTCAGCCATCTCTTCTTCATGCTGAAGAGCCCTAACCTCTTTAGACTTTCCTCAAAGGGAAAACTTTCCATCCCCTTTATCTGTTATGTTGGCTGCTCACAGGAAGCCCCCACGAGCTGCTGCACTGGCCCCAGATTCTGCCAGCTGCCAGGCCCGACATAGAGAGCCTCGTGGTGTGGCCAGGATGCCATTAGCCACACTCCTTACACCACTGACCTTTCCTCATGGCATGGACGCCACCAGCACCTCCCTAACCATTGTGCCGTGCCATTCTAATGGCACGCGCATGCACAGTGCAGAGTCTTAAGGGCCCTGCAATGAGAAAGCCAACTCTGATGCACCCTGATGACATCACGCAGCTGGGTATTTAAACCCAGTCATGACTCCAGCAACTCACCCCAGCAACAAGTCCTGCTACTTTAGTAGTGCAAATTGCCAATGTCTTTCATTGTCTCTTCAGTCTGCCCTACCTTGTCCAGCCTTGCCTCATCTCTCCAGCTTGCACTGCCTCATCCAGCCTTGTCTTGTCTCTCCCATCTGCCCAGTCTCTTTGTATCTAATCTCCTTGTTGCCTGCCAGTCCTTCTGTGTCAGTCCTCTGTCTCCTCCTTATCTTCCTGCAGTCTGATCATTTGGTTCTAATCCCTCGCGTGGACTCCGACTACTCTGATTGCTGCCTGCCTCTGAATCCTTGCCTGGACTCTGAGTTTTCTGATTGCCTCTGACCCTTGCCTGCCCCTTGACCTTGACCTACACCCAATCTCAAGAAGCCTGGGCATCATCACTTTGGGAATGCAATGATTCCATCCTTCAGAGCCTTTCAGACTTCTTGCAAGAATTCTGGCTTGTCTTTGAGGAATTTGGCCATGCTTCCTCCATGGTGGTGGAGATGCTCCAAGTTTGCCAAGGGTAACATACAATTTGGGAGCACGTCATCCTTTTTCATATTCTCGCATCTGAGTTATTGTGGGAAGAGAACAGTCTCACAGCGATTTTCTGGCAGGGCCTCTCTGGTCGCATCAAAGACAAACTGGCTAGTGGTGATATCCCCACTTTCCTGGATACTCTCTAATCATGCTGTCCAAATGCGTAGATCAGTGGTGTCAAGAATGAGTCCAGGAGACCTTTTACACTTGGCTTCTCATTTCCAGATCCCTTCTGTGCCAGTGTCCATCCCTGAAGCCAGGAGCCTATACTGTCCCCTGAGGAGAAACTTCATAGGAGGCAGCTAGGCTTATTCCTCTATTGCACTGGCCATGGGCATCTAGAATCACAGTGCCCTGAGAAAATGGGAAACTCCAGAGCCTAGGGTTGTTTGGGAAGGCAAGCCTAGGTCAAACACTTTGTTCTCCAAAGTTACTGGTTCCCATCTCCCTTTCTACAGAACACTCTCAGTTTTTCTTGGAGGCGTTCCTCAACTTGGGAAAGGGAGGGAACTTTATTGATGAGGCTCTGGTTTGTTTAGACTGGATCCCCACCATGTCCTTGGAAGATCCAGTAACCATCTCATCTGTCTAAGGGGATCCTCTCCCTGGACACCTCATGGAAATGACTGTACTGCTCATGCTCCAGAACTGCCTCCTTCACAAGGAGACCATATCCCTCCATGTTATATCACGGGCAGTGTGAACCTAGTTATCCTAGGCTTACCTTGGCTCCAACTATACCAGCCAGTGATTCAGTGGCCCTCCCTGGAACTGGCAATTGGGTTCCCTCCTGCGCTACTACCTGCCTTTCTACCATTCAGCCTCCACCTGTATTGACTGTGGCCACGACCATGCCAGGACTAGCGCCTCCATACACACTGTATCAAGATGTCTTCTCAAAGCAATGAGCTGAGAGCCTGCCAGCGCATTGGGCTTATGACTGTACCATAGATCTGCTGCCAGTCAAAATGCCTCACCAGGAAAGAGGCTACCCACTATCAGTTCCAGACACAGAGGCAATGAGCCAGTACAACAAACAGAACCTGGACAGGGGCATTATCCGACCTTCATCCTCACTGGCAGTGCAGGTTTCTTCTTTGTGGGCAAGAAGGATGATTTTCTCAGACCCTGTATTGATTACAGGGGCTTAAATGCCATCACAAGGAAAAATCGGTACTCATTACCTCTCATCTTCGAGCTCTATGACCACCTACAAGGGGTGAAAATTTTCACTAAATTAGATGTCCAGGGAGCATTCAATGTCATATGCATTCATCAAGAAGATGAATGGAAAACCGCATTCAATACCAGAGACGGGCTCTACAAATACTCAATAATGCTTTTTGGCCTGTGTAACGCTCATGTGGTATTTCAGAACGTGGTGAACAAAATATTCAGAGACCTCCTGTATTCCCACGTGGTGGTAAACCTCGTTGATAGTCTTATCTATTTTCAGTCTCTGTACCAACACCACACACATGTTAAACAGGTAATGTAGAGGATATGCAATCATCACCTCTATACTAAGTTGGAAAAGTGCCTTTTCGAGCAAGAAAAACTTCTGTTCTTGGGATATATCCTCTCTAGCACTGGCTTCCACATGGATCCTGAAAAACAGAAGCCATACTTGACTGATTCCAGCCGGTAGTCCTTTGGGTGCTACAGTGTTTCCTAGGCTTCACTAACTACTATAGACAATTCATAGCCATCCTTGCAACTTCACTTACGGACCTAACCAAAAAGGGGCGAACACCTGGAGCTCGCCCACAGAAGCCATTGCCGACTTTCACGTCCCGAAGCAAGTTTTCTTTCAAGGATCCTGTTTATGGCATCCAGATCCCGATCAAGTCTTTGTTTTAGAAGGAGATGCTTCTACCCTTGGGGTAGGGTCTGTCCTTAGTCAACATAACAATAAAGGGTCTCTGTTCCTTCTTTTCAAGGAAGTTCTCTCCAGCAGAGAAGAACTACACAATTGGGGATTGGGAGCTCCTTGTGGTAAAATTGGCACTGGATGAATGGCAACACTTTCTTGAAGGAGCCAAGCATTGGATCACGATCTATACTGATCACAAAAACCTGAAGTATCTACAACAAGTGCAACAGCTTATCCCAGACAGACCAGATGGTCACTTTTCTTCAATCGGTTTGACTTTGACTGTGCTACTGACCAGCAGCTAAGACCCACTGAACTAATGCCCTCTCACATTCTTTTTAGAAGGAATTTATCCCCAGAGATCCCTCAACGCATCATAGATCCTGCAAGGGTTATTGTTGCTATTACCACACTGGTACTGCCTAAGAAGATGGTAATATCCAGGCAGCTGTGCAAAAAGGTGTTGAAATGTACTCATGGCTCACGTTTAGCAGGGCACCCAGGATCACCCGCACCCTTGAACTTCTCCTGAGTAACTATTGGTAGCCACACGTGAGATCTGGCATAAAAAGGTGTATGGAATCCTGCCCTGTTTGTACGCAATAAAGTCCACTTGAGTCCAATATTGGGGGCTGTTACAGCCATTGCCAGTCCCCAAGGAACCCTGGATCCACTTGTCCACTGATTTCATTATGGACCTCCCTCTCTTTTATGGCTCCCCCACGACATAGGTCGTGGTGGATAGATTATCCAAAATGGCACATTTCATCCCTCTTATGGGCTTGCCCTGTGCTGAATTGGCCTGTTTCTTCATACAACATGTCTTTCATCTGCAGGGGCTGCCCTCTCACATCTTCTCAGATCAAAGTGTCCAGTTCATGGCTCGATACTGAAGGGGGCTCTGCAAGAAATTTCAGATAATGCTGGACCTTATAACCAAAGAAATAAACAAACTGAGAGGACTAACCAACAATTAAGTCTTTCCTTAGATTGTACATCAATGACAGGCAAGATGACTGGGCTCTTCTCCTTCCCTGGTCCAAGTTTTCTCTTAATAACCATGTAAGCACTTCCACTGGCTCAACATCGTTCCAAATGTTTTATGACAAACATCCCTGGGTCATTCTTCCTCTTCCTTGGGCAGTAACCTGTCCAGTGGTCCATGCCACTTCTCAGGACATAAACAATCTGTAGCAAAGGATTAATCAGTTGTTTACCCAGGCAGCAGCCCGTTCCAAGAAGCAGGTGGACAGGAAGAGCAAGCCCAATTTGCAGTTCAATCCAGTTGACTTGGTATGGTTAAGTACTAGGGATGTGAATCGGGCTTCGGACAATTGAAAATATTGGACGATATTTTCAAAATTGTCAGAAATCGGGGGCTCCCCCAAAACGATAGGAAAACCCCACAATATTGATCGTGGGGGTTCTCTTATCGTTTTGGGGGAAGGCGGGAAAAACAGCACACAAAAATAAACCCTAAACCCACCCCGACCCTTTAAAACTAATCCCTTAGCTTCCCCCACCCTCCCGACCCCCCCAAAACCTTTTACAGGTACCTGGTGGTCCAGTGGGGGTCCCTGGAGCGATCTCCTGCTCCCGGGCCGTCGGCTGCCACTAATCAAAATGCGCCAATGGCCCTTTGCCCTTACCATGTGACAGGGTATCCGTGCCATTGGCCGGACCCTGTCACATGGTAGGAGCACTGGATGGCTGGCACCATCTTGTGCTCCTACCATGTGACAGGGGCTGACCAATGGCACCGGTAGCCCCTGTGACATAGTAAGGGCAAAGGCTATCGGCATCATTTTGAATACTGGCAGCCGACGGTCCGAGTGCAGGAGGTCGCTCCCGGACCCCCGCTGGACATTTGGCAAGTCTTGTGGGGGTCAGGAAGGTCCCCCAAGACTTGCCAAAAGCCCCTGGTGGTCCAGCGGGGGTCCAGGAGCTATCTCCTGCACTCGGGCCATCGGCTGCCAGTAATGAAAATGGCACCGATAGCCTTTGCCCTTACTATTTCACAGGGGCTACCGGTGCCATTGGTCAGCTCCTGTCACATGGTAGGAGCACAAGATGGCGCAGGCCATCCAGTGCTCCTACCATGTGACAGGGTCTGGCCAATGGCACGGATACCCTGTCACATGGTAAGAACTATCGGCGCCATTTTGATTAGTGGCAGCCGACGGCCCGGGAGCGGGAGATCACTCCAGGGACCCCCACTGGACCACCAGGTACCTGTAAAAAGTTTTGGGGGGGTGGTCAGGAGGGTGGGGGAAGCTAAGGTATTAGTTTTAAAGGGTCGGGGTGGGTTTTTTGTTTATTGGCTCGGGCGCAGCCAATAAACAAAACCACGATCGGGCCCGATGAAAAAAACCCCACATGTGAATCGGAACCGGAATCGAACCGATTCCGGTTCCGATTCACATCTCTATTAAGTACACAGAATTTGCGTCTCCAAATACCTTCTATTAGGCTGGCACCTAGATTCATTGGTTCCTTCCCTGTGCTGCAACAAGTGGACCCTGTGACTTACTGGATCAAGCTATTACCTACACTATGTTTATATAATGGGATCCATTTTCAGCCATTGTGTGGTGCGGCTAGTAAGCCAAATAAACATATCAGCTAACTAGCAAAATATATTCAGTGACGTGGGTGCGCCACTGAATATACCCGGCTATTTTAAAGTTAGCCAGTTATTCTAGCTGGCTAACTTTAGGACAGACCTATGGCCTGACCAGAGTTAGCCACATAAGTTAAACGGCAAACTCAGAATATTATTCATTTGGATTGATTATCTTGTTGATGATTTTCCACAATATTATATGATTGTCCCCTTTCCATCTAAATTATAATATCATTTGTTCTTATCCCTTTATTATTTTGCATATACCACTTTTCTTTTTTCATTCTTGAAGCATGATATTGTGTGGTTTTTGGGAGTAAAAATTCAGTCAACTGTGAAAAAGTAGGAAATTAAGGAAACTCTTATCAAAAGTCTATATCAAGAGCTGACTAGTGTTTTTTTACATCTATCTGGAGCTAAGCATGCAGCTGAGAGTCCGATACCTATTAAGATTAGAAGAAAAAGGGTTTAAATCATTCCTGTAAGGAGCCCCTGGTTTCTTAGCAGAAAGAATGTACTATCTAGCTAGGGAGGTTCAGAGAGATTTAGTAAAGCGAGGTTTGGGGTTGACTCCCCCAAGAGGGAGCTACAAATGGTTTGCTCTAGCAGCTTATAAACCCCTGCCACCATGTTAGGATATGGATTCTTAGTTAACTTTTCAGAAAGCAGGATGTCCCTACTTCCTGTTTATTTTTGCTAATTCAGTTTAAATGAGTCACCTGAGTTACCCCTGTGGGATCACCCTGAATGTCTGATCTATTTTTGACTTGTTTATTCTTTTAATCCACTTTGTAGATTTTCCCTGTGAGACCCTTGGTACCCCTTCACAGAGGATTGGTACGTCCTTGTGTAAGGTTTGATTCACAGGGTAGGAAAGATTCTGCTGCTCTCTATCTCACCTCTAGTGGATAGATCAGTCAGTGACCCAATGCAGAGGAGTTTCAACTCTGAATTGTTTTTCCATTTAGTAACTATCTCTTCAGTTGCAGAAGAGGACCAGAAGGCTCATCTGTGTATTCTACCCAGCAGCCCCTGGCAGAGGACTCCAGAAGTCACAGTGAGTGATCCAGGCTTAAACTCCACAGCCGCAGCTTCCAGAGGCCCCACACCACTTGCAGCAAAAGAGGACCGTAAGGCTCCTCTGTATATTCTACCCAGTAGCCCCCGGGAGAAGACTCCAGAGGTCACAACGACTGATCCAGGCTTCGAACTCTACTAGCCCAGCTTCCAGAGGCCCTGCACCACTTGCAGCAGAAGAGGACCGGAAGACTCATCTCCATATTCTACCCAGAAGCCCTCAGGAGAGGACTCCAGAGGTCACAGCGAGCGATCCAGGCTTTGAGCTCCACAGTCCCAACTTTCAGAGGCCCTGCACCACTTGAAGCAGAAGAAGACCGGAAGCGTGCGTGATTAGGCATGCGCACCTCAAACTTCCTTACTATACTATATCCATTTACCTTGCTATACCTTATCTGTTTTTATTTGGCTGTATATGTTTTGATTTTACATGGTAATTGTGTTAGTTAGGAGTAATTTGTTGTATATTTTATACATAAGGAATCTAATTCAAAACAAGAGTTAATAAGTTGGGTAACTAGGAAGACATAGGTAGACTAATTGTAGTGTTTTGATGGTCTTTGCCAACACGCATTACTTTTAGTCTAGAAATTTTATTGTTTAGGTTAACTTTACATCCCTGCTTCCTTAGATATTTTAAATCGATAACAAATCAATAAAACTTTGAGGTAGGAAATAGTCCAGCAGTGAGAGGGAGGCTTTCCAGTCTTTTGCACTGAGTACCACATACATGATTATGTGTGCGCTAAGGGGTAAATTTTTAAAGGCTCAAGTGGGCGTCCATGTGTGTGCGGTTCCCGGCGCACACATGGTCTTTGGCAATTTTATAACATGCACACCTGATTTTGAATTGGCGCGTACATGTTATAAAATTTTTTAACGCACGGCGATGCGATCAGCCTTTGCCCAGTTCCCTCCCAGTCCGCTCCAATTAAGAAGCAGATTGGGAGGGAACTTCCCTAACCCCCTAATTACCCTTCCCTCTTTCCCCCTCTCCACCATGACCCCTAAACCCTACCTAACTACTCTATTTTCTTTTATTTTAAAACTTACCTGCTCCTTTGACCAGAAGTAAGTCAAGTGCTCCGGCTGGCTGCCAGCACATGCTTCACTGGGACAGTACAAAATGGCACTGTGCTGGCCAGCCCTGCCCCACCCCTTTTTTAAGGTCTGGCACTTTCACGCATACCGGGAGATAGTGCATGGCCAGGCCACTCTGAAAATGCACTTGGTGTGTACACGGCCCGGCCACACACATATCACTCGGGATTTGCATGCGCCAGCCTTTAAAAATTTACCGGTAAGTGCAAAGAGCTCCAAACCCTCAGAAAATGAGTCTGATCTCTGGAGGCTAGAGTGGCAGACCTGGAAGAGCTAAGGGAGACAGAGAAGTAAATAGAGGAAAGTCCCACCTTCAGTCTGGTAGTCCTGTGCTGCTTTGGAGGAGAAAGGTCACCTAGAAGAAGAACATCAGCTTGTTGAGGCAGGAAGCAATCCTGTAGCTAGGACCTGCCCTCAAGATGATGCAGTATCCTCTCGCACCGAGGATAGGTCTCCAGTGGCATGTGCCCAGGAGGGAAGGATTAGGATGACCATTATAGTTGGTGATCTAATTATTAGGAAGGTTGATAGCTGGGTGGCTGGTGGATGTAGGGATCGCTTGGTAACTTGCCTGCTTGGTGTGAATGTGGTAGACCTCATGCATCACATAAATAGGATTTTAAATACTGCTGGGGAGGAGCTGACTGTCTTGGTACATGTGGGTACCAATGATATAGGAAAGTGCAGGAGGGAGGTTCTGGAAGCCAAATTTAGGGTTGTAGGTAGAAAGCTGAAATCCAGAACCTTCTGGGTATCATCTCAGAAATACTCCCCTTTCCACATGCAGGGCCTTAGAGGCAGGCAGAGCTCCAAAGTCTCAATGCATTGATGAGACGATGGTATAAGGAAGAGGATTTTAGATTTGTTAGGGTCTGGGCTTCATTTTGGGGAAGGGGGGGCCTTTTCCGAAAGAATGGGCTCTACCCTAACCAGAGGGGAACCCGGTTGCTGGCACTAACTTTTAAAAAGGAGATAGCGCAGCTTTTAAACTAGATGATGGGGGAAAGCCGAGAGTCGCTCAGAAGCGTATAGTTCAGGATGATGTACCTTTGAAGGATACTAAGAAAACAAGGAAAATAGGGCATCCCAGTAGAGAGGTTGTAATAAATGCGAAAGGGGATCAGGTGCCTTTAAGTAAAGTACAGAAAGATTCCAAAATACCCCTGTCAACTGATGAGCAGGTTGTTAATACAAACAATAAACATACTTTGAAATGTCTATATACAAATGTTAGAAGTCTAAATAAGAAGATGGGAGAGTTAAATAGTATAGCACTGGATGAAGAGGTAGATATAATTGGCATCTCAGAGACCTGGTGGAAGGAGGATAACCAATGGGACACTGTGATACAGGGTACAAATTATATCAAAATGATAGGATGGATCAATTTGATAGAGGGGTGGCACTATATGTTAAAGAGTAGGGATGTGCAGCAGGGACGGATACGTTTGATTCGGTATTCGTATTCGTCAGGACCCAAATCCGTTACATCCGTTTTCGGGGGACCCCAATTTGTCCATTTAGTTACATATGGTATTCGTTTCCCATTAAAGTTAAAAAAAAACAAAAAACATCCCAACCCTTTAAACTTAATTAACTACAACCGCCCCCCCCCCCCCCAAGACTTGCCAAAAGTCCCTGGTGGTCCAGCGGGGTCCTGGAGCATTGTCCTGCACTTGGGCCGTCAGCTGCCGGTATTTAAAATGGCGCCGATAGCCTTTGCCTTTACTATGTCACAGGGGCTACCGGTGCCATTGGTTGGCCCCTGTCACATGGTAGGAGCACAAGATGGTGCCGGCCGTCCATTGTTCCTACCATGTGACAGGGGCCGACCAATGGCACCGTTAACCCCTGTGACATAGTAAGGGCAAAGGCTATTGGCGCCATTTTGAATACCGGCAGCCGACGGCCCAAGTGCAGGAGATCGCTCCAGGAGCCCCGCTGGACCACCAGGGACTTTTGGCAAGTCTTGGAGGGGGGCAGGAGGTTGGGTGTTTTTTTCGTTAGTGATACGTTGCATTCGTGAGGGTTCGCCATATGTTTCGGAACCCCACGAATGCAACGAATAGGGACCTATATGTTTCGGATTGCGCATTCGTTCAAAACAAATGCACATCTCTAAGAAAGACTACTGTCAGGGTCTAGTTCAAAGACGCAGCAACAGTCACACTTTTCAGTAAGATTTAATGGAAGCAACAAAAGGTCAGAACATAGCATGGGTTTCTTGACTTACAGATTGCAGAAAACAAAAAAAGTCCAGTAATGTGGACTCTTTCACTGGATAAAAAAAGGAGAAGATCCAGCACAGCCCTGTGCATCCAGTGTGACCCAGCTCAGAACCTGTCCTCTAAAAACAAATGATGATGGGCCAGCAGGGATCTCTTTGCTGGCTATCCCTTAAAAGCAGCTGCACAGGCGGGGTGGGTCTACCTGCTAACCAATGACAATCTTCTTTGTCATTACTCTATCCATGAATACCTAAAGACCAACTATACTAGCTTCTCTCTCAGTTCCCATTAATCAGGTAGTTCTTTGCTACAGCTTCAGACCCGTACCTCCAGGGCAAAGGGTTTAAGACTCCTTAGGGATCTTCCAACTATGCTTTCTTCAACAGAGTAATGGGAAAGGAGAAAGAGATTAACTATTAAGGAACTGACTTTCTTAAATTCAGAGACTTTACTACAAGAGTATAGTCACAAATGTATTACTCTTTCTTCTTCATTATAGTTCATCAACTTTATTTAAATCTAAGCACTGTAAATAATCTTCAATTTGATCAACTGTCAGTAAAGAAGTTGGAAACCACATTGCTTCTCAGTGTGATTCTTGCTGCTAAAGACGAAGGGGCGGATTTTAAGAGCCCTGCTTGCGTAAATCCGCCCGGATTTATGCGAGCAGGGCCTTCCGCGCCGGTAGGCCTATGTTCCATAGGCCTACTGGCGCGCGCAGAGACCCGGGACTCGCGTAAGTCCCGGGGTTTTTCAAGGGGGGCATGTCGGGGGCGGGGCCGAGAGGCGCAGCATTTTGGGGGCGGGACGCGGCGTTTCGTGGGCGGGCCCGGGGCGTGGTTTCGGCCCGGGGCGGTCCGGGGGCGTGGCTGCGCCCTCCGGAACCGCCCCCAGGTCGCGTCTCGGCGCGCTAGCGGCCCGCTGGCACGCGGGGATTTACTTCTCCCCTCGGGGAGGCGTAAATCCCCCGACAAAGGTAGGGGGGGGGTCTAGATAGGGCCAGGGGGGAGGGTTAGGTAGAGGAAGGGAGGGGAAGGTGAGGGGAGGGCGAAAGGGAATTCCCTCCGAGGCCTCTCCGATTTCGGAGCGGCCTTGGAGGGAACGGAGGTAGGCTGCGTGGCTCGGCACGCGCCGGCTACACGAAATCGGCAGCCTTGCGCGCGCCAATCCAGGATTTGTGCGGCTACGCGCGTATCTACTAAAATCCCGCGTACTTTTGTTTGCGGCTGGAGCGCCAACAAAAGTACGCGAACGCGCCGTTTTTTAAAATCTACCCCTGTGGAGATTGTCAGTGCAGTTTATAGAGAAGAGGAAAAAGGGATATGTATGTTGGTTAATGCAAAAGGGCCTTGAAGCTTTGTTTCTCCCCACCAGGGGTCCTGGACCTCAGAGGTGAAAGCTATCCATGTAAAACTGGTTGCATATATATATAGGGTATTTTCTATTTCTGTGTGTCCCAGGGTATAGTACATGGGTTGTCTTCCACCCAGGGGTTGTATTCCAATACAAATGTCCTTTACATAGTGAACTAACACAGTTCTAGCTAGTTCATTAATTAGATGAATTCCTCCAGGCTAATATTTTTACAGTTTGCAGAGATTCTAAATTGTGTAGGGATTTATTCTGATCATCTTTTTGGGATCAGCAATTACAGTGCACAAAATGTAAAAGTTCTATTTCATATTTTCATACATATTCTACAAAATGTATATATATTCTTAAAAATAACATATTCTTTGATGGAAGAACATCTGTGCAGAAGAGGAAAATGATGAAATTTAGCAATTCTGCATCTTTTTCTAGGGGTATTGTTTTTTCAATCAAAAATATTCTCATTAAAATTTCCAACAAACGAAGGCATGCTAGGCATGAAGCAAATGTGCCTGTTAGCTTCTCCATGTCTGTGTGTCTCTGTGTCTGTCTGTCTATCATATGCATTTATCTGATTTACACCATGTACACGTAGTGTGCCAAGAATGAATGCTCCGAACTGCAGCTAGCATAAAAGTTTACAACTTATTTTTCTTTTACTGTAACAATTTTGTGCATGTCTGTGTAGTAAGGAATTTTCTACTTGAGAAATGCAATAGGTTCATGTTCTGCAAGTTAAGAACATAAGAACATAAGAAATTGCCATGCTGTGACAGACCAAGGGTCCATCAAGCCCAGCATCCTGTTTCCAGTTTATTTTAATTCACCACAAAATAGTAATGACCAAGATGTGGATAATTTGAAAACAGTTAAAACTCATGAGCCTTTGTCTTCTCTGAACTAAACTAACTAAATAATATTGATTTTTAGCCAGAAGAAGGTCCATCTTCAAACTCTGCGGGAGTTGTCTGAGGTGCAGAAAATGACGCCACGAGAAAGAATGAGGCTGCGGAAATTGAATGCTGCAGATGAAAAAGCAGAGAAACTAAAGTAAGGCTTTGGTCAAAATAAACAGAGAAATGAACACTTAAAAGTTGTTAATGCAATAGTTTGACATAGCTGGCTCAAAGTTTACTTGTAAAAGTTATTTAACACTGTATTTTATTGGTAATTTACTCTATTTTAATGGTATTTTACCTGAGGAAATACTTCCCTAGCTCAGTGGCCAAACTAATCACAGCAAGGAAAGCAGTGATCCTGACAATCATGATGATATGTTGGAGACTGTCTGATTACATGTCTCCATGAAACCTCTGTGCCTTGTGCATTGCGAAGTGTCACAATGCTTAAACAGCCCGTGATGTGTAATTGTGTGTGCTTTTTTTAAAGACATATTTGTGGTGTGAATATATGTATGTGTAAAAGAATTCCAGAAGAAAGGGATGTGGTGAAAGAAAAGTGTGGTGAAATGTATTTATCTTCAAGGGCCTATGGGTACAGTTTTCCGTTTCATCACCTATATAAAAGGCCTTCATTTTTCAGGCCCTCTATTAGCCAAGACTGCTCCTCCATGTTAGCAAGTTATCACCCGGTCTGAGGCAGGTATTAAATAGCATGCCATTGGTGACACTTGGCAATTAGTGTGGAGGGTGAGCATACAATGCTAAATCCTCATTCGCATAGCATGCCTTCATTTACAGGTCTAGACATGCTAATTTTAGGGTATTTATGCTGATGTCCCCTGCTGCATAACTTCTGCTATAGAGCACATGTAAGTAATGAACTAAAACGTCTACACATATCAGCAGGGTTTTAAGGATTGGGTCTATCAGGGGAGAAGGAGGGCTGTTAAAGTAGGGGGGTGTGGAAGTTCTATTCCTTAATTGGGCCAACTGGGAATGAACTGGGAAAACTGGCACTGACATCGGTGCACATGTCTTTTAAAATCCCCCCCCACTTACGCAGTAGAAGTGGCATTTGCATGTACAGGTGTGCACCCACTTAAAATTGAGCATACATGTGCATGTGGTCAGGCTATTTTATAACATGCGCGCATATACACGCATATGTTATAAAATTTCCATGTTCCTGGGTGCAGGCTGATGAACGCACGCACGTGTGCCCACGCGCCGCATTCAAAGTTACTGTCTAATTGCATAGCATGCTGTTTTTAGTGTACTTATGCTAACGTCTTTCTAGAGCACTTTAGCAAAAACAAGGGGACGGTAACTTTCAAACAGCTATGCGGGCATACAAATACGCGCATATGCGGGCTCACACCCAGCGATGCAGCCATTTTATAACATACACGTGTATATGCGTGTATGATATAAAATTGGCTGTATGCGTGTACATGTGTACGTAATTTTATATGGACGTCCGCATGTGCGCGCAAATGCCAGTTCTACCGTATAAGTGTGTGTGTGGGGGGGGTGATTTATTAGATTCCCGCGCCGACGCAATAGCCCTTTTTCCCAGTTTGCTTCCAGTTCGCCCAGATAACGGATCATATTTCCTAACCCTTGTTATTTAATTTCCCATTTACCCTTTTTACACTGACCCTTAAAACCCCACTGACTCACCTACTTTTTTTTATTTTAATACTTACACGCCGTCCATAGTAGAAGTAAAGTTACACAGCAGGGGACCCCGGCACACGCTTGTGCACTGTGAGACATGCTTTTTAAAATCCGTGCGGCGTGCACCGGACTGAGACACGCATGTTTCTCCTGGCTTTGGGGTGCATAGGGCTTTTAAAATCGACCTTTAAGGCTTATTGCATAAGAGGCTATTTTAGTGCTCACAAGTTTATTGCATTGGTACCTTAGTTTGCCCATTTTCATTTCTTGTTGCAGTAACTGCAGATCCTGTAATGATTTATACCTTCCCTTCCTCAGGATCCTCTGTCCTTATGTGATGTTTTTTTAAATCCTGATACTGTTATTGCCTCCACTAGTCTTCCCTTATTATAAATAAATATTTCCATGTGTTACGCCTCCTTGGGGTATATAGATGGAAAGCACAGAGAATTTAAAAAGAATTCTAAGCAGCGAAGACCTGCAACTACAATAAATTTACCTGTCCAACTAGCAAAGGTTCTGTGCTATTTTCTCACAACTCTTATGAACACGAGATTAGGCTAATACATTTTTTTTTTAACTTTACATTGCTTTGGGCAGTCAATTTTTGACAGGAAAAGCGGTCTAGAAAAGTTTTTAAAGAAATATATAAATTCATAAATACCTAATCCTATTTTAAGACCATTTAAAGTGAAATAAAGCCATAATTATACACCATGGGACAGAATGGTCCGTGACCAGCCCACGTTGGCTGTGTAGGGCGCCCTGAGGGGTAGTGCCTGTCTAAATCTCTGAGTATCCTGAGTCCTCATCCTTGCCTGAGTCTTCCCAAGTTCCAAGACCTCATCGGAGTATCCGGATCCTTGCCTGATTCTCTACAATCCACCTCTGATCTTCAATCTACGTCTGAGCATCTTACATCTGAGTTCCAAGTCACCTCTTGTCTTTGTCTGAGCTCCCAAGTACCAAGCGTCTTCATCTCGTCTGAGTCCCAAGCTCCACACCTCCTTGTCTCGTCTGAGTCTCCAAGTTTCAAGCATCCTCGTCTCACCTGAATCTTCAAATCCCTTGTCTCCTAAGCTCCATATGTCTATGTCTCATCTGAGCCTCCGAGCTTCCTCATCTTGTTCAACTCTTCAGCCTAGTCCAATGCCGAGGTCCCATCTTGTTCCAAGCTCCAGTACCATCACCTGTCCTCGACCTCTGTCCATCCTGCTGCATCTGCCGCTCCCCAGTGGCAGGTCCGAAAGGGCTATCGAGTGGCCGGAGGGCTACCACAGAGACCAGCATTGCTTTGTTGGGCCTCTACCGGTGCGTGCAGGTTCGGCAGAGGTCAGGGAAGTACTCAGCCTGCTCCTCCCATGCTGGGACACGTCTTGCCTGCCGCGGTGCTTCCACGGAGCTCCTCTCTGCAGTCGGTTCGTGGTCCAAGGGCACACATCTCCCTGGGATCGGGAGTGCTCCCTAGCGCCCCCTCCAACAGGGGGCAGGCAGTGGGCAGATCAAGGTAGGGCAACTTGTACATAATCCTAACCTGACATAAATATGGTGATGTTCCTATGTACCTTTTAAATGGCAGATGATGAGAACAGAAAATACTGTAAGAATACTGACTGATATGCCCTGCAAATCTAATCTCCAGTCATCCAATTTAATTACCTTGTTGTTAGATAGAGCAGCACCGGAATTGTGTAATATTCTTTTTTAGACATCAGTGTGCTACCATCCATGTTTTCCTATGCAGTGAGTCAATGCCTACATAATTATGAAAGCCTTATAATTTAGACTGTTATCACAGTTTGCATTTTCCATTACTTATTCTATAGTATGTGCTCAAGAAATATAATTTTCTTTTTAAAATTATATTGACCTTCAAATGTCACTCTCCCAATAAACTGAAAACGCCTCTTCTCATTCAGTTTATAAAACTAATTTTTGCTTCAACAGCTGTCGGTACTCTGTCTCTGAAATTGCTGTTGTCTTATGAATGTGGTAGGTTTGTATCCAGTCTGCTCTTATTTATGCAGGACCCCTAAAATTATTTATAGCCTTTATAAAATTTCAAAAACTTAGTCAAGTAGAAGAATAAAATCTATAACTATTTATAATGAATACATTTTAATCTCTTGGATAAAGCTTTTAGTAAGCTTTAAAACATTGCTGAGAATGAAAGAGATTCTTAAATTATAAGTTAAACATAACTAAAAAGTTTTGGTTTTGTTAAATCTCTCTGTAGTAGTGTTACTGTAAACCATGTAAGTGCTGTAAACTCTAAACCTGGACAGATTAGATGGGCCATTGTCATCTTTATATGCTGTCATTTATTATGTCACTATGATTGAATAGGTGAATTTTGCTACAGTGAGAGCACCTGTTGAGGAGGCTTTGTCTATCTTTATGCATTATTGTGTTCACATGCAGAGTCAAGAACCCTCAGTGAAGTGACTGCACATTTCACATGTCAGGGAGTAAGAACTCGGAAGGAGAGCTGGCTGAGTAGCGGGAGTCCATGCTGACGCAGCTGGTGATGTTACCATTGCCACTGTCACTCCCCATCTCTGACCCTGGAGCAGGAGGAGCAGCAGCTATCCACGCTGCTGCCAGTGCTCCCCAGCTCTGCCAACCCCACAGATTTTTGTAAGTGAAGAAGGGTGTGGGCTATTCAAAATGTACTGCTGTGCACTGCTTCTAGCAGGTACTTTATCATTTGTTCTCATTCTGTGTTTATGAAAAAAAAGTTTAGTAAACTGGACCGTAACAGGCCAATTTTCAAAGGGTTTAAGTGCCTAATTTTGAGAGTTAGACTCCTAAATTGACCCTTTTGAAAATTTAGGAGAGTTGAGTGACTAACTTTAGGGTCTTGGCTTTTACTTGGCTCCTAAATTTAGGAGCTTAAAAAGTGAGTGACTGAGGGAATGGAATTAGGGCAGGAAAACAAACAGGCTGATACAGTACAGTGTGCTCTGACGGAGCGCACTGTTAACCGGCATTTGGACGCCCGTTTTCGATGCGCTAGCTTTACCCCTTATTCAGTAAGGGGTAATAGCACGTCGAAAACGCGTGTCCAAACCCCACCCCCCGAAACTAATAGCGCCCGCAACATGCAAATGCATGTTGATGGCCCTATTAGTCATTCCCGCGCGATACAGTAAGTAAAATGTGCAGCCAAGCCGCACATTTTACTTTAAGAAATTAGCACCTACCCAAAGGTAGGCGTTAATTTCTGCCGGCGCCGGGGAAGTGCACAGAAAAGCAGTAAAAACTGCTTTTCTGTGCACTTTCTGACTTAATATCATGGCGATATTAAGTCGGAGGCTCCAAAAGTTAAAAAAAGTAAAAAAGAAAATGTAAAATGGACCCGCAACTCGTGGGTCGAAAACCGGACGCTCAATTTTGCCGGCGTCCGGTTTCCGAACCCATGGCTGTCAGCGGGCTCGAGAACCGAAGCCAGCAAAATTGAACGTCGGCTGTCAAACCCGCTGACAGCTGCCGCTCCTGTCAAAAAAGAGGCGCTGGGGACGCGCTAGTGTCCTAGCGCCTCTTTTTACCATGGATCCTAATTTAAATAAATTAATTTACTGTATCGCGCGCACAGGAGAGTGTCCTGTGCGCGCGCCGGGAGAGCGGGCACTCGCCCGCTCTTCCGCGATTTTTACTGTATCGGCCTGAAAGTTAGGTGCTTAGCACTGATTTTCTGCACTATGCACCCAATTTAGGATTGCTAAATGCGCATATATACAGGCACATGGAGTTGTTTGAAAGTTATTCCCTTATGTAACATTATAATGCTTTTAGTAATAATAGTCTTATCCAAAGGGAATTATGGGTAAAGGAAATTGTTGCAGAGAAAAGAATGGTCTTCTAGTCCTGAAAATTGTTTTTAGTCTGGAGATGTAATTTGCAGTAGGGTGGCTAATTGTTCAGACACTGCTTTCATAGGAGAAATAGGAAGTCAGGATCAGTCTTTATGCAACATATTAGCAACTTTTTTTTTGCTCTATTAATTTAATTTAATTTTCATTTTTTATTCTGCCTTTTGTGACTGAACAGCCAGTTCAATCTGGATTACAATAAGGTTAGAGAAGCTCTGGAAGTGGATTCCAATGGAGGTATATTTATATAGTGGCAGTTCACAGTTAAGACATTTTTTTTTTTTGTATTAAAAGTTTTATTGAGTGTACAAAATGACAACAGTAGAAGTGAACATCATGAACCATGAAAAATTAAGTTACCAAATCGAAATTGCAATGGAACAGGCATGATAAACATGAGTACATCATGAGTTTTTAAAGGCATCTCCCCCCCTCCACCCCCCCTCTTCCCCCCCCCCCCCCCCCCCCCCGTGTGTGATCTAAGCGAAAGAGACACAAAAATAGAACTAGGATGGTCAGACTGGAGAGACCTCAATAGCTGCAACCAGTTCTCCAATGAGTGCGATACAGAATGACATGTGTATTAATGCGGTAAGTCGGCCCTCGCCTTTTCCTCGTGCCACGCCTTGTAGGGGGACCACAGATCCGGGCGGGCTTTCCCGTCTCGAGGTTTGGGACGCCTCATCTTGCCATGCATTCAAAACAATTTATGTAGTCTAGAGGAGACCTGTCCCATCGATAGTGGTCCGGCCTTCCGCCACCCCGAGGCCACCTCGCATTTGGCTGCTGACAGAATGAATGTGATCAACTTCCCCTGCTCCACTGACACATCATATGGCAAGTTTAACAGGGTTTGTTCAGGAGTGAGGGTGACCGCTATCCCCAAAATATTCCTAATTAATTGAGTAACCCCGGACCATAGGAGCTGTACATATGAGCATGACCACCACATGTGATAAAACGAACCCTCCTGGCCACATCCCTTCCAGCAGCGGTCACTATACTGGGGGTTGAATCTACGAATTTTGACCGGTGTGCAGTACCATCGCAGCAGGATCTTATATCGGTTTTCAGCCAACTGTGAGTAAGGGAGGCCCCGTTTAGTAGAGAGAAAGATCTGATCCCAGGCATCTTCTTCTAAGATTCGTCCCAAGTCCCTCTCCCACGCCCTCATGAAAGCAGGTTTTTGCTGTGGGTCTTTATTTAAATAGTTATACACCTGGGAAATAGCTTTCCGCAGGGTGTCAGCCTGATCGCACCAGGTCTCCAATTGCGTTCTGCCCAGAGCCAGTTCCCGACCCACCGATTCAGTCATAAAAAAGTGACGAATTTGTAAATAAGGGTACACATCCCGATCGGTTAGTTCATATTGGCCTTGTAAAGTGGGGAAGGATACGAATCCATCCACGTCCCATAGGTGCCCAAAGTGTGTAATTCCCTTCCTGGACCACCGCTGGAAAGGGCCATGGGCTGCCCCCACGGAAAACAAGCGGTTGGTCCGAAGGGAAGAGCTGTAATAATATCGCCTGTCTCCCGTCAATTGTCTGCGCCATTGAGACCACACCTGTAGAGTGGTCTGTGTCGAGGCCGCTATGGTTCCCCGGGGTAGAAGTGTGGCCTCGGGCTGCCATATAACCGAGCTGAGGGGGATCCCACCATACAGGACTTGCTCAATGTGTACCCACTGTTTTTGCTCCCCTTTGCGATTCCAGTCAAATATAGCCCGAAGTTGGGCCGCTGCATAGTACCATTGTAGGTGGGGAACACTCAAACCTCCCCTTTCCTTCGGTCTATACATAACCCCTCTAGATACCCTAGGCGATCGCCTCTTCCAAATGTAGGAGAATATCCGTCTCTGCCAGCGGGTAAGCACCGCTTTGGGTATAAGGATGGGCAGTGCCTGAAATAAGTAGCCCAGACGGGGAAGGAGATTCATCTTCACTGCCGCTATGCGGCCAAACCAGGAAAGATAAAGTCCGGACCACCGATCCAAATCAGTGAAAATCTGGTGTACAAGGGGTGTGTAATTAAGCTTAAAAAGGTCACTTGGATCCTTGCTAAGATACACCCCAAGGTATTTGATTTTGGTAGGAGCCCATCGGAATTTAAACTGAGTTTGTAAGGTCTCAAGCTCAAGGGCAGGTAACGTTACATTAAGCAATTCGGATTTTTCAATGTTTAACTTGAAACCAGATACCGCCCCAAAATCAGTAAGTTCCCCGAGAGCCCCCTTCAACAAGGGAAGCGGATCCGTCAGGGTGAACAGGATGTCGTCGGCAAACAGAGACATCTTGTAATCAATACCCGCTATTTCTATACCATGGACCGAGCAATTGCCACGCACCCTAGTAGCCATGGGCTCCAAAAACAAGGCAAATAGCAATGGTGATAAAGGGCAGCCCTGCCTTGTCCCTCTTTGGATATGAAATGCCTCTGAGTACACCCCATTAACTTTAACCCTCGCAGTAGGCAGGTGATAAAGTTGCTGTAGCCAGGTTAGAAACTTGTCCCCAAAATTCATGGCCTTTAAGGTGGAGAATAAAAAGGGCCAATGCACCATATCGAAGGCCTTCTCCGCGTCTACTGAGAGCAAGACCAGGGGCAAATTTTCCTTACGAGCCCACCACATCAGGTCATTGATTTTACGGATGTTATCGGCTGCCATCCGTCCCGGTATAAAGCCTGCCTGATCGGTGTGAACCAACTTATTCATGACACTGTTTAGTCTGTTTGCCAAGATTTTGGCCAGTAATTTAAGGTCTACGTTGAGGAGAGAGATGGGCCTATATGACCCGCATTGAGAAAGATCCCTCCCAGGCTTCCCCAGGATCGTAATCCCCGCTATATTTGAGCCAGGCCATAGTAGCCCTCCCTCCCGCAAGGAATTGAACAGCTCTCGTAGAGGCTCCAATAAGGAGTTGGAGAATGTTTTATAAAACTGGGGTGTAAAGCCATCGAGGCCCGGTGCTTTATTAGCCTTGAGGTCTCCTATGGCCTGCTTAATTTCAATAAGGGTAATTTCCTTATCCAGAGCAGCACGCTCAGTCTCTCCCAGTGAGGGGAGCGGGATAGAATCCAAATACTCCTGGATCTGGTCGGGGGTAGCTCGTGTAGAGGCGGTATACAGATTCCCGTAGAATTCCTGAAATCTACTGCGTATGGCTGGGGGGGACGTTAGGATCTCCCCAGCGGAGTTTCTGATAGCTAATATTTGATTTTGTGTTTGCCTGTGTTTCAAAAACCGGGCCAACAGTTTCCCTGAGCGATTGCCCCACTCATACGTTTCTACCTTCATCAAAAACAGACGAGCTGCCAGATCGGCGTCCGCCAGCGCCCTCAGATCGTCCCTCGATTGCTGTAATTGCCTATATACCCGTGTGGAGAGCGTCCGTTTATGCTCCTGAGCGAGACGGGTTATCTCCCCCATTATTCTTAGTTTCTCCTGTTGTTGGTTTTTCTTAACGTATGTGCCTCTGGAAATAAATCTACCCCGTAACACCGCTTTCAAACAGTCCCACAAAAGGGCCGGCCCCCCCTCATTGGTCCCCCGGTACTCCGTGATAGCCTCCTGAATTTGAGTACAGAAATTCTCATCACTTAACAAGGAATCATTTAATTTCCAGGATTTAAACCCGGTAGCATCGGGAGCTGACTTAATTTCCGCCGTGATGGATGCATGATCTGACCACGTGATTGAATGAATCTCAAGTGCTCCCATCCTGTTCATGAGTGACTTGTCTAGCAAAAAGTAATCGATGCGCGAATATGTATGATGAGGAGGGGAGTAGAAAGTGTAGTTTCTGGCCAGAGGATGCATCCGCCTCCAGCCATCCACGAGATCCCATTTGGACATTAAGGATTTCAACCCCTTCCTATGCACTTTAGTACCCCCTACACCGCCCCCTGAATTGTCGAGTCTGGGATCTAGGGTCAAATTAAAATCACCCGTGACAATGATCACTCCCTCTCCCTCTCTGTCCAACAGAGCATCCATCCTTTGATAGAAGCTTTTCTGATCAGTGTTAGGTGTGTATAAGTTCAGCAAGGTGAAGGTGGTGCCCTGATAGTCAAAACAGACTAGCAGGTATCTGCCCTGCTCATCACCAATATGTCTACGCAATATAAAATCATGTCCCTGTCTAAATAATGTACAGACTCCCGCGTATTTGGCCGTCTTGTTAGCCGCTGAGAAGTATGTATGTGAGAATAGGGGCCAATTAAGGAGGTGTTCGTAGCGCTTCTTTAAATGCGTTTCTTGGAGGCAGATCACCATTGCCCCCTGGTCTTGGATATCCTGTCTGAGTAAGTGACGTTTGCGAGGGGTTCGCAGTCCCTTAACATTAAGGGAAAAAAGTCGTAGCGCCATCATGTAACTGTGCAAAAAATCTCAGCTAACGGACCCCGCTCAGGTCTGGGCTGTCTGCATCCATACGTTGGAGAAGGGCACTGACATGTTGGTTCAGCAGTAATGCTCGTACAAACCTGGTACCCACAGCTCAACGCCCCCAGCTCGACCATCCCAAATAGAATCACACAACCCAACCCCTCCCCCCCTTTCCCATCCCCCTTCTTGTTCCCTCCTGCATGGGCCCACACTACCTGCCCCGTCAGGAGAGCGTATGAGAACAGTGATATCAGAATGGCAGTGAACCCCCAACTCCAGTAGTGCCCGCAGTTCTAAAAACAACCAGCATCCCGCCCCCCAAACTGGTATGAACTTTGAAGAACAATTAAACACAAGTAGGAGCTATTATCCCTGTGCTCTGTCATAGTGAAATCGCCAACCCGGCTAAGCTCAACAGAAAACAAACGAAGCATAACATCAAGAAATCAGCCCGCCTCCCGGCCCATCAACCTGGAACTTGAGAAAATGTTCGCCAATAGTAAGGTGCAGTCTTTCAGTCGCCCTCCTGATGTGTGGATCCGCTGTTGTTCCGTCTCAATCGGCGACCGCCATTCTCCACCCGCTGCCAGCGAGGTCGCTCCGGTGCCTCCCTCTGTGGCAAAGGCGCAGTAATCTTGACCGGGAACCCCGCTGAAGACAATATGGCCGCCGCGTCCACCACATTGTTAGCTTTCGTGGTGATGCCCTTAATGGTGACCGCAATCCCCACCGGGAACAGCCACCTGTAGCGCATATTTTCCTGCCGCATCACGGTAGTCACTGGTTGGTATTCCTGGCGTCTTTTCAATGTGAGGGGGGATAAATCAGCGAAGACTGAAATTTGATGGGATTCCCATTCCCACGATTTTTGCTTGCGCGCCGCCGTCAGAACTCTCTCCTTGAGCGGGAAGCGGAGGAAACAGGCGATAATATCTCGCGGCTGGTTGCCGGCCCGGGGTCCCAGTGTGCGGTGCGCGCGTTCAATGTCCACCACTACAGGGTCGTCCGTTTGCCCTCCAGGCTGCGTCTGGGCCAGAAAAAATCGGCACAGCGAATCAACCACTGCCGCACAATCAGTATATTGCTCCGTCTCTGGGACTCCTCGAAAGCGCAGGTTGCACCTTCTGTTCCTGTTTTCCAAGTCCTCTAGCTTAGCGGTTAGTTCCACTGTCGTTTGGTGCAGAGAGACACCCTGAAGTTGAAGTTTATCAATTTTAATTGCTTGCCCCTCTAGCCGCACGTCGCAGTCATCTACTCGCCGGCCGATGTCCGCCATTTCCTCCCTTATCTCCGCCATTTTATCCAGCATTTCCCGTTTATTATTTTTCATGTCCTGGCGCAAGTCCTGGAACCATTGCCGGAATTCGGTTCTTGTCAGCATGAGCGAGTCAGGGGGTTGCTGGTCATCCGGTGCGAAGTCGCCGGGAGCACTTTCAATAGCCAGCGGCGCTGCGACGTCTCCCTCCATGGAGGCCCCAGATCCCACTTCTCCCTTGGTATAGGAAAATTGCCTGAGATCAGCACCTTTTTTTTTTGCGGTCATGCTTCCAATGTATAGCCGCGTTATTTAAGATCGTGTATGTGCAGCTAGACGGAGGATGGATGCTGATTAAGCTGACAGTTTGCGCTAGGCTCGCCGGAGCTCCGTGTTCAGGCTGCCATTCAAGCTCGTGACGTCACCGTCCTCCCACAGTTAAGACATTTTAAATGTATTACATAAAAATAAATTGTAACCCACGACTGTTTGTATGTATAAGGAAATAATGTATGTCAAGTGTATTTTCAATTGTTTTTTCAATAAACAGTTTAAATATACAATAGTTACAGTGGATTTAAGGGATTGACGGTTTATATGAATACATATTAAGGCTCAGAATCTATGCATATCATTAGGGTTAAGCAACAGGGAGAATCTATATAAGGACACAGATTATTTAACCTTTCATAAACTTCTGAAAACATGACTCTTGTTGTGCCTCGCAGCCACGGGTGGCCGCGGCCGCAACCCCCTACCTGATTCACAGCATCAGGGCCGCCGCAGCAGCATTGGGAAAGCTACCGGAGTCTGGCTCCTTTTACTCCCGCACCTTGGCGCCAGCCTCCACGGTGGCCGCCGGTGGGGCAGGCGCTCTACGCCACTCCAGGGATCCAAGATGGCCGCCCTTCCCTCCTCATTGGATTTAAAGGGGCCTCGTCCCTCAAATTGACTTCACCTGTGCCTGATGGGCCAGGCACAGGGAAGTATTTAATCAGCCTTCCTCCATTCACTCGTCGACTTGGCAACAAGTCTGATCGCTAGGGTGAGTCTCCTGGTGCCTCAGGTTCCTGGTTCCTGGTTCTTGCTTCTTCTCGGTGATTCCTCAGTGTGTGACCTCGGACCGGCAAGCGACGAACCTCGGGTACTCGACCTCGGACTTCTTCCGGACCATCCATCTTCAAGGGCCCACCTAAGTCCCAGCGGCACAGGTCACGGGCTTCCAGTGGCGAAGATCTAGTTGGTCCTTGCACCGACCTCACACCTCCTTGACCTCTCAAAGGTCCACCTAAGTCTCAGCGGCCCGGGTCCCTACGGTAGGCGCTAATTTCTCCAGGCGCCGGGAAAGTGCACAGAAAAGTGCTTTTCTCTGCACCCTCCGACTTAATATCATGGCAATATTAAGTTGGAGGTCCCGAAAGTTTAAAAAAGTAAAAACTAAAAAAAAATAAATTTTTAAATGGGCCCGTGGCTGGCGGGTCGAAAACCGGACGCTCAATTTTGCTGGCGTCCGGTTTCTGAACCCGTGGCTGTCAGCGGACTCGAGAACTGACGCCGGCAAAATTGAGCGTCGGCTGTCAAATCTGCTGACAGCCACCTCTTCCGTCAAAAAAGAGGCGCCGGCCGTCCATTACTCCTACCATGTGACAGGGCCTGGCCAATGGCACGGATACCCTGTCACATGGTAAGGGTAAAGGGCCATCGGCGCCATTTTTATTAATGGCAGCCGATGGCCCCGAGAGCGGGAGATCGCTCCCGGGACTTTCACTGGACCACCAGGTACTTGTAAAAAGTTTTGGGGGGGGGGGTTCGGGAGGGTGGGGAAAGCTAAGGGAACAGTTTTAAAGGGTCGGGTGGGGTTTTTTGTTTATCGGCTCGGGCGCAGCCGATTAACAAAACTGCGATCGGGCCGCACAAAAAAAAAATTAACGATGTGAATCAGAACCGGAATCGGAACCGATTCCGGTTCCGATTCACATCTCTACTCCTCGCAAAAGTTACACCTGCTAAAACATCTGCACAAAATTTCCCTGAAGATTTACCTGCATGATTATGAAATCCAAAAGTAGGCATGTAAGTCCAAACCTTTCCCCAACTCCGCCCCCAGGAAGGCTTCTGATCAGTTTGGGTGTACTTGTGTGCAAATATGACATACATGCAAAAGTTTACCCACATAATAGGTGAGCAGCTTTTGTAAATGACCATGTCTGAACGCAAAACACTGTTTTTCCTGTAGAAGTCCCTTTGAAAATAACGCTTTTACTGTGCAACACTTCAAAACAAGATGAATTTCAGTTTTTCTTTAATAAGTTTTGTTTTTTTTTAAGTGTTCTAAGTCATAAGCAGCATTTATTAAACTTGATAGAAGTGTACCTCTCATATTTGCAGGCGACTTGCAGAAGAAAACTATCAGGAAAATCACAAGCGAATGCAGGAACTAAGATGCCGGAACTTTCAGCGACAGAGTGTGGATGTGCTTCACGTGAGTTCCCTGCTTTTTATTTTTAACTTGTTTATTAATCTTCCTCAACTTTTTCTGTCCAGGGCATTTTTTTCTGGACCAAGTAGTTGTTACTATCACCATTAAGCTTTGTTTTCATGTATCATAATACTAGTGATTCATTTTACTTTTGCTTTCTTTTGAGCTTCGTGTGTTCTAATAGTAATAAAGAGGCTGTTATGTGTGTATAGACACAATGTAGAGCAAAAGACCCACAAATAAACTTACATATGTACATACGACTGTGTGTGTGTGTGTGTATTTTGTTCTGAGATAAAATTTTAATACGTACAACAAACATTAATAGGTTAATTTTGAAAAAAGTTGAGCACCTGATCTAGATGCTTAGATCAAAGAAAATATTTGGTCGAGCTGAAAATTCGCCTGAACTTAGACGGCCAAAATATGGCCACCTAGATTTACGACACTCAGCTTTTTTTGAAAATGGTTGCTGGCTTAGGTTCCTTCCTTTTTAGAACCTTTGTCCCAAGTTCCTTCCATCCTCCCACCTCACTGTTAAGAAAGAAGAGCCCCCTTATAACCCTGCATTGTGCCTCCAATCCTTACATAAAAAAGAGCCTCCTACAGATCCAGGATATCCCCCCACCAACATGTAAAAAAAAAAAAAGCCAATCCTTGTCCAGCCTTGCTAGCCCAACCTGCCCTGATGTAAAAAAAAAAGATCCCCCCCCCCCAGCCCTGCAATCCCTTACCTAACACCCATCCCCAGAATCCCCTGAAATGCACACCAAGCTGAGCCTGCAGAAGGACTAATTCCTATCTCCTGCTAGCTTAATGGCCTTTGCTGCCCTGATGCTACCGTGTTTCCCCGAAAATAAGACATCCCCCGAAAATAAGACCTCGTAGAGGTTTTGCCAAATTGCTAAATATAAGACCTCCCCCAAAAGTAAGACCTAGCACATAATTCATTTAAACGATCGAATTAGCTACGGTATTCCCTCCCATACAGTAACTCGCGCCCCTGTGCATTTAACCTGCTAACTTACCGTCTACCCTTACCCCTGCGTTAGAGGCAGGGGTAAGGGTAGGCGGTAAACTTTCCCCCAGCCCCCGCTCACCTGCCCTGGCCACGTCCATGGGTGCTGGTCTCCGGGGCAGCCCCAGTCCTCTGCCCTCCTCCCGAAGCAACAAAAGCGCAAAAAAATCGAAAAAGCAAAAAAAAAAAAAAAAACAGCGAAAAAAAAAAGTTGCAAGAGAGAGAGGGGAGAGAGGACGGGCAATCCTACGATCGGGATTGCCAGTCCTCTCCCCTCCTCCCGAAGCAAGGCGCGAAAAGCAGCCTTGCTCCGGGAGGAGGGGAGAGGACTGGCAGTGTACGGTAAAGCAACGAAGTGACTTACTTTTTTCACAGCCCTCCTCCGGAGACAGATCGCGGCTCCCCTGCCTCCTGGCGAAGATGGATGCCTGCACGGGCGAAAGCGGCCCCTGTGCGTGCGATTGGGCCGCTCAATGCGTGACGTCACATGCCGTGACGCACGTCGTTGACGTCACGCATTGAGCGGCCCAATCGCACGCACAGGGGCCGCTTTCGCCCGTGCAGGCATCCATCTTCGCCAGGAGGCAGGGGAGCCGCGATCTGTCTCCGGAGGAGGGCTGTGAAAAAAGTAAGTCACTTCGTTGCTTTACCGTACACTGCCAGTCTTCTCCCCTCCTCCCGGAACAAGGCTGCTTTTCACGCATTGCTTCAGGAGGAGGAGAGAGGACTGGCAATCCCGAGCATACCGTAGGATTGCCTGTCCTCTTTCCCCTCTCTCTCTCTTGCAACTTTTATTTTTTTCACTTTTTCGCTTTTTTTTTTTTCCGCTTTTCGCGCCTTGCTTCGGGAGGAGAGGAGAGAGGACTGGCAATCCCGAGTGTACCGTAGGATTGCCTGTCCTCTCTCCCCTCTCTCTCTTGCAACTTTTATTTTTTTCACTTTTTCGCTTTTTTTTTTTTTCTGCTTTCATTGCTTGCTTCGGGAGGAGAGGAGAGAGGACTGGCAATCCCAAGCGTAGGAGAACCGTTCACTTCCTGGTACCTGTCATTTCAAATGGCAGATTACAATCAAGATACATAGTCTTACTATAAACAAACAAACAATAAAACATTCATAAAATCAGTAAAAGTAGCCAAAACTAGAATAAACAAATCAAAATAAAATACAAATAAAATAAAACAGAAACAATAAAAGGTAACAGTACAATTGGGTCTAAGATGTCAATTCACAAATGCAAGAGTAATTAAATTCGCTTTAAGGAGCTTTCTAAAACAAAGGAAATCATCATTGACCCTAATTTCTTCAGATAAGCTGTTCCACAGTTCAGGTCCAGCTATTCTTAAAATCCATTCTCTGGACTCAGTCAAGTGTATACATTTAAGAAAATGAATCTTTAAAAAATATTTCTGTGAGGACCACAGAGTTTGTGTAGGCTAATATCTTTGTACCACTGAAGAAATACAGCGGGGAGGGGTCAACCCATGGAGAGCTTTGAAAGTTAATGTGAGAATTTTAAAACACACTTTCCAAACCATAGGTAACCAGTGCAAATCAGATTAGACTAGTGAAATATGAGCACAGAGTGCGCTCCCAGATATTAAACGAGCTGAGTAATTTTGAATTAGCCGTAAAGATCTTAAGTAAGAGTTCAGCAAACCCAAGAGCACAGCATTGCAGTAATTGAGAGAGGATAGCAGTGAGGATTGCAAAACCACACAAACATATGAAGAAGAAAGAATAGGCTTCAATGGCTGCAGGAGGTATACCTAATAGTAAGACGTTTGAATCAGGAAATTGATATGAGGGTGCAATGAATGGGACAAATCGACCAAGATCCCCAGGTTATGAGCTTGCAGTTTCATAGGAATTGAGTGACCAACCAATGAAAAACTTAAAGAAAAGTCTGCAGGCTCCAAGCACGATAATAATATAATTTCAGTTTTCTGAGAATTCAGACCTAATTTATCTCATAATCAGTTCATAAGCAAAACTAGGCAGGAAGATAGTTCATCAAAGGCTAAATCAAATGTTGAAACAATAAGGAAGAAAAACTGTATGTCATCAGCATGTCAAGATGAGCCAGAATAGAACATAGAGGAGCTAAGTAGATATTAAATAAAAGAGCCGAGAGTGATGAACCTTGAGGAATACCTGTTGATAGAGGATATGGATCTGATGATGTGCCAACAATCAATACTTTATACGATTGATCAACCAGGAAAGCTGCAAACCTCAAATACACTAGAGAAGAAATAACAAGTGCCTTCAATCTGATAAGTAGTATGATATGATTAAGCCTATCAAAGGCCGATGATATATCCAGCAGTACCAGAAAGAATTTAATACCTCATCCTCTTTTTCCGACTCAAACCAGCCGCCACCCTTACCTCATCGGCCCCAAAACCCATCTCACTCTCGTCAGAAACCACCAGATCCCATGCCTCGAATCACTTGATCACAAACCCGGACATTTGACCCTAGGCAGTAACCCAAACCTCTTCCATCATATTTAATTTGTCCTCCCGCCCTCTTTCCCAATCTGAACAACTTCTCCTACTACATGGCCTTTCTTTGTTCCCCACTACACAATGGGGTAGATTTTACAAATCTACGCGCGCGCGAACAAAAGTACATAAGAACATAAGAAAATGCCATACTGGGTCAGACCAAGGGTCCATCAAGCCCAGCATCCTGTTTCCAACAGTGGCCAATCCAGGCCTTAAGAACCTGGCAAGTACCCAAAAACTAAGTCTATTCCATGTTACCATTGCTAATGGCAGTGGCTATTCTCTAAGTGAACTTAATAGCAGGTAATGGACTTCTCCTCCAAGAACTTATCCAATCCTTTTTTAAACACAGCTATACTAACTCCACTAACCACATCCTCTGGCAACAAATTCCAGAGTTTAATTGTGCGTTGAGTAAAAAAGAACTTTCTCCGATTAGTTTTAAATGTGCCTCATGCTAACTTCATGGAGTGTCCCCTAGTCTTTCTATTATCCGAAAGAGAAAATAACCGATTCACATCTACCCGTTCTAGACCTCTCATAATTTTAAACATCTCTGTCATATCCCCCCTCAGCCGTCTCTTCTCCAAGCTGAAAAGTCCTAACCTCTTTAGTCTTTCCTCATAGGGGAGCTGTTCCATTCCCCTTATCATTTTGGTAGCCCTTCTCTGTACCTTCTCCTTCGCAATTATATCTTTTTTGAGATGCGGCGACCAGAATTGTACACAGTATTCAAGGTGCGGTCTCACCATGGAGCGATACAGAGGCATTATGACATTTTCTGTTTTATTCACCATTCCGTTTCTAATAATTCCCAACATTCTGTTTGCTTTTTTGACTGCCGCAGCACACTGAACTGATGATTTCAATGTGTTATCCACTATGACGCCTAGATCTCTTTCTTGGGTTGTAGCACCTAATATGGAACCCAACATTGTGTAATTATAGCATGGGTTATTTTTCCCTATATGCATCACCTTGCACTTATTCACATTAAATTTCATTTGGATGCCCAATTTTCCAATCTCACAAGGTCTCCCTGCAATTTATCACAATCTGCTTGTGATTTAACTACTCTGAACAATTTTTTGTGTCATCTGCAAATTTGATTCTCACTCGTCGTATTTCTTTCCAGATCATTTATAAATATATTGAATACAGATCCCTGAGGTACTCCACTGTCCACTCCCTTCCACTGAGAAAATTGTCCATTTAATCCTACTCTCTGTTTCCTGTCTTTTAGCCAGTTTGCAATCCACGAAAGGACATCGCCACCTATCCCATGACTTTTTACTTTTCCTAGAAGCCTCTCATGAGGAACTTTGTCAAACGCCTTCTGAAAATCCAAGTATACTACATCTACCGGTTCACCTTTATCCACATGTTTATGAACTCCTTCAAAAAAGTGAAGCAGATTTGTGAGGCAAGACTTGCCCTGGGTAAAGCCATGCTGACTTTGTTCCATTAAACCATGTCTTTCTATATGTTCTGTGATTTTGATGTTTAGAACACTTTCCACTATTTTTCCTGGCACTGAAGTCAGGCTAACCGGTCTGTAGTTTCCCGGATCGCCCCTGGAGGCCTTTTTAAATATTGGGGTTACATTTGCTATCCTCCAGTCTTCAAGTACAATGGATGATTTTAATGATAGGTTACAAATTTTTACTAATAGGTCTGAAATTTCATTTTTTAGTTCCTTCAGAACTCTGGGGTGTATACCATCCAGTCCAGGTGATTTACTACTCTTCAGTTTGTCAATCAGGCCTACCACATCTTCTAGGTTCACCGTGATTTGATTCAGTCCATCTGAATCATTACCCATGAAAACCTTCTCCATTACGGGTACCTCCCCAACATCCTCTTCAGTAAACACTGAAGCAAAGAAATCATTTAATCTTTCCGTGATGGCCTTATCTTCTCTAAGTGCCCCTTTAACCCCTCGTTCATCTAACGGTCCAACTGATTCCCTCACAGGCTTTTTGCTTCAGATATATTTTAAAAAGTTTTTACTGTGAGTTTTTGCCTCTACAGCCAACTTCTTTTCAAATTCTCTCTTAGCCTGTCTTATCAATGTCTTACATTTAACTTGCCAACGTTTATGCTTTATCCTATTTTCTTCTGTTGGTTCCTTCTTCCAATTTTTGAATGAAGATTTTTTGGCTAAAATAGCTTTTTTCACCTCCCCTTTTAACCATGCCAGTAATCGTTTTGCCTTCTTTCCACCTTTCTTATAAGATAGGCGTGGAGCGGCCTTGGAGGGAACTTTCCATTCACCCCCCCGCACCTTCCCCTCCCTTTCCCTATCTAACCTCCCCCCGGCCCTATCTAAACCCCCTCCCTACCTTTATCCGGGCAGTAGTAACTTACGCACGCCAGCGCGGCTGGCCCCGACCCAGGCCGTTGTGTCGGGGCCCTCGGCCATGCCCCCAGACCGCCCATACGCCCCCGATCCTAAACCGTGCTCCCTGCCCACACCCCAACCACCCCTTTTTGCAAGCCCCGGGACTTACGCGCGTCCCGGGGCTTGCGCGCGCCACTCAGCCTATGCAAAATAGGCTCGGCGTGCGCAGGGGGGATTTAAAAGGGTTACGCGCATACTTTATGCGCGTAACCCTTTTAAAATCTGGCCCAATATGAAGCTTTCAAGACTCGCACCTTCTTTCAATGCTTCTTAAGGATCCTAAAAGTTAAACTTTTCTTTTCATCCACACCTTCAGGCTCTGATATGTCAGTACTATCCCGGAAGTCTCATTGGGTTTCTCCCGGCCCTCCTGATCCTGTAATCATAGCTTTCGAATATTTGGTTTTGCATGATCTATCCCTCCGAGAACAAGGCTTCACTAACAAGTTTTGCAATATTTCACGCCCTGAGAAAGCGGCCATTTCCGCTCTCACATCTGACTCCTCAATCATGATCAAACCAGCAGACAAAGGCGGGAGCATTGTCATACAAAACCGCACCAATTATGAAGCAGAAGTGACTCTACAATTATCCGATAACACCTATTATCAGCCTCTTTCAGAAGACCCATCTCCACAGTTATTGACAGTCATCAGAGACCTTATACTGCAAGGTCTAGACCGTCATTTTTTGACTCAAAAAGAGGCAGATTTTCTCTGTGACAAATACCCTGTCACCCCAGTGTTCTGCACTTTGCCAAAGATTCACAAATCCATCACATCCCCCCCGGTCGTCCAATTGTTTCAGGCATTGGTTTCCTTCTTGAACCTCTTTCGAAATTTGTTGATTATTTCCTACGTCCCTTTGTCCCACTTTGCCTTTCTTACGCCCATGATTCTAGCCACCTTACCTCCATACTGAATAATCTAGCCGTTCCATCTGAACCTTTTCTATTTGTCACCTTGGACGTCGTTTCCTTATATTCCAACATCCCGCAGGAAGAAGCCCCCCTGGTCGTCCAATTGTTTCAGGCATTGGTTTCCTTCTTGAACCTCTTTCGAAATTTGTTGATTATTTCCTACGTCCCTTTGTCCCACTTTGCCTTTCTTACGCCCATGATTCTAGCCACCTTACCTCCATACTGAATAATCTAGCCGTTCCATCTGAACCTTTTCTATTTGTCACCTTGGACGTCGTTTCCTTATATTCCAACATCCCGCAGGAAGAAGCTATCACAGTTGTGGAATCCACTTTATCAGCACGCAATCCAGGTGAACATATTCCCACTTCATTTTTAGTGGCGCTAACCCACATTGCACTGACAGAAAACTTTTTAAATTTTCTTGGAAATTTCTTCCTACAAATTAAGGGTACCGCAATGGAAGCCACCATGGCTCCGCCATAGCATGTCTATATGTTGCACAATTCGAATCTGAATTTATCTACACTTCCCTCTTCAAATTATTTTTTCCAATCTGGCTAAGGTACATAGATGACATTTTTTTAATCTGGACTTTCACTGAAATACAGTTTTTCCTGTTTCTTGATTGGCTCAACTCCTGCAACCAACATCTTCAATTTGAGTTTTGTTTACACCGCATTCACATTTCTTTTCTGGACATTATTGTCAATGTCCAGGACAATACTTTCATTACTTCTTTGTTCCGTAAACCCACTGATCGTAACACACTGTTACAATATACCCGCCATCACCCACGACCACTTAGAGACAATATACCAGTCAGACAGTTTCTGCGCCTCCAAAGACTGTGCTTTTCCCGTCAAGAATATATCCAACATGCCAAAATTATGATTTTATGTTTTCAGGAACACAGCTATCCTAAGCGTATCATCAAGCGTGCTTATAAGAGATCATTGTATATCAACAGGATCTTTTATTTGTTCACCGCCATATTGAACCTTCTTCACAACTAACCTGTGTCCTCCCCTTCTCTGTACATAGCCACAATGTTATCAATGTCATCAAATCTCATCAAATCTCATTGGAATTTACTCCTCCCACATACCATTTATCAGGAATTTCCACGATTCGCATTCACTCGGGGTCGCAATTTAAGAGACAGCCTCGTCTCTTCTGAACACAGACTACCTTCTTCTACTAATACATGTGAAAGGACATGGTCCTTGTGCCCACTGTTCCGTTTGCATACATTCTATGAGTATTCAAACCTTCACACACCCGTTATCTTCAAAAACAATATAACCTTCAACATCACACTACATGTGCCTCGAGTGGTGTGATGATTGTGATCTTAAGCCCATGTCCTCTAATCTATGTAGGTAAAACTACCCGCCCACTCAGGGCAAGGTTAATTGAACATCATTTGTGTTTAAAGTCAGGTCGCCATGAAGCACCCCTAGTAGACCACTGGCAGGCCAAAAATCATTCTATCACTGACCTACAGTTCTTTTCCTTGGAACAATTACCCAAACCCACATGGTTTGGGTAATTGTTCCAAGTAACTTCCATATGAGCGCTCATATGGAAGGAACAAAGATAGATGTATGAGCTTAACTCATTATCTCCATCTGGTCTGAACCAGAATATCGAGTGGTCTGCTTTCTTCTAAACTCTCTGTTACCTATAGGCATTTGTTGCGCTAGATGTTTCTCTCCATCTTATATTCTGTTCAGTTTTTCTCCTTTTCCCTGCTTCTCCCCTTTTCTCCTCCTCTTCCCTGCTTCTCCTGTCCATGCCCCCTCTTTTTTCCTCTTTGTCCTCTTCTTTTTCCCCTGCTTTTCCCCCTTCCCCCTGTTTTCTTTCTTTTCTTTCCCCCCTTTTTTCTTCTTTCTTTATTTCCCATTTTCTTGTTCTTTCTTTCTTCTCCTCTTCTCTCCCCTCTTCCCCAGTTTACCTTCCCCCCCTTTTCTCTGTTCCTCCCTTCCCAATACACTCCCTTGCCATCCTTTACTTCTCTTTCATCCCCCGTTCCCTCGCTTCTCCTTGTCCCTATCCCCCTTTCCCTCTCCCTTCCCCTGTTTGTACACTATTTTGACTTTCCCCCTTTTTGGTTTCTACACTCAAGTTGTCTAATGTTTATTTTTACCCCTATTTTTATTTTTATTTTTTTTATTTTAGCATTTATTCACTCTTCCCCTTTTGATTTTTGTTTATTGGCTCTTTACATGTTTACCGTTTCTTTTAACCTCCTCTACCTGCTTTTATATTTCTCCCTGTCCTTATATAAATTTTTTATATGATTTTCAAGATTTTCTACATATGGTCTGTTACCTTCATACTGTGTCCTGCCCCCCCCCCCCCCCCTTCAGTTGAAATTCGATTTATAACTATACTTTTTGTGTTCTTTTACCTACACAGTAACTGTATAATACTTTTGTCATTATAGATTTGTGAATTTCCAGTCCCCCTGACGCAGCCCTGATGCGAAACATGGCCATGTCGGGGTTCCTCGTTTATACATTAGTATTCATTGTGGTATTTAATTTTGTGCACAGTGGTTGTGTGCATATGTGAAATAAACATTTTTGATTGTTAACTGTTATTGCTCAGTATAATTTTTTGCCACACATTTTTCTGTTGCTGCTTTCAGTAAGAGCATACCTGCAGGCCCTGTTCTCCTTTTACTTCCATGGTTCCTACATGTTCTCTTCCTTACCATATGGGCAATGTTCCTCCTTTTGCTGCCCAGCACAAGGTGAGCAAAAGGGTAAAACATCAATAATCTCGGTACTTGTTTGGGCAGGTACCTTCCAAACCAGTGATCATCCTCCTTTGGGAAGTTTTCCTTTCCTAGTGGGTACTTTAACCTTCAATGCTGATTGGGTCACCAGACTAACCTCCATAGATTTACTCCTTTTGTAGCAACAGTCCTTGGCCAAGTGGCTTCTCTGTCCGCAATTGAAACAAGTTGGGGAACCTTGGAACTGAGGCCTAGGTAAACAACATGCATGCAACAGTCTGTTCTTCAGAAGTCATGATCTCTTCAAGAGCTGTCGCTCTGTAAGTGAGGTCTTGGTTATCAGCACCCATTTTGGCTGAAGCTTCTATAGTGCAGAAGGACAAGGAATGTTGAATTACCTATTGTTAGACTTACCGTTCACGGGAGGGGGCAGCTAGCAGTTCATTCACCCACTGGTGCTGCTGCTGCAGTTGCTCGCTGCTGCTACCTGTCCTCCATGCAGCTGGGACACTGTCATCGCTGGTTGTCAATGTGGTGGGTGCCGTGCTGCTCAGCTGCTGGGTGCTGCCTTGTCTTGCCGACGCTACTGCTTTTTGTGTGTGTGGGGACGCTTCTGCTGTTATCTTCATGGCCTGGTCACCGCCAATGTGCTGCTCCTGTACCTGACAGCCTTGTTCTGCCAGCGCTGTCCTCTAGGCGCACAGGCATGCATCTCTGCCTTTCTTTAAGGGCTCACGGTGGGAAAATCCTGTGGCATCCTTAGATGATGTCATCTCCTGTTGCCTTATAAAAGGGCTCTTCAGATTCTGCTCTGGGCCTTCGCAAGGTCTCCGGTTTCTTGTCCTAGCCCTGTGGTTTCCTTGTCTTCATTCCTGATGCCTGGTCTTCACTCCTGATTCCAAGTCTCCAATCCTGCAAGGTCTCCTGTGGTCTTTGTCTTGTTCCAGTGTCTTTGCCTTGTCCCTGGAGTCTTCAGCCTGCTTCAACGTCCTGTTCTACATCTGGTTCCAGTGGTCTTTGCCTTGTTCCAGCATTTGGTGTCTTCAACCTGGTCCAGCGTTCAGGTTTCTTCAGCTTGCCAGCGTCTAGCCAGCGACCTGTGTTTTCAATCTGTCTCAGCATTCTGGTGTCTTCATCTTTCAGACCAGAGTCCGGTTCCAAGTCTTCAGACTCCTGCTCCTGAATTCCTAGATTTGTTCATAGTCTGAGTTCCTGAGTTCTCGTCCTGAGTTCCCATGCCTTCTCTTCTGGAGCCTTGGTCCCACCTAGGTCCATTGGTCCTTGTCTTCAGTCTTTGTTTGGATCCTTGTCTTGCTTGGACTCTGTGTCTTCAGTGTCTGCCTAGCTCATGCCTGGATGTGCTCACTCGACAGCGGTGTGGACTATAGCTAGCCCCGGGGCTGTACAGGTCGCATCGCAACACAGGGGCTTATCTGTGGTCCCAAAGGGCCTTCGGAGTGGCTGGAGGGATACCCCCAGAGACCAGCCCTGGCTGCTTGCTCTCTGACACTTATTATGTCTAGTCAGCATTCTGCTAAGTGTTGATTCTTTCATGAGGTTCAAGTGCTGTGGTCAAGACCTGTGTATTGAGAGTCAAAACTTAACTACAGCTTATTAGTTCTTATTGCTTCTCAGAAACTCTTATAGAAAAGGCCCCCTAGTTTCCTGCAGATTTTCAGAGGTCAAGCCTGTGACAAGGGTTAGAAAATTCTGCCGTGCCTTTTTGAAATTCTGTAGCAATTCTGTGGCATATGCACATACATTTACATATGACTGTACATTATTTCATGTGTGCAAACAATCTGGTTGATTTTAAAACGAGAGTGTGTGCTCCCAAAAATGAGCATATCGGCGCATGAGCAAGGATACGCTAGAATCTTTAATCATCCGCGCACCTATGCATGTATGTTTTAAAATGCATCAACCATACATAATTATGCTCCTATTTTAAGAGGTTACTTGAGCTCAGTTAGCTCGCATGTATCTTTAATGGGACCATTTGGCTAAGTAGAAACTCAGCAACAGTTAAACCACCTGCCCTTAATCTGGATCGTTTTCAAATTACTCCCTCAAATCAAGTGCGAGATCTAGGAGAACTTCTCAGTAAAAATGCACATCAGTAAATTAATTAAGACAGGTTACGCCAAGTTACGTATACTACATCGGCTGAAACCATTATTAACTTTCGCGGACTTCCATACTGTATTGCAAACTCTAACCTTCTCAGAGCTTGACTACTGTAACTCTTTACTACTAGGTCTTCCAGCAAGTCACTTAAAACCACTACAACTGCTACAAAATGCAGCAGCAAGACTATTATTAGGATCTAGGAAATATGATCACATTACACCCTAGCTGATAACACTACATTGGTTGCCAGTACAATCCAGAATCTACTACAAAGTAATAACAATAATATTCAACATCATTCACTACAATAAAACCGACTTATTAGGAGTGACACTACAACCTTACAACCCTCAATGAACACTAAGATCTCAAAATAAAGGCCTATTATATATTCCCACAATATGGCGCACACATCTGATGCAAGTAAGAGATTGAGTGTTTTCAATAGCAGGTCCAAAGCTGTGGAATTCCCTGCCCAAGATGCTATGCATTCTACCAGAAAGAAAAAGATTTAAACGTGAACCAAAAACAGCTATTCAAAAACTCATATAATTTAACTTAAAAATATCAGAATATACAGAATCATAAAAATAAGGACAAAGTAATAGAATCATGAAGAATAAACCAATCAAATGACAGAATGGAAGACTCTCAAAACAACACACTGATTAAGACATGAAACCCATTATTTCATTTGTAATTATCCTTACTCTTTGCCTCATATACTAGATCAATTTTAATATGTACTAGTAAATTTTGATTGATAGTTATGAATGCCTGACTGTGAATACCTCCTCTGTAACCAATCTACGTTTGTTTGTTGGTTGAGTTAAAATTATGAATGTTACCTTGTAAACTGTTGCGATCTTCATATGGAACGACGGTATATAAAATCATGGGAAACTGGTGAGCTCACTGATAGCATTATGTGTTAGAGATGCTTAATTACTTTGCCATTTGTGCAGGGTGGCAGCTAACACAGCAAATTACTATTTGTGCACATTTTTTTGTATTTTAGTTCCTTTCTTTCTTTTTCTAATAATTCAGTTGATATCTGTGAGTTAATGTGTGTGGCACAATTCTTTGGTACTATTGTACTTGATAGCCTTCATCATACTGCATTTTCCCTATTGTTTTTTATGGAGCAGAGGCACATAAGAGTTTCAGAGCCTATTTAAATGAGGCCAAGCAGTGATTGAAGTTTTAGCAAATGTGTTTGGCTTCTTGCCCTTACATTGTGCTGATGTTATACTATGAACATACTCTGTGCACTTCCTCTGCTGTGTTTCAGATATTGCTATTGTCAGTAGAGCGACTTTGTATTTCTAATAAAGGTAATGCATATTGTAATGAAGGAAATTATGTAGTCTGTGCCATGAGTAAGGGTTTTATTTGGGGTGACCAAGAGGTGCAGGGCCTCTTGGCATCCTTTTCAGCCTTAGGAAACAATTACATTTATTCATCTGTAGTGCTAAATGCATTTTTGCTGGAAATTGACCTAAATCCTGAGCATGGATGAATCAACAATCCTTTCATTGGAATAATTCATTAATAAATGGTATAAAATGAAATATTTAAAATAATAGCTTTTATACAACACCAGAGGTGGCTTTTTCTGCCATCATTTACAATGTCACTATATTTGTTTCCCACTATTATTGACAAATGGAAAATTAGATCATTGAACTAAGCATTTTTTCCCACAGACATAAAATGGGAAAAATCCTTTAGTACATGAGGCCCTGTGTCTTATATCCAGAAAGTTGCACGTTCCAGAATTTGCTTTTTATTTGTTTCAGATCAATGATACAACTTTCTGTTGTACACGGATATGAGTGAAAGTCCCTTTGTTATGCTGCGATCTAATACATTCTATTAATGTTGCCTCATACTAGGTATATGAAGAGCAAACTTCTAAGCATTTGGTTCAATCTCAACCAGTCAGTGCACGGGACTATAAATCCATGGGCCATCATGAACAGAGTGAAAACAAAACCCCAGATAGATTGTGTATGTCTGAACCAGTAGAATGTGGTAAGAGCTTCAGCTAAAATTACTAAAATTATTTTCCAGTAGCTGTCCTTTATGTAGACTGTAATCTAATTATTCCTGTAAGAGATGGTTTAGGGTGTAAATGTCATCTCACATTAGTCAAATGATAGCTTGTGAATTAGTTGTATCTGTCCTAACTAATGTGAGCTATTTCAGAACATCAGCTTGCTGTAAAGTTCCTGTGATACCCACATTTGTAGATTGTAAAGCTTTTATATTGAATAAAAGTACAAGATTAACACATTTTGAATGTATAAGATTCTAGAATAACAATTACATCTAAATTAAGTTAATCATATACAACAATTTAGATTTTATTCCAGAGCAGACTAAATATCCTTCTATCTCCCACTCTCTCTTACTATAACCTTGATCATAGGGATAGTAGAAGAAACTATGTTTTCATTGATTTCTCAAGTACATAATCCTCATGAAGACAAAAAATTATCCCATGTTGAACAGAATAACATCAAAGAAACAAAAAAATGAATCCCACTGAATCCGAACTCCCACTCCAACAACATCTAAAGACATCTCTCTCTCTCTCTCTTCCCCCCCCCCCCCCCCCCCCCTCCCAGTGGTTGTAGAATTACAACAATTCTGGCACTTACCGCAAAGTGTGAAAAAGTTATTGCAGTTTGCGCTAATACCTATGCAAATTGCCCGTTTTTCTATCGCATGCGATATTTAGTGCATTTTGATAAATCCAGGCCTAAGTTTGTACCTGAGGTAATGGAGGGTAAAATGACTTGCCCAAGGTCATAAGGAGCAACAGTGGGACTTGAATCCTGGTTCATAGTCTGCTGCTCTAACCACCGCAAGAAAAACTCTAAACATTAAAAAAAGGGAAATGCGATAAGGCCCGCCCCCAACTGAGACCGGCAACCAACTGGAGAGAGCCCGGCAGGGATTTAAAACCTTCCTGCTAGGCGCCGCTTCCTCCTTTTCCACGCGGCGACCGAAGACCTGCGCGACCGGCGCCGGAGCCCCACCGGGGGAAGGTCAGGTCAGTGTCCGGCCTCCCCACCCGGGGGACCCCGACGCCAGCCGCGATCGCCGAGGCCCAATCCGGCGAACGCAAGAAAAACTCTAAACATTAAAAAAGGGAAACGCGATAAGGCCCGCCCCCAACTGAGACCGGCAACCAACCGGAGAGAGCCCGGCAGGGATTTAAAACCTCCCTGCTAGGCGCCGCTTCCTCCTTTTCCACGCGGCGACCGAAGACCTGCGCGACCGGCGCCGGAGCCCCACCGGGGGAAGGTCAGGTCAGTGTCCGGCCTCCCCACCCGGGGGACCCCGACGCCAGCCGCGATCGCCGAGGCCCAATCCGGCGAACGCAAGAAAAACTCTAAACATTAAAAAAAGGGAAACGCGATAAGGCCCGCCCCCAACTGAGACCGGCAACCAACCGGAGAGAGCCCGGCAGGGATTTAAAACCTCCCTGCTAGGCGCCGCTTCCTCCTTTTCCACGCGGCGACCGAAGACCTGCGCGACCGGCGCCGGAGCCCCACCGGGGGAAGGTCAGGTCAGTGTCCAGCCTCCCCACCCGGGGGACCCCGACGCCAGCCGCGATCGCCGAGGCCCAATCCGGCGAACGCAAGAAAAACTCTAAACATTAAAAAAAGGGAAACGCGATAAGGCCCGCCCCCAACTGAGACCGGCAACCAACCGGAGAGAGCCCGGCAGGGATTTAAAACCTCCCTGCTAGGCGCCGCTTCCTCCTTTTCCACGCGGCGACCGAAGACCTGCGCGACCGGCGCCGGAGCCCCACCGGGGGAAGGTCAGGTCAGTGTCCGGCCTCCCCACCCGGGGGACCCCGACGCCAGCCGCGATCGCCGAGGCCCAATCCGGCGAACGCAAGAAAAACTCTAAACATTAAAAAAAGGGAAACACGATAAGGCCCGCCCCCAACTGAGCCCGGCAACCAACCGGAGAGAGCCCGGCAGGGATTTAAAACCTCACTGCTAGGCGCCGTGCGCCGAGCGTCGCGCGCCGAAGGAGCGCGACAAAGGGGCCTGCCCCTTTGTTTCGCCCCTTCGTTTCGATCCTCGCTTCCCCGAGCAGCTTCACAACATTACCACACCAGAGCTCTTCCAGCGTCCATCTTGCTCTCGTTCTTCCAGCTCTTACCTAGCAAGTACCAGCCTGCGCCCAGCCAGCGCCATCTCAGCAAGTTGTCAGCATACGAAAGTGACTACAGCTGGAAGACCCATACCCACGAAAGTGACTACAGCCTAAACAATACAATAGTAACAGACAGTAAAAGTGCTGAAGCTCTACGAAGTTTACTGCCTGCATTAAAGCCAATATAAAACCCGTTATATCCACCGTAGTATCCAGTCCAGCCACTCCAGCATCCAGTCCAGCCACTCCAGCTTCCAGTCCATCCAGTCCAGCCACTCCAGCATCCAGTCCAGCCACTCCAGCATCCAGTCCATCCAGTCCAGCCACTCCAGCATCCAGTCCAGCCACTCCAGCATCCAGTCCATCCAGTCCAGCCACTCCAGCATCCAGTCCAGCCACTCCAGCTTCCAGTCCAGCCACTCCAGCATCCAGTCCATCCAGTCCAGCCACTCCAGCATCCAGTCCAGCCACTCCAGCTTCCAGTCCAGCCACTCCAGCATCCAGCATCCAGTCCAGCCACTCCAGCATCCAGTCCAGCCACTCCAGCTTCCAGTCCAGCCACTCCAGCTTCCACTCCAGCAAACTAAGAAGAATGTCCCCATCCTTTCCAATCCCAATCCTCCCACACTGTCCTCCTTCCAAAGGACATTCAACTCGACACGCCCATTACCATAACCTTAAATCCCTCTCTCCAATCGTGATCACTCCCATTACCCAACTGCTAGGCCTCACACTATTTACGTTAACACTATTCAATGCACAATCCCTAACTAAGAATCAGTAATACTAAACGACTATCTCATCGATGTGAAACCGGACATATGCGCAATTACTGAGACATGGCTCAAACCTTCAGACACTGCAATAATTAACCAATTACCCACAGAGACATACAACTTCTTCTCCATCCCACGTCATGGAAAAAAAAAAGGAGGAGGAATCCTCCTAGCTACAAAAAAGGACCACAGATTCACTCAACACTCCTCCAATACTGACTCGAAACTCGAATTTGGCTTCTTCTTGTCAGACAAACTCCAAATTTTACTTCTCTACGCTCCTCCAGGTTTACTGGAAACAGACGCATCTCCCCTGGTTGAACTAACTACCTCCCTTATCAATCTAGATGCCCCAGCGATAATATTAGGTGACTTCAACCTGCACGTCGACAACTCCACATTATCACCCAACTGCGAAGCCTTACTCACAGCATACTCCGCTTTAGGTTTCACTCAACTAGTCAACAAACCCACACACAAAGCCGGACACACGTTAGACCTTATCTTCGTCAATACAACAATCAAACCAGTCCAGCACCCCACCTGCACGAAGGTACCATGGTCAGATCACTCCCTCATAACTTCCTCATTCTCAATAAAAGATACCAGTCCATCTCGCATACCCTCACATTGCTTCACTTACAGGAAAACATGCACCACAGAAGATCTTAGCAATCACTTATTATCACATCTCACCCAAGTAGACTTCACCACTCCGAACTCAGCGCTTCGATCTTGGAACAACATCACGGAATCGATAGCCAACAAGCTATGCCCCTAACAACAAAAAAACCTCACCCCAACTCGTCCAAAAGACAACCATGGTTTACCCAAGAGCTAAGAAAGCTTAAACTACTGCTAAGACAAAATGAGGCTAAATGGCGTAAAAACCCATGTACCATCACTCTATCTACCTATAAATCTACTCTTCACCAATACAAATCGAATACATTAAGATCCAAGAGAAACTACTACGCATCCAAGATCCACCACCTAATCTTCGACGCTAAAGCCCTCTTTAGCTACGTCTCTAACCTCACTCAAATAAACCCATCAGAAATCGCCCTCAACCAAGCCAAATCTAAAGCGGAAGAACTAGCGCTATTTTTCAATAACAAAATCAGCAAACTTCTAACTCAGCTGCCCCCCAACACCGCATCCACTTCAACACCTCCTCAGACCGCCTTCAAAAATACCTGCTTAGAAGAACTGGAACTCACTTCTTCCATTGAGATCCAAGGTATTCTATGGAAAATGAAACCATCTTCTCACCCTTCGGACCACATCCCCTCGAAATTACTTCTATCAATTCCTGACTCCATCTCCAAATCCCTGTCAGACATCATAAATTGCTCTATAACACAAGGATCTTACCCAGATGACCTAAAATTGGCCTCTCTCAAACCATTACTCAAGAAACCTAATCTAGATCCTAATGACCCAAACAACTACCGACCGATCGCCAACCTCCCCTTCATAGCTAAGATTATGGAGAAATTGGTGAACACCCGACTCTCAAACTACATTGAAGAAAATAACCTCCTATACCCATCACAATACGGTTTCCGCAAAACACTAAGCACAGAGTCCCTCCTCATTTCCTTAACAGATCACCTCATCCTGGGCCTCGATAAAGGTCAAGCCTTCTTACTGATCCTACTGGACCTTTCTTCAGCCTTTGACACCGTCAATCATTCCTTACTCATTAACCAGTTAACCTCCATAGGTATCTCAGGCACAGCACTATCTTGGTTCATATCATTTCTCAGCAATAGAGGATACAAGGTCAAGATACAGAACAAAGAATCCTCTCAACATCCGTCGTCAGTAGGAGTCCCACAGGGGTCCTCCCTGTCTCCTACTTTATTTAACATTTACCTTATACCGTTATGCCAACTTCTCACCGACCTCAACCTCAAACACTTCCTTTACGCGGACGATATACAGGTCCTGATACCCATTAAGGATTCCTTCGCAAAAACTCTGGCTTACTGGGACACATGCCTTCAAAAAATTAAACTCCTCCTCACCAACCTAAACCTGATATTAAATTCCGGCAAAACTGAACTCCTGCTCATCGCCTCAGAAAATAGCACCATCACCTCTGCACAACAAGCCACGCCAACAATCACACAAGTGAGAGACCTAGGAGTCCTAATTGATAATCGCCTGAATTTCAAAGCCACCATTAACAAAACCACCAAAGACTGTTTCTACCAACTGCAAGTGCTGAAAAGAATTAGACCTCTTTTCCATGCCCAAGATTTCAGAACTATTCTACAAGCAATCATTTATTTATTTATTTATTTATTTAAAAATGTTTATATACCGCTTTTACAATTCAAAAGAATTACTCAAAACGGTTTACAACCTAACATACATAATAAATAAACTTGACAAAATAAAACAAAATAAAACAATTAAAAGACTAACATAGTGCAGTATATAATCATATCATAACCAATCATCTTTTCAAAATTAGACTATTGTAACACCATCCTACTCGGCCTTCCCGCTTCATACACCAAACCGCTTCAGATGGTGCAAAATGCAGCTGCACGAATTCTGACAAATACCAGGAGAAGGGACCACATAACCCCCATTCTAAAGAGCCTCCATTGGCTACCTATACACTTTAGAATAATATACAAGGTCATTCTTACCACATACAAAATCATCCACCAACTGGCTCCCATTGACATACAGATCCCTCTCCGACTACACAATTCGTCAAGACCGACAAGAGATGCATACAAAGGATCGCTACAGGTACCACCGTCCAAATCTACCAGACACTGCACACTAAGAGATCGGGCTTTCTCTACAGCCATTCCACCGTTATGGAACTCCATCCCCTCAAATCTCAGAACAGAACCATGCATCTCAACCTTCAAAAAAAGACTAAAGACCTGGATATTCATACAAGCTTTCCCGGACACCAACATGGTCAACTAATCTCCAACCACACCTTGATTAACCATATCTTGATTAACCATATCTTCTATCGTTTACCTGTGTGAATTAATCCTGTCCTTTCTCTTCCTTCTCAGCCAAGTTCTTATCACCCTGTTATATGTAACTGCCTTTTCAGCACCATTGTTATAGTTATGTTTACTTTGCACCCCTGTTTTATGTGAACCAGCATGATGTGACTGCTGTCTCGAATGCCGGTATATAAAAATTTGAAATAAATAAATAAATAAATAAATAAATTAGGCTTCTCTTCCACTAAAATATTATTCAAATTTTTAATTTTCTTTTAGTTTGGCCTATGTAAATGTTTGAACATGGATACAGTATGGAATATATTACATGCTCAGTATTACAATCAAATCTTTCACGTAATTGATGTTTGATACCTTGTGTCCCTTGAAATATTTCAATTTGCAAGCAATTACTGAAAACTACACACTGCCCGTATGAGTATTGACCCCTTTGATTTGTATCTGCCAACAACTGTTCTTGAGGAATTGAATGGACCAATTTATCTTTTAAGTTGGGGCCTCTACTAAATGCAAAGATAGGCTTCTCTAAACATCTGATGCTTTGCCAAAAGATGTCAATGTTGTAAAATAATCTTCTTGATCTTCTCAGAGCCTGTGATATATGGTAAAATGCAGGCCAATCAAGAAGGTAACTCACGTGCATGAGTTTGGAGCAAAATCTCTCTATTTGCAAATAAAGCTCATTTGTGGGCTCTTTTAATAACTTTTTGCAGATATCCTCTCTGTCTAAAATGCTCCTGCATTACCTTTGATTGAACACAATTACTCCTCTGTAGAAGTGTATTGGCGACATAACCTGAGAAATTGTCCTGTGGGAATATTATCATGAAATTTCATAGGATGATGACTAGAGTAATGTAATATATTATTTTTATCCGTTGGTTTAGTGTAAATAGTGTGTAAACCCCATCCATGTTTATATATTCATGATATCTAAAAAAGAAATATTCAATAAACTATTCTGAATGAAAAACTGTAAATTTTTGTCAGGTTAATTCAACCATACCAAAAATGCCTGCAATACGTCACTCGTACTGTCCCAGATAAAAAATATGTCATCAATGAACTGCTTCCAAAGACAAATATGAGCCCAAAAATACAGACCCATATAAATACTAATTTTCAAAATTAGAAACATACAACTAGCTTCCATGTCTCTACCATGAACCTATTGAAAAAAACTATTATTTTGAAAATCTTTTTTGTAAAAGCCAATTCTGCTAATTCCAAGGAAAAATTAATCTTCCTAAATGATAACTCTGTTTGAAGATATTATTGTAAAATTGAATTGGTCCTTGGGTCGGAACTGCACCATGAAGTCTGTATGTAAGCGTTTTCGCGTACAAGCGCGCACCATGGTCCCCTACCGCATAACTTTGCTTCTGCTGTGGATGGAGTGCAAGTCATGTAACAAAAAAAAACTAGGCTAGTCAGCGGGGTTCTAACGCTTGGGACTAATAGGATACGAGGGAGGCAAGTTAGCTAGGGGGTTTAGGAAGTCCTCTTCTTTACTGTGGTGAAATGGGGAAACAGGTAATTGCATTGGCTCACATAGCTACTAAAATTCCACCCACTTACATGCTCAAGTCGTCATATGCGCGCACATGACCGTGTCAATATAAAATCATGTGCACGTGTATGCGCAAATAGCCGATTTTATAACATGCGCACAATTATGTGCATATATGTACATATGTTATAAAATCGCTGCGTCCATGTGTGTGTGCCAGCAACTGCCCGCATGTGCGCTCATGCACGGATCTTAAATTTTACTTCTAGGTGCACCTATGTGTGTGACTAATTTTGCAAGTGGGTGCACACAGCTACATAAAGTCGGATTTGAGTTGATCAAGTGAGGAATTTTATAATAGGTGCATGTCCATGCCATGACCAGTGTCACCAGTTCATCCACCAGTTTTCCCAGTCTAGAGCTAGGTCCTCCAAACTCCCCTAGTTCTTTAGCCTGCACTCGCCCCAGGTATTTTTTTTTTATTTATACCTCCTCCATAGCAGAATTAAACTTTCATGGAACTGGACCTGGGCACATGCCCAGATGTGTAGATTCTTGCATACACGGCTCTGCCCCAGAATGCCCACGCCTCACCTACGCCTCGCCCACACCATGCCCCTTTTTCGTTTGAAGTGAGATATTCTCATATTGGGAGAAGTGCACGCAAGTAGGTAACTTTTATAATCGGGTAGACATACACATGTCTTACATGCGTGCAATCTCCCGATTTTGGCATGCGCCCGGCTTTTAAAATTCATCTCTTAGCATTTTATCAGTCATTGTAAGGGGAGAGGCAAGATGCATTTCCTATCCAGTAAGAGCGAAAGTGTTATGTAACTCTAAATTTAATAAAAGCTTAATAATATAACTATGCATTAAACATACTCATGAAGTTTCCCAACTGCACATGATTGTTAATCACATACTCGGGTGGGACCCCAAGGTTTAGGGGCCCCCCTCATTTACCATAAGCCCAGACATCAAGAATGTCAGGTCTCATCCATTCCACAAATTAATCAGTCCCTCACACTCAAAACTCTCCACCTCTTCCCCCAATCCCATCTCCTCTCAAACCCGCCCCCATTCCCATTCCCTCAATTCCCTCTTCTGCCCTCCCAAGATAGAAAGGTTACATATTTTATGCAGGGTACCATCCCTTCCAATCCAGTCTCTGTAAATATTGTAATAAAGCCAACAAAACAATCAAATAAAAATAGATTGAGGTGAAAATTCTGCAACCCAGATGAGATAAATTTTTATCCAGGTGTTTTTTTTTCCAAAGGATTTTGTGTTTGCCATCCCTGCAAAAAGTACACGACATTGGCTTATAGCAATTGTGGCTGAAGTCTCTTGCCTGAAAAGAAAAGAAACTGAAAAGATTTACTGCCAAAAGCTTGGATGTGCAATACAAGATCAAAGTGAAGCTGTCACTCCATACATCACAGTTATCAAATCTCAAAAATAATAGCAAGTGGTTAGGCAATATACTGCAATGCGATGTTTTCTGGAACCAAGAAAATTGAGAACAAGGTACAGAATGTAAAATGCCACAAAGAGCTAAACTGCCTACACAACTCATATAATGCTGGAACCATCAAAAACCAGGTCACTGAAAGATTACAAGATTGCTTCTTCAGTCCCCCCCCCCCCCCCCCCCCCCCCCCCCCGCAGCTATCCCAGATTCTGTGCTGTGTCATTTAGATGTCCTCCTCCATCAGAGAACTGAGTCTCCTGATAACCCCATTATGCCTGACCCAATGTTTGGCTGGGTAAATCAGTATACACCAAATATTTAGAGAATACAACATGCAACAGGCCAAAGCAAATTCATGCCTTAGCGAAACCACCTTCGTTGATTAATCCTGAAAAAACAGAATCTTTTTCTTATCATGAAGAGGTTGCTTCCTGGTGCACTGCTTGCATAGTGGCTTCTATAGTGACTGCTTTATGGGGAAGTTAAATATACTTGCCTGGTTCCAGCCTCTCCTTTGTGACTTAGCCAATAAGTGCACTCTATTTGCAACTTCCCCCAGTTAGCATTGAGGCCTAACTCTTGTGGGATCCAGGCCTCAAGGAATCCTTGTAGCTCCAGATTCACTAAGCTTTCAGGTAAGTGAATGAAACGCTGGTTGTTTTTCGCTGAGAACTATTTACTAGATTTTACAATTTGTCTTTTTAAGCACTGGTGCAGAAATATAAAGTTTTGCCAGTTCAGTAGAGTTGTCACTTACATTGTCATATAGACCATTGAACTCTGAGTTTCACTTCTGAGACCCACTTCACAAAGTAGGACATTGTGTTTGTCACCTCCTCCAACTTATCATAGAGCTTTTTAAATTTTTCATCCAGTGCTAGTACCACCATGGCTGGAAGATCTGTTACCATGGTATTTACTCAGTGTTGAAACCTTGGTGTCGATCAGCCCATCCACCATCTTGGCATCCATCAAGTTACCCTTCTCCCTCTCTTTCTCTTTTGTTGTTGATCTGGAATACATAGTCGTGCAAACATTGCAGTGTTCAATGAACTGGTGTTTTAGCAAGTTCAGTGCATATGCACAAAAAATGCATTTAGGGTGAGCAAAGCAGGACTGCACCTAGAGCAGCAAGATTGTATGTCTTGCCTAGTTCACTGCATCTAGTGACTTTCACATATGTAGATAATGTTTATTTACACACAGTATACATAGTAATTTTCTAAGTCAGTAATGCACATAAACTATTTGACCATCATCAAGCATTAGAACCAACCAATATGGTTTCTGTCCAAACCACAGCACTAAAACCATATTAACTACACCCAAGGTGACCATGGCGCACATGCTATTTCTTGCCCATATGTACACACTTTTGGGCTACAAGTTTGGTCCAGGATATCCTCCATACTATCTCTTAATATACCGCTCACATATTCTCTAGTGATACTTCCCTTATGCTTCCACTCCCTTGTAGAAGATTGTTGGATTTTTTTCTCCTAATAGCCTTCCATAATATTATGGCTAATTGGAAACACAGCGAGAGGCTTTCTGAACATTTATGATGGAACTCAGTGTGTTTATTTAGCAAATATGAAAAAATGATGGCCATCAAGTTTAATAGACTTGCTAAGTGGACATTGATGTGGAAGCCACTTGAATTGTATACTAATAATTAATCTTGCCTCGCTGATTCTTCTGGCTTTTATCTTTTCCTCATAATATGTGTTTCTGGGATCCTCTCTCTTTCTCTTCTCTTCTTTTCTGTTTCTTTATGCTTCTCTCTTCTTTCTTCTTCATCTTAATTCTTTTTTGTACTTACTTGTGTTCATCCGTGAAGTTTGCTACTATGTAGACTGCTGGATACAGTTGTTTCTCTTTTTAACATACGTAAGAACATAAGAAAATGCCATACTGGGTCAGACCAAGGGTCCATCAAGCCCAGCATCCTGTTTCCAACAGTGGCCAATCCAGGCCATAAGAACCTGGCAAGTACCCAAAAACTAAGTCTAATCCATGTTACCATTGCTAATGGCAGTGGCTATTCTCTAAGTGAACTTAATAGCAGGTAATGGACTTCTCCTCCAAGAACTTATCCAATCCTTTTTTAAACCCAGCTATACTAACTGCACTAACCACATCCTCTGGCAACAAATTCCAGAGTTTAATTGTGCGTTAAGTAAAAAAGAACTTTCTCCGATTAGTTTTAAATGTGCCCCATGCTAACTTCATGGAGTGCCCCCTAGTCTTTCTACTATCCGAAAGAGTAACTAACCGATTCACATCTACCCGTTCTAGACCTCTCATAATTTTAAACATCTCTATCATATCCCCCCTCAGCCGTCTCTTCTCCAAGCTGAAAAGTCCTAACCTCTTTAGTCTTTCCTCATAGGGGAGCTGTTCCATTCCCCTTATCATTTTGGTAGCCCTTCTCTGTACCTTCTCCATCGCAATTATATCTTTTTTGAGATGCGGCGACCAGAATTGTACACAGTATTCAAGGTGCAGTCTCACCATGGAGCGATACAGAGGCATTATGACATTTTCTGTTTTATTCACCATTCCCTTTCTAATAATTCTCAACATTCTGTTTGCTTTTTTGACTGCCGCAGCACACTGAACCGACAATTTCAATGTGTTATCCACTATGACGCCTAGATCTCTTTCTTGGGTTGTAGCACCTAATATGGAACCCAACATTGTGTAATTATAGCATGGGTTATTTTTCCCTATATGCATCACCTTGTACTTATCCACATTAAATTTCATCTGCCATTTGGATGCCCAATTTTCCAGTCTCACAAGGTCTTCCTGCAATTTATCACAATCTGCTTGTGATTTAACTACTCTGAACAATTTTGTGTCATCTGCAAATTTGATTATCTCACTCGTCGTATTTCTTTCCAGATCATTTATAAATATATTGAAAAGTAAGGGTCCCAATACAAATCCCTGAGGCACTCCACTGTCCAATCCCTTCCACTGAGAAAATTGTCCATTTAATCCTACTGTCTGTTTCCTGTCTTTTAGCCAGTTTGCAATCCACAAAAGGACATCACCACCTATCCTATGACTTTTAACTTTTCCTAGAAGCCTCTCATGAGGAACTTTGTCAAACGCCTTCTGAAAATCCAAGTATACTATATCTACCGGTTCACCTTTATCCACATGTTTATTAACTCCTTCAAAAAAGTGAAGCAGATTTGTGAGACAAGACTTGCCCTGGGTAAAGCCATGCTGATTTTGTTCCATTAAACCATGTCTTTCTATATGTTCTGTGATTTTGATGCTTAGAACACTTTCCACTATTTTTCCTGGCACTGAAGTCAGGCTAACCGGTCTGTAGTTTCCCGGATCGCCCCTGGAGCCCTTTTTAAATATTGGGTTACATTTGCTATCCTCCAGTCTTCAAGTACAATGGATGATTTTAATGATAGGTTACAAATTTTTACTAATTTTTGTTTCATTATGTTATATGGCATATAACTGTTGTTAGTTCTTGATCTTCGTGTATGTTCCATGAAAATTAATAAAAAGATTTATAAAAAAAACCCCAAAAAAAATTAACTAGCTTGGTGGATAACCTATGGCTGTGCCTAGCGGATCTCACTGCAGCCTTTAACATAACAGGCCACAAATTCCTCATCTCCAGACTGTGTGACCTTGGAGTGGCAGGCCCAGCCTTGGCCTGCTTCACTCCCTTCCTATCCAATTGCACTCACTGTGTAGCACTGGGAATAGCTCTCTCCAAACCTCATACCTTTTCCTATGGTGTTCCACAAGGCTGCATCCTTTCACCCACAACCTGTAGCTCCCCTCTGCAAACTCATCAGAGACTGTCAGATTACATATTACTCATACGCTGATGACATGCAATTGCAGATCCCACTCAGCACAAACCAAACCCTCAACTATTAACAACCTCAAAGGAATAACCATGTTATTAACCAAGTAGACTAAAGAAGTAATTTTAAAAGGAGTTACACATGTAATTGTAACATACCTTTTTTTTTTTGTAATTATATTTGTATTGCAAAATAGTTTCAAATGACAATCACAACCTCTTTTCATATCGTCTCTTATGTATACAAAACCAACATGTTCAAAACTTAACAGCACTTATCGCTTAAGTGACACATTTAGTCCCCATTATCATGAAAGTCATATATATATTGTGTAACCAAACCCATAAACAAGTAAAACCATATTTCCCAATATCCCCCCCTCCCCTCCCCTCCCCTCCCTCCCACACCGTTGACCTCTTTTGTAGCAATTTTAAAAAGCCATTTACACATGTTAAGTGTACTTACCCTTGAATATCCTGTGGACAGTTCAATGGCATATATTGTAGCAATTTTCAAAATCACACTTACATTGATAAAGTGCATTTACACATGTAAAACCCAATTTTAAGCATGTAAATGCTTTTTAAAATCAGGCCCATAGGGAATAGCCACTAGATATCACAGTATAATGACAAAATGGGATCTATTTACTGTTTGGGATCTTGCCAGATACTTGTGACATGGATTGGCCATTTTTGGAAAAATGATACTGGGCTTGATGGACCCTCAATCTTATGTTCTTGTGTTCCCTGAGTATCCTTTTTATTGCTCCCCTGAGTAGTGGTTCTCAACAAGTGTGTCAGGACACACTAGTGTGTTGCAAAGGTCTTGGATGATGTGTCATAGAGCCAGCAGAAGACTGATCTGTCCTCATCAGTCTGAGCAGGAGTTGGCTGACTTCTATTTTATTGAGGATGACAGGAACCTGCTCTTGCTTCTTTCTTCTCTTCCTGCTTGTTCTTTGAAAATACCAACTCCCAGATAGCCACTGCAACTCTCACACTATCTCTTACCCACACCACTCAAACCCTGCCTGCAACCTACCCCAGGGGGCTAAGATCAGCAGCAAAATGCCACTACTGGCAGCTTGTCTCAGTGGGAGAGACAGTCTGAATTCAATAAAAAAAAAAAAAAGTGCAGTAAAAAAAAGCCTGGCTGGCACAGCAGCAAAAATGAACAAATATCTTTTTCAATGGAAAATTCTATCAAAGTAGCAACCAATAGCAATTCAATACAGATTTGAGACACTCAGAGACTAGCTTTGAGTACAGCAACCTCCTCAGACAAAAGCCAAGAAGAAAGTATGTGGCACGCCATGTGCTATGTTTGCTTAAGGTAGAAATACAGCAGGAACAGCATCACAGAGCACTGAGAGCAGCGATTGGCTGAATTAGAAAAATGCTTCACTCTGATACGTTGGCATTCTGGTCTCCTTGCCAATCTGTCTGACGCACTCTATGACAGGGCTGTGAGGTCACTTATGACTCACAGGAAAGGGCTGGTTGTTGCTATGGATACTCCCACATGGCCTTCTCCTATTTCAATCAGCTGCTAAGAAAGCACTGTGAACCAAAAGAATGAAACTAATATGATATGTTTCATTCGTGAGGGATCGCCATGCGTTTCGCGGACCCACGAATCAAACGAACAGGGACCTATTCGTAGCGGATTGCACATTCATTGAAAACGAATGCACATTCCTACTAATTACTGAACTTATCCAGCTAAGTGGCAAGTGCTGATCACAACCGGATATTCAGCGGCCACCATTTAGTCAGATAAGCTCTATGTATTTGGCTAAATTGCTTTGAATATCAGCTTCATAGTGTTTTAGCATAGGATTACTGTGCTGCTATTGTGGATTTTCTTTCCTTCTAATGTCCTTTCTGTTTGCTCTTTATATAAATACCAATTTTGTTACAGCTAGCAAAATTGCATTAAATCCTAATCAGTACAAATGCTTGCTAGTTATGATAATTCATAATATAGTGGATTGTCAACATTTGTAATGGTTTATTTCAGAGATCCCTGAAGATCCCCATATAGCAGAAGAGTATTATAATGATGGCTTTGATTCTTGCTCTGAAGCAAGTGAGGAAGAAAAAAATGAGGGGGAAGAAGAGGAGCAATCTTCACAGGCTGTTGATAAAACATTCCAGCAGGTACCCAACTAATTATAGAGCTAGCATACACTTCAGTGTGAGCTTACCAAATGCAAAGCTGAATCAAAGATAAATCAGATATTGCTCTTTTCTGCTATATGTGATGATGTTTGTTGATTCTGGACCCAGCTATAATGCAATCATTTTATAGTCTATGTTTTAGTAAAATAAAAAAGTATTTACTCTTGCTGTATGAAGAGAAATGCAGTTCTGATGGTAACATAGTTTGCTGATTGATTGCATTACAATATATTTATAAATTATCTGGAAAAAGGAGTGATGAATGAGGTTATCAAATGTGCATGGTAACCACATCTTAGGACACACAAACTGTTTGGAGGATTTTGCTTGGAAAGGAAGGCTCCGTTTTCAAATGTATTTAGTGGGTTCTAATTTATTACGCTTTATGTCCGGGAGGGTATAGAGTCCAACAGGATAAAGATCATACAAGAGACTAAATGCTCAGTAGAATCTATATGGGTAGAAATCCCATGTGTGTTGGGTAAGAGTATAGTGATAGGAGTATACTACCGTCTACCTGGACAAAATGGTCAGACAGATGATGAAATGCTAAGAGAAATCAGGGAAGCAAACCAATTTGGCAGTGCAATAATAATGGGAGATTTCAATTACCACTATATAAGAACAGTTAATTATTAAGTGCAACGAACTACACTTGTCTCACAAAATAAACGTCGCATAGATTATAATTTTTTAGATTTTTTTATGTGCATAGAATTTATCTGGAACAGTGGACCATCATAACACCCTTGGTTTTTTAGGCAGTAAGCCACACTTTCAACCTTACAGGGTCATGTTTAATCATCGGTCATTAAATCATCGGTCCATTAAATGTCTTTTGTCTTCTTTATTCAAATGTTCTCTTACTCCTTCTTTTTTATCTTTTTTATAATTAGTAAAATCCTTTGTAATAAATTCAAAGACGGAATTGCCTTACTTGTGCGGAGCGCCGCTGCGCTTCCGACCTTTATCTCCTGTGTGTTATGATGGTCCACTGTTCCAGATAAATTCTATGCACATAAAAAAATCTAAAAAATTATAATCTATGCGACGTTTATTTTGTGAGATTTCAATTACCCCAATATTGACTGGGTAAATGTAACATCAGGACTTAAAAGTTCCTGGATGTAATAAATGACTGCTTCATGGAGCAATTGGTTCAGGAACCAACAAGAGAGGGAGCTATTTTAGATTTAATTATTAGTGGAATGCAGGATTTGGTGAGAGAGGTAACGGTGGTGGGGCCACTTAGCAAAAGTGATCATAACATGATCAAATGTAAACTAATAACTGGAAGGAGGACAGTAAGTAAATCTGCAGCTCTAACACTAAACTTTCAAAAGGGAAACTTTTATAAAATGAGGAAAATAGTTTGAAAAAAACTGAAAGGTGAAGCTGCAAAGGTTAAAAGTGTTCAACAGGCTTGGACATTGTTTAAAAATACAATCCTAGAGGCGCAGTCCATATGTATTCCACACATTAAGAAAGGTGAAAGGAAGGCAAAACGATTACCGTCATGGTTAAAACATGAGGTGAAAGAGGCTATTTTAGCCAAAAAAACTTGCTTCAAAAATTGGAAGAAGGATCCATCTGAAGAAAATAGGATAAAACATAAGCATTGTCAAGCTAAGTGTAAAATTGATAAGACAGGCGAAGAGAGAATTTGAAATGAATTTGGCCATAGAGGCAAAAACTCATAATAAAAACCTTTTTAAATATATCCAAAGCAAGAAACCTGTGAGGGAGTCGGTTGGACCATTAGATGACCGAGGGGTTAAATGGGCTCTTAGGGAAGATAAGGCCATTGCAGAAAGACTAAATGAATTCTTTGCTTCCATGTTTACTAATGAGGATGTTGGGGAGATACCAGTTCTGGAGATGGTTTTCAGGGGTGATGAGTCAGACAAACTTAACGAAATCACTGTGAACCTGGAAGATGTAGTAGGCCAGATTGACAAACTAAAGAGTAGCAAATTACCTGGACCAGATGGTATGCATCCTAGGGTACTGAAGGAACTTAAAAATGAAATTTCTGATCTATTAGTTAAAATTTGTATCCTATCATTAAAATCATCCATTGTACCTGAAGACTGGAGGGTGGCCAATGTAACCCTAATATTTAAAAAAGGCTCCAGGGGCGATCCGGGTAACTATAGACCAGTGAGCCTAACTTCAGTACCTGGAAAAATAGTGGAAACTATTCTCAAGATCAAAATCGTAAACCATACAGAAAGACATGATTTAATGGAACACAGTCAACATGGATTTACCCAAGGGAAGTCTTGCCTAACAAATCTGCTTCATGTTTTTGAAGGGGTTAATAAACATGTGGATAAAGGTGAACCGGTAGATGTAGTGTATTTGGATTTTCAGAAGGCATTTGACAAAGTCCCTCATGAGAGGCAACTACGGAAACTAAAAAGTCATGGGATAGGAGGCGATGTCCTTTCGTGGATTACAAACTGGTTAAAAGACAGGAAACAGAGAGTAGGATTAAATGGTCAATTTTCTCAGTGGAAAAGGGTAAACAGTGGAGTGCCTCAGGGATCTGTACTTGGACCGGTGCTTTTCAATATATATATATGATCTGGAAAGGAATACGACGAGTGAGGTTATCAAATTTGCAGATGATACAAAATTATTCAGAGTAGTTAAATCACAAGCAGACTGTGATACATTACAGGAGGACCTTGCAAGACTGGAAGATTGCGCCTCCAAATGGCAGATGCTGTAGTTACACGATGTTAGGTTCCATTTTAGGAGCTATCACCCAGGAAAAAGATCTAGGCATCATAGTGGATAATACTTTAAAATCGTCGGCTCTGTGTGCTGCAGCAGTCAAAAAAGCAAACAGAATGTTAGGAATTATTAGGACGGGAATGATTAATAAAACGGAAAATGTCATAATGCCTCTATATCGCTCCATGGTGAGACCACATCGTGAATACTGTGTACAATTCTGGTTGCCGCATCTCAAAAAAGATATAGTTGCGATGGAGAAGGTACAGAGAAGGGCAACCAAAATGATAAAGGGGATGGAACAGCTCCCCTATGAGGAAAGGCTGAAGAGGTTAGGGCTGTTCAGCTTGGAGAAGAGACGGCTGAGGGGGGATATGATAGAGGTCTTTAAGATCATGAGAGGTCTTGAACGAGTAGATGTGACTCGGTTATTTACACTTTCAAATAATAGAAGGACTAGGGGGCATTCCATGAAGTTAGCAAGTAGCACATTTAAGACTAATCGGAGAAAATTCTTTTTCAGTCAACGCACAATAAAGCTCTGGAATTTGTTGCCAGAGGATGTGGTTAGTGCAGTTAGTGTAGCTGGGTTCAAAAAAGGTTTGGATAAGTTCTTGGAGGAGAAGTCCATTAACGGCTATTAATCAAGTTTACTTAGGGAATAGCCACTGCTATTAATTGCATCAGTAGCATGGGATCTTCTTAGTGTTTGGATAATTGCCAGGTTCTTGTGGCCTGGTTTGGCCTCGGTAGGAAACAGGATGCTGGGCTTGATGGACCCTTGGTCTGACCCAGCATGGCAATTTCTTATGTTCTTACCTTACTCGTGATATTTACTCCTGCTCAATATCCAGAATAAGTGAAAAAATGACTGGGAAAGGGGTCTGGATGAAATGGTGGACCTTCAGGCTGAAGAGCCAGGAGCATCTTCATTAGCTGCAGATGGATTGGGTGAAGTGGTAGACTAATTGGTAAAACTGGTTATTTCGATGCCCTGCTCATGTTATAAAATCCCCTGACTTATGACTCAGGTAACAGCTGATTTACGGGGGGTAAATGCATCTAAATAATGCAGGTAAAATCTACTCGCATGTCCCTTTAAAATTTGAAGAAGAAATACCGCAGGTATGTCATTAGTGCATGCTTATCTGGCTAAATTCTGACTTATCCATCTAAGTAGTGCCTTTGCCACTACTTAGACAAATTTGACCTTATCTGGATAAGAAGTGACACTTATCTGGCTATATTCCATTTATCCAGCTAAGTAGCAGCAGGTGCAGGCATATTCAGCGACTTATCCATCTAAATTGTAGCCGGATAACTATTTATCCAGCTATAATTTAGACGGATAAAAGAGGGGTATTTTGGGAGCATTCAAGGGAGGGGCAGAGATATCCAGATAACCTAGCCAAATACCAGGTATATCCGGCTAGGTTAGCAAGGAATACTTTAGTCCTGCTTCTGAGCAGGTCAAGGCAGAGCTACCTGCTTATGGTCCTGGTATGGGAAGCGGTGGACAAGAAAAAGCTATTATGTTTTGCCACGGCCCCAATGTAAAGGGGCCAGTTGCCTGGAAGCAGAGATCAAGGAGTGGTCTCCCACAGCAGAGATAAAGACAGGGATAGGGCTAGTGTGAAGGAAGGTGGTGAGAGCATTTTCTGCCACCGCAGTGATGAAGGGATCAGTCCCATACTACATCGGCAATGCCAAGGAGAAAAAACCCAAAAGGCAGGCCCATGTAGCCATATGTGTGGGGGAAGGAAATCAGAGGTGCAGGCCCGTGAAGCCACATCTTCAGTCACGCAAAAAACAAAAGTAAAGAACTGAGCGGAGAGCCTTCTGAGTTATCCAGCTAAATGCATTTTGAATATGGACCTCCAAGTGTCTAACTTTTTTCTGCCTTAACTCTGCCCCCGCAGTTTCCAACAATTTGAATAACTAAATGTAGGTGCCTAGTGAAAAATATGCTCCAAAATTTAGGTGCTTTGCCCTAATCAGATTTCAAAGGGGGTCAAATTAGACACCCAAGTCCCTAAAATCTTTATTTACTAAGCTTTATTCCCAGTCATACAGGATGGGAGAAAAGCATTAGTAAATCAGGCTCTAAGCTAGGTGCCTAAACCCTTTGAAAATTGATCCTATAATGACTTTTAGCTCTCAACATAGAAATGCTGGTTGCTTTATCGTTCTTCCATGGTATTTTAGACCTACATGATTCACAAACTAGATAAATCCTTGCTAAATAGTTTAGTGAGTGTTTCTTCTCATTTTGTACCTATAGTATAAAAAAATAAATAATTAGGGGGCAACAATCAAAACTTTTTACATGGGTAGACACAGTTTCCCTGTGCAAGAACAGGGCTTATTGCCCCTCCCCCTTCCAGCATGAACATGGATGATAGTTCCTAGACTTTTAGATGTGGTGAAAGCAGGTTGGGGAAAGGAGAGGAAATTGCATGCGGTGACTTCAAATCATTTTGCATCTGTTTCAAAGCCGGGGAGTTTCTCTTTGAAAAGGTCCTGGTACCTGCAGGACCGCAGGCTCCATAAACAAACAGTCTTATTATTGCACACCCTACAAATAGAGGTCCAAATGAAGAAATAAATCCACTTTTTAACTCTGAACTGTAACTATTTAGCATTTTGTAGTATTTTTCTTTCCTATACAGTTTTCTCTTTTCTAAGGTCAGTCTGCATATTCCAATGTCTCTGCCAAATTACAGTTTAACATTAAGACGCATGCAAAATTATGCTTTCTGTAAAAAAAAACATATTTCATGCTGCTGGAGTATGCTATTAATTAATTTGGTAAAAGCTTTTCTAGTCTCTTGAATCCCTTGTCGAGGTCCATATTCTGCCGCTGTGTGGTTTGGCAAGTTAGCTGGATAAACATATCTGGCTAACTAACAGGCCTGGATTTGTCAGAAGGCACATTAGGCCTGTGCCCAGGACAGCAGAAATCTGGTGGGTCGGGGGGTCGGGGGGAAACAAGCTGGCTGAAGATGTGTTGCCTTTCAGCTCTGCTGAATCTCACTCAGTAGGGAACAGCCCTCTCCTTCCTGATCCAACCTCTCACCTCCAGGCACCATGGCCACACCCCTGAGTATATCCGACTATCCTAAAGTTAGCCAAATAACTTTATCCAGGTAACTTTAGGACAATTCTACAGGGTGACCACAGTTAGTCAGATAAGTTATCTGGCTAACTCTGAATATCAATACCTCATAAGAACATAAGAAAATGCCATACTGGGTCAGACCAAGGGTCCATCAAGCCCAGCATCCTGTTTCCAACAGAAGCCAATCCAGGCCATAAGAACCTGGCAAGTACCCAAAAACTAAGTCTATTCCATGTTACCATTGCTAATGGCAGTGGCTAAGTGAACTTAATAGCAGGTAATGGACTTTTCCTCCAAGAACTTATCCAATCCTTTTTTAAACACAGCTATACTAACTGCACTAACCACATCCTCTGGCATCAAATTCCAGAGTTTAATTGTGCGTTGAGTAAAAAAGAACTTTCTCCGATTAGTTTTAAATGTGCCCCATGCTAACTTCATGGAGTGCCCCCTAGTCTTTCTATTATCCAAAAGAGTAAATAACCGATTCACATCTACCCATTCTAGACCTCTCATGATTTTAAACATCTCTATCATATCCCCCCTCAGTCGTCTCTTCTCCAAGCTGAAAAGTCCTATCCTCTTTAGTCTTTCCCCATAAGGGAGCTGTTCCATTCCCCTTATCATTTTGGTAGCCCTTCTCTGTACCTTCTCCATCGCAATTATATCTTTTTTGAGATGCGGCGACCAGAATTGTACACAGTTTTCAAGGTGCGGTCTCACCATGGAGCGATACAGAGGCATTATGACATTTTCCGTTTTATTCACCATTCCCTTTCTAATAATTTCTAACATTCTGTTTGCTTTTTTGACTGCCGCAGCACACTGAACCGACGATTTCAATGTGTTATCCACTATGATGCCTAGATCTCTTTCTTGGGTTGTAGCACCTAATATGGAACCCAACATTGTGTAATTATAGCATGGGTTATTTTTCCCTATATGCATCACTTTGCACTTATCCACATTAAATTTCATCTGCCATTTGGATGCCCAATTTTCCAGTCTCACAAGGTCTTCCTCCAATTTATCACATTAACTGCGGCTGAATATTTAAAATGTGCCAATTAGCTGGATAAGTCGAAACTTGTCCCACTAAATAGTGCTGAATATGTATCTCGTAGTTTGTAGATTGAAGCTTTTTAATACATATTTTCAAGGAAGAGTGATTTGCGAGTTATTTCTCAGTTGACTGAGCCAATGATAAAAATTAGTTCAGCTTTACTTAAAAGTTTGAAAAAGTAAATATCTGAAAATGTTTGTTTAGTGAAGTTTCTGGATTTTGCTTGCCTTTAATTTTTCCTCATGTTTTTTGTAGCTATCATTGCAATGTCAATTTTACAGTCAAATCACCTGTTAAATTGTGGTAACATTAGGGCTTATTTACTAACAGGTGTGCTAAAACGAGCACCTGTGGGAAGTGGGAGGGAGCAGATGAGGTTACAAAAGTTTCATTTTAGCAGATACAGAAAAAATTAGTGCATTCCATGTTAAGTGGCATTTTAGTGTACACACTTCTTCTTTACTGATGCTAAAACTATTCTGACTCGAGTTTTAGTGCAAGGCCACAGAATATCATGCCTTCTATTGGCTCAGCCTCCAGATTGTTTAACACTGTCCTCCTGCCAGCTGGCCTTAGGGAGAGTGGGGGTGGCAGGGGGAGTAGGAGTAGAAGGGGAAAGATGATTCAGGGGTGGGGGTGGGGGGGTATGTGTTGACTAAGGGGGATATGGGATAATGTGTTGTCCTGAAGAGGACATAAGGAAGATGTATTACCAAGAGAAAGGGTTTGGGGGAGGGGAATGTCTTTTCCAGGGAGAGGTCCTGGGAGGGATCCCTTTGTGCAGCTCCTGTCTGGATGATCCTGCTGTGCCGGTTCAGTGTGCTAGCAGTTTTCTGCAGCTCCAGGCCAGAAATGACAGTTCATATACTATGAGGGTATGTGAAATGTAACTGTTGGTACTGTGGGCTTAGTCTATAGCAGGGGTGCTCAAACCAGTCCTACGGCCCCCCCTGCCAATCTGGTTTTCAGGATATCCCTAATGAATATGCATGAGAAATATTTTGCATTCGCAGGAAATAGTGCATGCAAATACATCTCATGCAAATTCATTAGGAATATCATGAAAACTCGACTGGCTGGGGGGACCTGTAGGACTGGTTTGAAGTCATTAGTACACTATCGGGCCGATACAGTACAGTGCGCTCCTGTTAACCCTCTATTGGACGCACGTTTTCGACACGCTAGCGTTACCCCTTATTCAGTAAGGGGCCGAAAATGCGCGTCCAATCCCCCGAACCTAATAGGGCCATCAACATGCAAATGCATGTTGATGGCCCTATTAGGTATTCCCGCACGATTCAGAAAACAAAATGTGCAGCCAAGCCGCATATTTTGCTTTCATAAATTAGCACCTACCCAAAGGTAGGTGCTAATTTCTTCGGGCACCGGGAAAGTGCACAGAAAAGCAGTAAAAACTGCTTGTCTGTGCACCCTACGACTTAATATCATGCCGATATTAAGTCGGAGGTCCCGAAAGTTACCAAAAGGTAAAAAAAAAAATAAAAAAATTTGAAGTCGGACCGCGGCTCGCGGGTTGAAAACCGGACGCTCAATTTTGCCGGTGTCCGGTTTCCGAACCTGTGGCTGTCAGCGGGCTCGAGAACCAACACCGGCAAAATTGAGCGTCGGCGGTCAAACCCGCTGACAGCCGCCGTGGACGTGCTAGTGTCCCTAGTGCCTCCTTTTGCCTGTTTTTACCACCGGGCCTAATTTTCATAGTGAATCGCGCGCACAGGAGAGTGGCCTGTGCGCGTGCCAAGAGAGCGGGCGCTCCCGCGGACTTTACTGAATCGGCCCGTATGTAACTGTTTATCACACTAATTGTTAACTTGCGAATGTTAAGTGCTAAACAGAGCTGGGTTTGTCCACATTAGGGGCTTTATATCTATGTGGGTTCTTTTGAAAATTGCCTTAATAATAGACAAGTAATTTATACAATTTAGAGCCAAATTAACCAGGACACAAAGTTTCCCTAATGTTAGATTCTGGATCATTTTATTTATCTAATTGATTTTCAGGAAATCATTAAGTACAAATAATTTAGTAAGATTTAATTCAATAATAAGCCATGCAATAAGAAATTTGGCTTGATTGTGGAAATTGGGCTTAGACTACAGAGTTTGAAAAATTATCAGAACCCATGGAATTTGCTTGGTATGGATTACTCTTATCTGAAAAATATTTGATTGTTGTAACATTGTTGGAAATTCCCATATGTTTTACTTTTTGGGACTTAAACCCTACTTTATGCCTTCTCTAAGTAAATACCTACATTGAAAGGCCAAAAGAAAGCAGAAGGATAGCGCAAAATCAGAACACTTGACAAAGTGTCAACATTGTAACCAATAAAATCCCTTGGTATTGCAAAAAAGGAATGACAGGCTCTCAACACTTTGAATTGTGAAGGGCAGAATGACAACCCTTTTCCCCCTAGAGTATTACACGGCAAACATGCTATAAATGAATAAACCCTGCAACTGCATGTATACACCATGAACTTAATGATGGACAATCAGTGCTATTGTATGACAGCGCTACCAGACTCACTATTATGAAATGAACAACAGTCAAACTGTAACGTGAGCACGCATTACAGACAATGTGGATTTGCACATGTAATTAGGCATACACACACATATATATTTCCATGCAAACATCTGTTGCAGTCAGAACTGGCACACAGTGTTTTGTCATATTTGATTCTACTTCCCCTCCCTCGATCCCAGTGCATGTCTGCTTCCATGCTTTTCTCTGCTGTCCCTCACCAGTATGCCTTACTAGTATGGGCTTACCTTATCTGTTTCCTGGTAGTGGCTAGTCTGACATGATGCGCTCTTGGCCCAGCTGCCATGTCAGTGGCTGAACCACATCATCTATGGCCTTTTACCATGTGCAGGTCCATGTGATAACCTTGGCTCCTTCCCCCTTACAGAACCACATGGGAAGAACAGCTACAGCCACCAAAGGAACTGAATAGCTCACAGTCTCCGCTCATGGAAAGAGGCTGTAGCTACTGTGGTCATGCAGTAATATAGCAGTCAGTCCCAGGGTGCCCCACTCAATTCTGCTGGATCTTGCTACAGCTATCTGGGACACATTCAGAGGAGCTGAACATGAGCATCATGCTGCCTTTTCCAGAGCCATCCCCCAAGGCAGTGTCCAGAGCCAATGAGACCATCACGGCCCTCTCCCTTGGCAGCCTCTACTCTCTTCTCTCCTGTTCCGCCACCACCAGCTATCTTATCTATTTCCCAGCAGTGCAGCTGATAGTAGAACCTCTTTCCTTCCTCATCCTCTGCCACGATTTCATTCTCAAGGAAAACCTGGCCAAAAGATTGGTATCTCCTGCCTGATCTGCTACCCTTACCACCCAACCACTGTGCAGCTGACAATTGGCAGATTGTTATTGCTGTTAATAATAATAATAATTAAAAAAAAATTAACTTGGATTGAATTAGTAGTAGACCGTTTACTATATTATAATTGCTTTGTTGATTTTGTTTGTTATTTGTTGTTATTGAATATCTTCTATTCTAAACCGTTTTGGACTTTTTTTGAAAATAGTAGTATAAAAGCTGAAATAAAATATTTTCTGCTTAAATGATATGTGACCCAAGAAGACCCAGGCTCACCTTTGATTATGGAGCTTTTGATCGGTCAAAGTCTCTTTGAGTCCCGCTGTCGTTCCTTGTGACCTTGGGCAAGTCACTTTACTCTCCATTGCCTCAGGTACAAACTTAGGGCCTCATTTTCCACGCCGCTCGCACGCGATACCAGGATAAGGGTAGAGTCGGGGCGGAGTTGACCCCGGAAGAGGAGGAGTCGGGGCATCACCGGGGCTGACTGCGCCGACGCCGCGGACATCGAAAAGGTAGGTGCCTTTTCGCGGCAGCTTTCGCTCCCAATAGCTACACCTCCTATGGTGACGCTATTGGGTGCGAAACCAGCAGTGATCGCATCGCGACGGTGCGATCGCTGCCGGCTAGCGCAGGCCCTCCCCCTGTTTCGGCCCCCCGCCCCTCATCTTCTAAAGTATCACAGGCCTGCGATACTTTAGAAAATGAGGCCCTTAGATTGTAAGCCTTCTGGGAACAGGGAAAATGCCTACAGTACCTGAATGTAAACCGATGTGATGTGTCAGATCGAATGTCGGTATATAAAAATAAATAAATAATAAATAAATATTCTTTATAAACATTAAGCCCCTCTGAGTCCAGAATTCCCTGTCTGGGGGGAGGGCAGGGAGTGAAAATATCTCCAAGGCTTTGAACATTAAGTCCATATTTTATCCATTACAGTCTTTCAAATATAGCAATAATAATAATGTTTGAAGCGAATTATAGTTTCCAACTTAACTTTACTGATTGATGATGGAAAGTGGATGTAATTGGTATTTTACAATTCCTTATTCAATACAGTCCATTCTGCGGTTGGTCTTTCAAATAATTCTGTAACTTTATAGTTCAAATTAATATGTTATGGTATAAATGATCCTTTCCAACCTTAAGGGATGGTTGTGAAGCTCCTTCTCAGAATTTGGTAGACAAGGTTCTCATATCCAATATAGATGATATAAAAAGTCCTATTTATCATACCTTAGTTGAGTTGTTTGGATTCTACTTCTTACTTATTAGCTTTAGATTTATTAAGTTTTATATACCATCACTAGGGACCCATCGTAATGCTTCACAACAAAAATAAAACATGCAGCTAAATATATCATACAACATTAATAAACCTAAAGTACATTAAAAATACAGTATTAAACCTTTTCTCCTTACTTCTCTCCTTGATGCCCGGAGGATACCGCTTCACTCCTTTCCTCAATATTCAGATGATATCATAGTGGTTGACACCTTGGATGGGTGCCACTGGTCTTCTCTGCACCTCTTTCTCCCAAGAATGAATGTAAATTCATTCCCTTACAGGACCTTTAATGGGAAACTCCAAACTCCGTACAGATGTTATTTCCTGAGTTCCTGAATCTATGGGAGCTCAGGCAGATGGAAAAGAAAAAAAGTAAAATAATTTCAAATTATAACCCAAAAAAGGAGAAGAATGAAGAGTGGAAAAATGTCCTTCAACCTAACTCAACGGGGGACATACGAGTTCTCTCAATATAGGAAAAAGACACCCTTTCCTCTAGTCCATACCCAGGCTTCATCCCAAGAAGCCCAAGGGTCCTTTCTCCAAGAAAACAATAAAAACGCAAGCAGGCATAAAGACATTCTGCCTCGTGAAAGGGCAAACTTAAAATTCATACTGCAAAATAATGGCTCTGGGTTTTATACTCTAGGGACTCCATCATTGCAGTCTCTCACATGGGTGAGCTAGCACCCAGCTAGCCACTACTTCTGTTCCCTACCCAGATAGGACAATCCTCTTAGAAGAGGCTCAAGAGAATCTTCTTCAGATATAAACTGGGCTTTTTATACAGCTCACAGTGTGGCACATATTCTAAGCCAAGTGAATAGGTCTGATCTACTGCCCTAGATGCCCGACAGTAAAATCTGAATAAAGACTCACAAGTTCAAAGCCTAACCTTGCTTACTATGCATTTTATCCTTTTCAGGTAGATAAAATGAAAAGCAATTGCTACACAGTAACTCTGTGATCTCTGTATAGAGAACATTTGACAGAAAAGTTCTATATTAACCATGAATCTTCAAGGCCAGCATACCAATCTTTACTAGAATTTAGCTTTTTCTAAATCCACATCTTAGTTAGGCCTTGCAGATTTTCTTATTAAAACAAGCATATCTAATGCCAAGTGAAGGGTTATGAGAATTGGTAATTCTATTAGTCATCAGATCTACTATACTAATTATGATATATACCATAAATTGCAAAAAGGTGAGAAATAAAATCATTAATTCCCCATGGCAACAACCAGAAGCATAGGCATGAAGGCATAATTAAAACATTCCTGTTTTTCCCTTCTCAGCAAATTAATGTCATAGATATTTTTGAACTAATTGGTGTTAAAATTGCTGACTTGTATATTGAGCTTGCAAGTGAGAATAAAAGCCAAGCATATCTTTGTTAAACGTCCTACAAGCTTTTTGCATATCTGTAAAATTCCTAAAAATTACTGACATAAAAATAAAATGCTTTTAATGTCTTCTTCCCTTGGGCCTCTGATCTTTTCCTGTGGCTTTCGGTACCATTTTTATGCTGATAACTCCCAGATCTACCTCTCTACACCAGAAATGTCACCACCGATCCAGTACCAAATTTCAGCCTGCGTGTCTGACATTGCCACCTGGATGTCCTGCTATTACTTTAACATGGTCATGACAGAACTTCTTGTACTCCCCTCTCGAACCCGCTTCCCCTCTGTAGATGGCACTCTCATCCTCCAAGTTCTCTCGGCCTGTAACCTTGGGGTCATCTTTGATGCCCCTCTTTCCTTCTTTATGTACATTCAGGATACTGCTAAAGTGTGTTGGTTCTTCCTCTGGAACATTACTAAAACCTGTCCCTTCCTTTCTGAGCTTGCTACCGAAAGGTATGTAAGAATTGCCATGCCGGGACAGACCAAGGTCCATTGAGTCCAGCAATCCTGTCTCTGACAGTGGCCAGACCAGGTCACAAGTACCTGAAAGATCTTATAAAGTAGATTTAATTCCTGATACTCACTCCCAGGGATAACAGTAGCTTTCTTTAGTCTATCTGTCTAATAATGTGTTATGGACATTACCTCCAGCAACTTCTCTAACCCTCTTTTAAATCCTGCTATGCAAGTCGCCTTGATCACATTCTCTGGCAACAAATTCCACAGCTTGATTGGGTGCTGAGCTCATCCACACTCTTATCACCGCCCGCTTAGACTACTGCAGCCTACTCTTGGCAGGCCTCCTGCGGTACTGTCTTTCTCCATTGCACTCTGTTTAAAGTTTGGCTGCATGACTTATCTACCTTTGGCATTGCTGTAACTATGTAATTCCTCTTCTCAAATTGCTACATAGGTTCTCTCTCTGCTTCCGTATACAGTTCAAGCTTCTCTTACTCGCCTAAAAAATGCATTCACCTTGTAGTTCTTCATTACCTATCTTCTCTTTTCTCTCTCTACACCCTTCCTCATAAACTCTGTTTATCAGACAATTTACTGTTCTCTATACCTGTCTCCCCTCCGGTGCCAACTCCCAGCTCCACTCTTTCCACCTTTTGTCGTATGCTTGAATACACTTTTTGAGTCTATGCATTATGCTTTTTCTCTGGCCATATTAAAATCTAGTTTAATAGCTCAACTTTTTGAAGCTGCTTTAAATCCTAAGTAATTCTTTACAATAAATGCACTTCCCGTAGATGCTCCTCATGTATTTTTGTCTTGACCAGATTGTAGGCACCATAGAGCAGGGGCTGTTGTTTATGTGTATCTGTATAGTGCTGTATATACCTAGATTCACTGTAGAAATGATAAATAGTTGTAGCAGGAGTAATTTAATGCCAAATGAAACTCCCATTTTGCCTGAAGTAAGTAAAGAAATAAACTGCATAATGAACAGGCCCAAGTTGGTTCACATTTATGCGTGGTAGTCAGGCACATGTATCATTGTTTTCATTTTCTTTTTATTAACAGGACAGTGATGCTGAAGCAATGGTTAGATACTTGGAAAGTGTCCTTGACCTCTCTTCTCCAGGTGAGATGAATTTAATTCTCCAGAATATGAGTACACCTTTGAAGGATTGCATCCGTGTTCATCTAAACTAAGCTATCGTATTTCATATGAGTTATTGATAATTACATAATTTTCTGCCGTAAATGTATTTTCTTTTGAGTAACTCAGTTTTGCATCTCACCCTGCCCCTCTGTCAATATATATGGCCATTGGAGAGAGTCTGGGTTGAGGAGTCCCATAATTTCTATTTGGGCTTTCGGTCATGGCTGTTGGATGATATTTAAAATAATTTCAAAGGTCTTGTTATTTTGGAACCAAATTGTCGGAAAAAGTGAGAGACCACGGAACGTGCCCTTAAGAAATAATGAGGGGTTCCAGGTTTTTTTTTCTAAATGGTGTCTGGGGGTCTCTTAACTATGGGGGAAGTAATGTTAGGTATACTTTGGGTTGTTTATGTGTAACCCCCTTTAAGAGATGCGGGGATGAGGATCCTTTAGTGCAGTATTCTGCAACCCATATAAGCTGGTGTTCAAAGTTTGATGGGCTCAGGATTTGGTTCTGAATATTGAGGTTCAAGGTCTCACAAGCAGGGGAAGACCAAAGAGTGCAGTTTAAGCTTTGGATGCCAGGGAACCCCCTTGGTAATACCCTAAGAAAGAATCCTGGAGCCTGTTTGGGAAGAATACCAAGTTACATTATATGGCGAGATGAGTTACACATTTTTCAAGTGGAAGAGTAATAAGGAGTCTATATGTGCTCAGAATGTCGCCGTGCATGCACTGACAGGATTGAAGGTTAGACAATATGTTACTCCAGGTCTTTATAAGTTTCATGGGCTCCTGATTGCTTGGCAAATTAAATACAAGGTAACCAAGACAAATCACAAGTTACTTAGAACCCTGAGTCACCCTGGATTTATGCCATGCTTAAAATGTATAATCCTCCTCGCTTGCTGTTCCCTCTGTTAAAGCAGCTCATCTGAGACAAGGGAGCCTGCTTTTTCCATCACTGGTCCAATGCTCTGGAATTCCATGCCTGAACAACATAAGATTGACTTCTTGCACCAAAAGTCTTAGAAAGCTTTTGAAAACCCAGCTTTTTCAGCTGCCTTTTAACCCTGAGTCTTAGCAACAGGTATAAATTACCTTTATCTCAGGGCAGGCCAGGTTATAAATGTATGGCTAATATGGCATTTATAGTATTGAATACTAATTGTATTTTCATTTTTTATGTAATATTATTGTGACTGGAAACCCTTTGAATTTCGTCTAGGCAGTATACAAATCTTTTAAGGGTCATTCCATAACAAGTGGACCAAGGAGCAGGACAGAGACTGAATGATATATGGAGGTGGGGAAGGGGGGCAGCACAGTCATTGTTCACACAGGCAGCAAAAAACTGGCACTGACCTAGACTTTTGCATGTTCAGGCTTGGATGCAGTAAATAACACAGCCCAATAAAATGTCCATTTTGAGGGGTCATTTATGAAAGCATGTTGAAGCAAGATGTATCATAAGCTACAAGCATGGTAAGCACAACAAGCTTCGCTGCACTGTAAAATTTCACATCTCTGGCTCATTTGTGTGTTACACAGCGGGCCGTCAAAGATGCTTCTTTGTAACATAGTGTGCCCATGCATGGAAATGATGCATATCGTTGGGGCCATAATTCTGACCAAAGCAAGGTCGGGTCCAAAATGAAACAGTGTGACTTTTGTAGAAAAAAAAGATGCTCTTTCAAATGATATAAAAAAGAAAAGATTTAAATCTATACAGTAGAGATATTTGCACCTGAAAATTGGCAAACATTTGCATAAAAAGGTGACATTATGTCTTTTTTTAATTTAGATTTATATTGAACTTTTCGCACTTTTTTCAGCATTTCAAAGTGGATTACATTCAGATACTGTAGGTATTTCCCTATCCCTAGATGCAACTATATCTTTGCTTCCAGTTGGCTGCAAAGTCTCCTAGTGCAAATCCTAGATGTACATCATGGGCCATGACTCCTGATCCAGTTATGGCCTGAATTGAAGGGCAATGAGGAGTCAAGGTAGGCCTTAAATTTCTTTTGTAAAATGTTTCACATACTTTGCTGGCCTATAAAAAGGGTAGCAAGCTCATGTTAGGTTTCAGACTTTGCATAGGAATTTAGCATCAGAGATTATAATAATCCCCAAAATGTCAGGCCCCTAACAGAGGTTGTTTGGCTGCAGTGCCCAGACAAAGTGGCCATTTTGTGTTGCGTGGAGCACAGTACTCTGAATGAACTTCGTTTAGCTGCCTCTACCTCTTGAACCAATAGAGCAGTGGCGTAGCCAGAAATGAATTTTTGGCTGGGCCCAAGGTTAACATGGGTGGGCACTAAAAGTCTGAGCCATGGAATTCATATTCTTATTGATAAATACTTTCACACACACACACCTGACAATAGATTTCTAAATAATCTGCTACAGCTGTTATACTTTTAATATTTTAAACTCAATTACTTCAAGCAGCTACCAATGCTAAACCTAATATATAGTTATGAAAGCATTTCAATTATACTTAAAGAGATCTCAAGTGGCAGTATCTCATAACTTACAAAGAACCATATACTAGTCTACTATAAAGACAGATATCTCATCATACATCACGGTATTCTGTGAGATGTTTTAAAACCCTCTGGAATGTTGTACCAAAATATTTCTACTTGAAAAAAGCTCAGAAAAGCAATGTACTTTTAAGATGGAACTAGGTTCAAACTAATTACAAATTCAATGATGAAGGAACCCTCTTTCCTTAAACTTATCAAACGCAGTAATTCATGACCATCATAATAGGCATCATTGTGTGGTAAAGTATACCTTTGTCACTCTGCCTTATGCTTAATCATAGGTCAGTCCATATTTTTAAGTGTTTTTGTTGCTTAATTCACCCCAGTGATATACTCCAAATTTCTAGCAATAATCTTGTTACATCAATTCAAGGTTACTTATGTTGAAAATTATGAACCAAACTTATCTGGATAATACGATGTTATTACTTCTTCTTAACCACCATCGACTTTGAGCTTGATGCCACGCCAAGATACGCCATGCTGTGGAACAGTGGCGTAGCCACGGGTGGGCCTGGGTGGGCAGGTGCCCACCCAACTTAGACCCAGGCCCACCCAACTAGCACCGGAACTGCAAGGCTGTCGCGGGATCCCATCCCCGCGACAGCGAACAAGAGAACCCACGCCTCGCGCGCCATCACGGCACACGTGGGGAAGCGCTGCTGCGGCCGCATGGCCGACCGGTCTTCCTGTTCGGGGGGGGGGAGCGGAAGCGCGCGCGCAGCTTCCGCTTCCTCCCCCCAATGCAGGAAGATCAGCTGCCTCTCCTGCTGCCACCCATTCTCCTGCTATTTTCGGACCAAACGGCCCGCCGAACTTCCTGTTTGGGGGAGCGGAAGCGCTGCGCACAGCTTCCGCTTTCTCCCCCAGAGCAGGAAGATCAGCTGCCTCTCCTGCTGCCACCGGCCTCCTGCTATCTTCTTCGGGCGTCGGGCCGTATGGTCCGCCGATCTTCCTGCTTGGGGGGGGGGGAAGCGGACGTTGTGCGCTGCGCTTCCGCTCCCCCCCCCCGACAGGAAGTTCGGCGGGCAGTACGGCCCGACGCCCGAAGATAGCAGGAGTCCGGTGGCAGCAGGAGAGGCAGCTGATCTTCCTGCTCTGGGGGAGAAAGCGGAAGCTGTGCACGTGCTTGAATGTGTATGTGTGGATGAGAATGGGAGTGTGTGTGGGTGAAAACTGGAGCCTGGGTGTGTATGTGGGTGAGAATGGAAGCTTGAATATGTGGGTGAATGGGAGCTCGAATGTGTGTATGTGTGGTTGAGAATGGGAGCCTGGGTTTGTGGGTGGGTGAGAATGGGAGCTTGAATGTGTGTATATATGGGTGAGAATGAGAGCCTGGGTTTGTGTGGGTGGGTGAGAATGGAAGCTTGAATATGTGGATAAGAATGGGTGCTTGAATGTGTGTATGTGTGGGTGAGAATAGTACCTTAAATGTGTATATGTATGGATGAGAATGGGAGCTTGAATATGTGTGGGTGAGACTGGGAGCATGGGTTTGTGGGTGAGAATGGGAGTCTGGGTTTATGTGTGTGGGTGAGAATGGGTGCCTGGATGTGCGTCTGTGTGTGCATAAGAATATAAGCCTGGGGAGGGGTGGGAAAGTGAGAACTTGAATGTGAGCTTGTGGGGGGGGGGGTGGGGGGGGAGAGCATATGAGAGTGACAGCTTGAGTGTGTGAGAGGGAGTCTGTGAGAGAAAGCGTGTATGTGTGTGTGTGTGTGTGTGTGTGTGGAAGGGAAGAAGACAGTAATAGAAGAAAGACACTGAAAAGGAATTAGGAAATGAGCTATAAGGGAAAAAATGGGAAAAAGAGACCAGGACCAACTGATTAGAAAAATACAAAGATCAGACAACAAAGGTAAAAATATATATCTATATTTTGAGATGTTAGCAATTTAAATGTAAGCAACACAACCGCTCTCTCAAAATTTATGGACAGGTAGGAGCCGTGTATAAAATCGTAATAATAAGAAGGCTAAAGTACCACAAATCACCGTGAATTATGTTTGTATCATTAAGTAAACCTCATACTTAGGCGTAGATGTGAATGCTATGCTGCATAATTTGGCATTATTTATCAGTAAAAAAAACAACTAGTAGACCTGCATGCCTACAGCCCACCCATGTTAACCTTGTGCCCACCCAAAAAATCAATTCTGGCTACGCCACTGCTGTGGAATATATTACGCCCTTGAAGAAGGACTCGATGCTAGTCCGAAACATTGTGCAATGTTGGGCATAGAACAGCAATATAGTGAATTCTCATATTGCTGACAATTTGAGGGCATCAAGCTCAAAGTCGATGGTGGTTAAGAAGAAGTAATAACATTGTATTATCCAGATAAGTTTGGTTCATAATTTTCAACAAAAGTAACCTTGAACTGATGTAACACAAGATTATTGCTAGAAATTTGGAGTATATCACTGGGGTGAATTAAGCCTTTCTTTCTTCCAGCTTTAAGCTTCCCAAGTTTTTTACTCCTTGTTAAATGTAACTTTGCCTTATTCACCTCTCTTGTTAATTACTATTTTATTTATTGCTTCAGTTATACCCTTGTTCTATGTAAACCGATCCGATATGGATATTACTATGAAGGTCGGTATAAAAAAAGTGTTAAATAAATAAATAAATAAAAAACACTTAAAAATATGGACTGACCTATGATTAAGCATAAGGCAGAGTGACAAAGGTATACTTTACCACACAATGATGCCTATTATGATGGTCATGAATTACTGCGTTTGATAAGTTTAAGAAAATAGGAAAGAGGGTTCCTTCATCATTGAATTTGTACCAAAATATTTACCATAATTGAGCAAATGCCTTATTAATCTGTATCAATAAAACAGATAAATATCTTTGAAGATTTCTTTTCCTTTCCTATGGCTCAACTATTTAGTTTTAGTCTTCCTCTGATGCTGACATTTGCTGAATCGAGTCCAGGGGCTCCTGACATTCATCCCCATTTCTTTACAAAGGAAGAACAGAAAAAAAGACTGTTCTGGATAAAGAGATGTCTTGAAGGTGGTCATACCCTTTGGCTGACAGCTGGGATGTATCCTTAGCAGTGTGGAGAGGATAACTGGGTAGACAGGAGAAAAAGGCTATCCAGCCCTGTCATTTACTAAGCTATCATCATGTAAACATACACTCTGCATCCACAAATAAGATTGATACAATTGCCTACATGCTAGTAAAATACCTCACCTCAGGCACACACACAGAACCGACCTTCATCAAAGTACAGAAGGACCACACATTATAAATATGGAGATAGAAACTGGAATGGAAAACCAAAAAAAGCCACTCTGCATGCAGTGCAAACCTGGAGAAATGGAAAGAGAAATATAGCACCTAACAGTCCCAGGAACTGCAATAATGCACACAAACTAAGCCGCACAAAGTTACACCTGCATTATGGAACATATAACAACCCTATCTATGAAAAGGCAACACTACAAATATTAAATCAGGTCCTAAACACTAATACACCTCCTATTAGGAAAACAGAACAAGCCAAGCTGCTATAGAGCCCCACACAGAAATAACTGTAAAACTATATTAATAAATGTTTCAAAACAGCTGATGAACAGAATAACATCCAACAAAACTCATAAAAATTATTAAACATTGTCCAAATATCAATAAAATATTTCAAAACAGCAGACACATCACATAATACTCAATAATTAAAATGGCAGTCAATCAAGAAAAATAAACTTAAAATGCCACTTTTACTTACCATCTCCAGCAACTCTCCTACTCCTTTCCCTTGAAAGCACATACCAGGAGCAGCAGCTCTGTCTCTCACAAACACACCCCAGTCACCTCCCTGCCCAGTCTCTGTCTCACACACACCCCAGTCACCCTCCCTGCCCAGTCTCTGTCTCACACACACCCCAGTCACACCCCAGTCACCCTCCCTGCCCAGTCTCTGTCTCACACACACCCCAGTCACCCTCCCTGCCCAGTCTCTGTCTCACACACACCCCAGTCACCCTCCCTGCCCAGTCTCTGTCTCACACACACCCCAGTCACCCTCCCTGCCCAGTCTCTGTCTCACACACACCCCAGTCACACCCCAGTCACCTCCCTGCCCAGTCTCTGTCTCACACACACCCCAGTCACCCTCCCTGCCCAGTCTGTCTCACACACACCCCAGTCACCCTCCCTGCCCAGTCTCTGTCTCACACACACCCCAGTCACCCTCCCTGCCCAGTCTCTGTCTCACACACACCCCAGTCACCCTCCCTGCCCAGTCTCTGTCTCACACACCCCAGTCACCCTCCCTGCCCAGTCTCTGTCTCACACACACCCCAGTCACACCCCAGTCACCTCCCTGCCCAGTCTCTGTCTCACACACACCCCAGTCACCCTCCCTGCCCAGTCTGTCTCACACACACCCCAGTCACCTCCCTGCCCAGTCTCTGTCTCACTCACACCCCAGTCACCCTCCCTGCCCAGTCTCTGTCTCACACACACCCCAGTCACACCCCAGTCACCTCCCTACCCAGTCTCTGTCTCACACACACCCCAGTCACCCTCCCTGCCCAGCCTCTGTCTCACACACACCCCAGTCACACCCCAGTCACCTCCCTGCCCAGTCTCTGTCTCACACACACCCCAGTCACCCTCCCTGCCCAGTCTCTGTCTCACACACACCCCAGTCACACTCCCTGCCCAGTCTCTGTCTCACACACACCCCAGTCACCCTCCCTGCCCAGTCTCTGTCTCCCACACACCCCAGTCACACCCCAGTCACCTCCCTGCCCAGTCTCTGTCTCACACACACCCCAGTCACACCCCAGTCACCTCCCTGCCCAGTCTCTGTCTCACACACACCCCAGTCACCCTCCCTGCCCAGTCTCTGTCTCACACACACCCCAGTCACACCCCAGTCACCCTCCTTGCCCAGTCTCTGTCTCACACACACCCCAGTCACCCTCCCTGCCCAGTCTCTGTCTCACACACACCCCAGTCACCCTCCCTGCCCAGTCTCTGTCTCACACACACCCCAATCACCTCCCTGCCCTGCATTTCCAGCCCGTGGCTTGAACACTGCCACTCCTCCCACCCTGATGACCCCCTTCTTCCTGCCCCACCAGCCAATCAGAGGCTTCCTCCTTCCACTGGCAGGAAGGAGGCTTCCGATTGGCCCGCGGGGGCAGGTAGAAGGGAGGAGGTTTCCTATTGGCCCACGGGGGCAGGAAGAAGATAGGAGGTTTCCCATTGGCCCACGGGGGCAGGAAGAAGATAGGAGGTTTCCCATTGGCCCGCGGGGGCAGGAAGAATGTAAAGGGAAGTATTACTGGGGCTGTGGGACACCGGGAGCCGCAACACACCAGCTGATTTTATTTTATTTTCTCCCTTGGGTGCCTGCTGATGCTGCCTGCTTTTATTGGCTGCAGTGTCTTGCAAAGAAATTTGGGTGGGCCTGAATGGAAAGTGGGTGGGCCACTGCCCACCCAGGCCCACCCGTAGCTACGCCACTGCAATAGAGATCCAGCCAAAAAATGTTTCATAGTTTTGTTTGAGGCCCTAGTGAACATGCACACAAAATTGTATTCAAATTGAAGGAGGTCGAGCGTGGATGATTTTCTAAATTTGTCTACTTGACATGGAATGTCCATTAAAATAAATGAGGATGGAAAGGAATGTGAGTAGCATTTTCTACTAAATGGGAGAGTCAGAGTATACTTTTAATATTTCTCATATAGAGGATACTGAGTAATGGGTAAGAAACATTTTGTTCTTGTTTTATATATTTGTGGTGGAACAGCTACAGTTGTGCTGTAGAATCCCTTGAACCCTTCTCCAAATCAGTGTCTTTTAATTATTTTGGAATCTCTGATAGCTGGAAACCCCCATAAATAAGTTTGTTGGTTGAAGGTATTTTTCTTTCTGAAACCCTGCTTTTTCAAAAGTATGGATTCATCAGAAGCAAGTATTAATACTGATGTTATGGGGAAGCAATCAGAGGGAGTCACAGAGGGAAAACAGATGTGTTTGGGTTTCCCTTCCCAGCTTGGTAAATATTGCTCTTGCCTCGGTGCCAGGTTCACTACACTATCTGTTTGACAATAATTAAGTGTGAACCCAGAAGGTGGTGCTTAGCTCCAAACAAGAGATCAGGTACTCTCTTAGTTTAGGTGCCCTGTCTGGGGCTTATACCCTGTATTGTGCCATGTGATAATGGTATTGCATGTAAGAAAAGAGACCTCTAGAGACTGGGGTTGTCAGGAAGTGGTCAGAGTCTGAGAGGAAGCTGGAGTGAAGAAAGTTCTAGAGAGCACATATTGCTGATAGCCAGATTGTTGGGTTTTTTTTATTAGTGATTTCCAGTAGGTGTGTCTAAGTAGTCATTTTTAAATCCTAACTCTAAAAGATATCAGAAGAATTTGGAGAGCTCTTATAGAATGTAGATATGCCTCTGTGTTCAAATGTCTGTCATCATAGTTATTTGGAAACAACTATATAAGTATTTATTTATTTTAAAACATTTTTAGTCCGCTTATAGTGAAATATTTCAAGCTAAGCAGATCACATCTTAACATAAAGCAATAAAATCACAAACAGAATAACAATAAAAACATAACATAATTACATCAGTTGCTGTTATAAAATCTACCTCTGTGTACTGCATTGCTGGAAAGAAGGGCAAGTTTCTGTAGTCCTGTGAAAATAAAGAAGTTATTTGAATCACTGATCAACCTGAAGTGCTGCATTTCTTGAAGGTTAAAAAATAGATTAAGATTGTAATTTGTACACCTAAGGATGAACCCTGCCTTATCATCTACAAACTAAACCTGACCAGGTATTTACACTATTTCCTGATAGGAGAAAAACTGTGGAAAAAAATATCAGATGGCTGGATACAAATTTTTTGCTTATCTATTTTCCTGGATTATTTCACACAAATGGGTTGAATCAGCACAAATTTGAAACTTGTGAGCAGTAGTACCAAGGGTCAAGATCTCAACCCTAACTACTGTCTATTTATATATCTTTTATAATCATTCATAATTCAATTATCTTAACATTAATATAACCACTGATTGGGTAGAGAACTTGTACAAGGGCTCTGGTTTCAAATTAGTCTGTGGTTAAACAATTGGTGAAGTGGACCAGTGGAGTAAAGGCTTCATTGGGGAAGGCTGACTAAGCCTTTCTTTAGATGTCATAGCTCCATTTTGTCAGAGACCCTGAATTTTATTATAAGGAGCACAGTACATGCTCTGTTCACTGAAAGATGAATTTAAAAAACCCAGCATGCACATCAATTAGGGTATGCATGAAGAAGTTGGGCTTCTGCGCGCCGACCGTATTTTAAAATGCTCCTATATACGTGCATAAAAGTCACAGCGCGCATATCTCCAAAGTTTCCAAAAAGGGGCGTGGGCATGGTATGGGTGCGGTACGGGCATTTCAGGGCCTGGTCAAGAGATGTGCGTGTAAATATTTATGTGCCTCGGTGAATGCCTAGGTCCCCTGCTGTGCAACATTTCTACTGCTATGGATGACTTATAAGTTAAAAAAAAAAAAAAGAAAGGATCAAGCCATTTCTGAGGCGTTTAAAGGGTCTAAATTAACTGGGGGGTGTGTAGACTTTCAAACTGGGGGAGGGGGGTTGGAGGACCTATCTGTTAAACTGGTAGATGAACTGGTAAATTGGGAACGGCTTGGGCATGCGCCCCTTTTAAAATCCCCTGATTTACACAGTAGAAGTGGGATTTGCATGCCCATGCACGCGTCCACTTAAAATTTGGCGCACATGTGCGTACGGCTAGGTTATTTTATAACATGCGCGCATATACTTGCGCAAGTAATAAAATAGCTGCATCCCTGGTGCGGGTTTATTCATGCATGCATCTGTGTGCCTGCGCGCTGGTTTGAAAGTTATCATCCCTGGAATCAACTTCCAATTAATTTATTTATGTACAGGAGTAGCAATAGTTACAAAGTCCACCTCACAGAGAAGCTAGTAGATCCACTATAAAAAAAAAACAAAAACCAGAAGCAGCACAAACTCCTTTTATCATTGAGTCCAATATTCAGCACCATTTGTCTGGCTAAGTTCAGACAAATGTCGACATCCGGATTGGACAACAGCGAAGACATTGTTACCTGGCGTGACACATCCACAAATTTGAAGTTCCATTACAACAGGAAGATGGATCAATGGAGGAATGCCGTCGGCATCCTTTAAGGGAAGTAATTTCAACTTTCAGTTTAAAATCATCACCGCCATAAATAGCAGTGTAGATACCATCCTTGAGCACATCCCCTGAGGAAGGACGTGCACCGTCTGAAACATGTACATTTTGGGATTTTGATATGGGATTATGCTATTAAGTGAAGAGTTTATAGTATCAACGAAGAGTATTGCTCATGCAAAAAAAATGTTAGTTTACAAATTCAGTCGTAGTTTACAACGAATAGTGCACATGTGATGGTGTCACGTTATTCACATTAAAAACTAAGGAACAAACAGAAGACTTTGGTGAGTCCACATACATTTTTTCTGGATGTCTTAAAAAAGAATTTTTGAAAGTTCAAAGGCAATTTCACAAAAAAAAATGTTAAATAGCACACACACAAAAAAATAGGTGGTGGTTGGTTGGTTCTTGATTATAATATGCTTGAACAAGGCAGGGTTGCCTACACAGTTATATGAAACCTTACCAACACCACTTAAAATTTTTTTTTCTTTTTCAAAAATTTTTTCTAACAATGCACAAAAAGGTGATTTCCACTTGGCGTGTAGGTTTAAAAAATATGTTTAGTACATAGAATAAATATGGTAGTATAAAAGTTCAGTAAATTAGTTCTGGATAACATTTATGAATATCGAGTTCTACAGTGAGTGAACCATTGGTTCCCTTGGATATCAGTTTAGTATATATCACTGTGTAAGTGGCAAGGTTGTTTTAAGTTCAGACTTAACCAAATAGCGGGATTTGAAATTCACTGCTGGCTGACTGCCTCAAGATTATCTGGCTAACTAGTTAGCCGGATAACTTGGAGGCATTCCAGGGGCATTTCAGAGTGACGTTAGCTTATTCGGCCAACTCTGGTCATGCTGTAGAGCAGTCCTAAAATTAGATGGATAAAGGTATCCATTTATCTTAAAGATATTAAGTATATTCAGCTGGATAAATGTATCAGCTAACTTTGGAGGTCATTCATCAAATCATGTTAGGGCCTTGTCACGGGTGTTAGGACCCTAACACACATGATAACGCCATAATGAACGCGATAAATAACGCATCGTGAGATGTGTATGCAAATTCTAAAATTGTAATTAAAAGGGAGGAGTTTGGGAGGAGTTTATGAAAATGAAGGGTATTTAACATTGCCTGTGAAAGTGTAACACACGTTTTAACGCCGGAAATAACTACACATGTTCTCCTGGCATTATGTTGTGCGATATGTCCAAACCGGGATTTGCGCTAAATATCGCAAATCCTGTTTCGGGAAGAAGATGGAGAGGGAGAGGTTGAGGGGAGAGGGCGTGGAGTAGAGTGGAGGTGGAGAGACAGAGAGAGAGCCTCTGGGGAGGCACACATATTAGTCAACTTTTTATACCAGTGTAGGAGAGGCAACTAGTAACTCGAGGTGAGGTTTTGGTGGTGATCTAGGGCTTGGGAGGCAGTTTTACATGCACAGTCAGAGGTATGAACAGCACAGTACACATCAGTGAAGATTTGATGTGATTTGGAGTGAGGAAAGGTACACAAAGATGAGATTTGTAAAATGCACTCGCGACCTAGCTTGATCACTGATGTGTACTGTGCTGTTCATACCTCTGACGGTGCATGTAAAACTGCCTCCGAAGCCCTAGACCACCTCCAAAACCTCATCTCGAGTTACTAGTTGCCCCTCCTACAGTGGAATAGTTTACTTATATGAGAGGCTTATAAAGAATCTCTCTCTCACACTAGCCTGGAGCAGCCCAAACCGTGGAAATGCCTGTCTGGGCACGTCTCAGCTTGCGATGTGAAAATATCATGGGATCAATAAATATAACGCATGTTGTGGTAAAATACCTATGTGATGCGGTAAAATAGCAATCGTTGCAGTATCTCGAAAACTACCCTAATCACCCCCCTTTTTTTTTTTTTTTTATTGTGGGCGCTATTCATGTGAAATTTATAGCAAAATGATGAATCTAGGTCTTTGTTTGCAAGACTGCTATGTCTCTAGAGGAGACAAATTTGCAGATGGCTGGACTGAAATCCCTAGTCCTATGAGGAAAAGAAGGATCTCACTTTTCTTTTCTGGTTTTCCTAGTCATATTACATCAATTAACATAAAAGTTCTGAATTTACTTAGTACTTCAGGTGTGTTGTTTAATGAAATCCTTTGAAGGTTTTTTTTTTAGTAGGCCCAAAACCTAGAAGCAAGGAAAAGAGCTGGAACTTTCCATGATGAAATAGGAGCTTAGCATAACTGGTGTTAATTATTCATTTTTCTTCTGCAGACTCGTTACAATACAATGTTTTTATAACCTCTAGAGCTCTCGCTAAATGATAAGCAAAGGCTTAAATGTACATACGGTAGATATGCTGTACTTTCAGAGACTTCAAAACCCTTGGGAGCTCCTGGCAATATTGTGATAGGACTACTCATAATAAAATATTAAAAATAAATCTTTCATTCACTTACCTCAATCTTAGAACAATAACATGAACTGGTATGCTGTCTCCAGTGTTGCCAAGTCTTGTGAAAAATGTAAATTATTTTATTTATTTATGTTTTATATTCCACTTATAATATAGCCATAGGTGGATTATAAAACTGTCAACATGTTATACATATACAAATGCTGTAAAATATATTCAAATCTTAAATTACAACTTAAATAAAATTAGCACATATTAAAATCACACATCTTTGAAAGAGCAGAATAAATAAAATCCTCTCAAAACCTACTCAGCATAATAAAAGTTATACCACAGTGTTACACCACAGTAAAGAATCCAAGACTTAACCTAATTAAAAATCAGATTAAAAGTTTACAAAGCTTGGGAGGGGATGAGAAGTGAGGGGTAGGGGTAATGAAGGACAGAATTATAAAAGATGAAAAAGAGATTCTTATGTTTCTGTGAATATTCAAATTTGGCAATTGTATTGCAATATATTGAATTTGTTTTATAAACTGTTACTGTTTCATAAAGCTGTTGAAATAAATACAAAATAAAAAAAACAGATTAAATAACTTTTAAGTAACATTTTTTCCTAAATGCAAGTTAACCCACTTCTGTTCAGACTTTCTGAGTAATTTAATTCCATGTTCCTAGTCTCTCAATGGTCCCTGTGTCTTCAGCTTGTTCCGGCATACTGATGTTCCAGTCTTCGTCTCTTCGTCCTGCTTCCAGTTCTTCTCCTTGTCTTACTTCTAGGTCTTCTTCTCGTTTACTCCTCCAGGCATGCCACCATAGTGGTCCACAACCAGCCCACAGGTTGTGTAGGGTCTGAACATTCCCATAGCGGAGAGGCCCAGGCCAGGGCCTTACCCTCCAACAAAGACAGGATGAGGGTAGTTTTTATCGTGCTGTTGACTTCTCCATGTTCAGAACTGAGCATTGCTTGCTACGACCTCCGCTTTGCCACCGGCCCTGATCCAAGCCTGTCATTGACGCCTCTCCTAGCCTACTCCTGGATGAGGACTTACTAGGCTTCGGCCTACCTTTGCTCGAGTACCCCCAGCTAATCTCTGTTCCATTGCGCCCAAGTTCCAGTACTGTACCCAGTCTAGGATAGGACTATGCCACCTATTGTCTGCTGTCTCTGGGCTGAACCAACCTCTCTTGCTAACCAACCTCGAGGCCCACCTAAGTCCTGCCGGCCCAGGCACCCAAAGGCTCAACCCACGGAGAAAGATGGCTAGTTTAGGTGAAGCCCCAGCGGCTCTACCTTCAGCCTACTCCACCTGCTGACAGTGGGGACCCATAGGTCCTCACCTACGGATTGCATCAACCCCACCTCGGCCCAAGGGTCCACCTCCGACGCAACAGGTTGCAAAGGCCATGGACTTGGTGGAGCCGCGTGCCCTCCAGGCCATCCCAGGCCTGGCGTCCAAGGTACAAGAACAGCAGCAGTTTCTTGAGCATTGGCCTCCTCCATGGATCATCTTCACGCCTGGCTTAATGCCCTCACTAATAATCCAGTTCCTCTTATGGGGTCTCCTCATCCACAGCCACCTCCATCAATGCCTCGAACCTTGTTGGCACTCCCAGCACCTCCGCGTTTCAACGGTGACTCCAGACTCTGCAGAGAGTTTATTAACCAATGTTATATGCAATTTGCTCTGCAGCTCTCCGTCTTCCAGGACAAATTGACGAAGGTCACCTTCATCTTATCCCGCCTTGAGGGGAAGGTGCTGGCTTGGGCTTCCCCCCTGTGGGAACGCTCAGATTCCTTGTTGAAAGAACTGACTCAGTTTGTGGCTGTGTCTCAACGGACCTTCGATGATCCTGGGCGACATGCTGTGCAAGTACCAGCTTACTACATTTCTGTCAAGGTCAAAGAAGTCTCTTCGACTATACCATCGAGCTTCGGACTTTGGCTACTGAGCTCGCTTGACAGGAAGACTGCCTCCGAGCTATCTACCTGGATGGACTCTCCTTGCAGCTGAAAGATGAGTTGGCTGCACGGGAACTCCCTTCCTCTCTTGAGGACCTTATAGACCTGGCAGGGCGAATCGACTATCGTCTCCAAGAGCGTCACCGGGAGAGTTGGATGCCCAAGAAGCCTTCGGGGGTTCACTCCCTTTCACCACCTTTTATCAATCCTGCTCTCAGCAGTGATACTAAGGGGTCAAGATGGAAGAGCCCATGCAGTTGGGTCATGGGCGGCTGACACCTGAAGAGCATCTCCGGCAGAGACAAACCAGACTTTGTCTATATTGCGGAGCACCTGGCCACCATCTACAGACTTGCCCTATCCGTCTGGGAAACTCCCTGGTCCAAGTTCAGTAGAGTCCTGAACTTGGGCGCAACCTCTCCAGGCCCTCAGTTATCTGTACTGATTACCCTGATCTGGGATTCCCGGTCCTTTCTGGTTCTTGCTTTGGTAGATTCCGGAGCAGGAGGTCATTTCATTCTCAAGGACCTTGTTCAGCTCTTGGGCATAAAGACCCGCTCACTTGAAACTTCTCTATGTATTTCTTCCGTCTACGGAGAGCCGTTACCTGGCCGAATTTCCTTGACTACGGAACCTGTCCAGTTACGCACTGGTGCCTTACATACTGAGGAACTCAAATTGCTAGTGTTGGAGAAATCCATCCATCTCGTAATTCTGGGACTCCCTTGGCTACAGAAGCATTCTCCCCAATTCAACTGGGGTTCATTGCAACTGGTGGAATGGGGTCCCGCCTGCCACCAATCCTGTCTCCAGAAAGTGATACTGCCATCCGTGGTTCCTCTTGCTACTACGTCCTCTGGCATACCTGCTTCCTATGCAGCCTTTGAGGACATGTTCTCCAAGCAAAAAGCCGACCTTCTTCTGCCTCTTCGAAGGTTTGATTTTCCAATCGATCTCCTTCCAGGAACCAAGCCTCCTCGAGGTCACACCTACCCTCTGTCTTTTCCCGAGACAAAAGCTATGATGGAATATATCCAAGAAAATCTTGCGAAGGGATTCATCTGCCCATCTACTTCCCCCCTGGAGCGGGATTCTTTTTTGTGACCAAGAAAATGGGTCATTTAGGCCATGTATTGACTACCGTGGCCTAAATGCCATAACCCATAAGGATAAATATTCCTTGCCATTAATTTCTGAATTATTGATTGCCTCCAGGGTGCCTCCATATTCACAAAGCTGGACCTACATGGAGCATTTAACCTGGTAAGAATCCATCCCGATGACATTTGGAAAACTGCCTTTAACACCCGGGACGGGCACTACGAATACCTGGTGATGCCCTTTGGCCTCTGTAACGCGCCCGCAGTATTCCAACAAATGATGAACGAAATCTTCAGAGATCTACTGTACACCAAAGTTGTGGCTTACCTGTACGATATCCTCATCTTTTCCTTGATACCCCTCGCGCTGACATCTGAACCGTTCTTCAACGCCTTCGTGAGAACCATCTGTTTGCGAAATTGGACAACTGCTTGTTCGAGATATCCAGCCTACCTGTCCTTGGTTATATCATCTCTGGACAAGGGTTTGCCATGGATCCAGCTAAACTAAATGTAATCCGGATTGGCCACAGCCGGTGGGCCTCAAGGCGCTCCAGCACTTCTTGGGATTCCTCAACTACTATCGTCATTTTATCCCACATTACTCTACCCTGGCTGCCCCGTTGATTGCCTTGACTCGTAAAGGTGAAGACACGTGGAATTGGCCTCCTGAGGCCGTCACAGCCTTCCATTGTCTGAAGGAAGCCTTCCAGAAAGGATCCTGTATGCACCATCCCAACCCAAATCGTCCTTTCTTAGTGGAAGTTGACACCTCTGCCATTGGAGCTGGAGCAGTCCTGAGTCAATGCACTTAATATATATTAATATAGGTATTATGTTCTGCACCACCTCTGGTACCATAGTTCCTTGCTCTTTTTATTCCTGTAAATTTTCATCTGCAGAGCAAAATTACAGCATGGGGATCGTGAGCTGCTCACCATAAAACTGGCTCTCGAAGAATGGCGCCCATGGCTAGAGGGCGCACAACAGTCATTAGTTCAAATGTGATCATGTTATGATCACTATTGCTAAGTGGCCCTACTACCATTACCTCTTTCACCAAATCCTGCATTCCACTAAGAATTAGATCTAAAATAGCTCCCTCTCTCATTGGTTCCTGAACCAATTGCTCCATGAAACAGTCATTTATTCATCCAGGAACTTTACGTCTCTAACATGTCCTGTTGTTACATTTACGCAGTTAATATTGGGGTAATTGAAATCTCCCATTATTAGTGCACTGCCAAATTGGTTAGCTGCTCATTTTGGCTAGGTGGACGGTAGTATACTCCTATCATTGTACTCTTACCCATCACACATGGGATTTCTACCCATATAGAGTCTAATGATCTTTATACTCTATGCTCTCTAGGACATAAAGTGCCATACCCTCACCAAGTTGATCTTCCCTATCAATGCAATGTTATTTGTACCCAGATATAGCACTGCCCCATTGGTTATCCTCCTTCCACCAGGTTCTCTGAAATGCCAATTATGTCTATCTCATCATTCACTGCTATATATTCTAACTCACCCATCTTACTTCTTAGACTTCTGGCATTGGCAAACAGACATTTCAAAGTATGTTTTTTGTTTGTATTAACAACTTGCTTTTTAGTTGATAGGGGTCATTTAGATCTTCCTTCCATCTTTCTTAATGCGTAGAATACATCTGGACTGCACTTCTAAGATGGTATTTTTTTTTACCAGTGTCCACTCCTGTTGCACACTCTTAACCTTTGTAGCTGCACCTTTCCATTTTTTTTAAACTGTTTTTCTCATTTTATCAAAGTTTCCCTTTTGAAAGTTTAGGGGTATCCTAGATGGGTGGAAAAAATCCCCTTCCAAAATACTGGCAAGAGACCTTATCCCACAGTTTGAGGGATGGAGAGCGGCAGAATCTTCCCTACCTCCTGATCTAACTTAGTTATTGGATTCCCCAAAATCCTCCAGCCAGGAGTACCAAGGTTCTTACAGGAAGGAAATCTCAAAAGGATAAGTGCAAAAATCAGCAACTAAACTTATGGAACTAGCATCAGAAGGTCCTGGTCCCCTTCTTACTCCTGGAGGTACTCTAGACTTGGGGCCTAGCACCAAAAGCAAGGGAACATACTCTAACTGGAAAAAACCACTCCTACTTCCTCCACTTTCTAACTCAACAAGCCACACTTTACAATGTTGCAGCCTGCTTTTATAAACAGCAGGGGGCTGGCCATTCCAACAATCTCAGTGGAAGGGCTGTTCCAAAATGATGCACCCCTCCCTCAACTAACTCTTCCTATCCTAGCTCAAAAGGGATTAGATCTGGGGATAATTTTGTAATGAATTCAAAAGAGTTATTACACATCTAAACTCTGCTTTTTTAGAATTGGTATTAAAACCTCCTTCAAAGCTGGTGACAAGTATCCCTGACTTAAGCTTGAATTGATTATGTAGACTAACAAAGGCGAACCTTTGTATTTCTTTCAGATTTCGTAATGAAATAGAACCCTTCCCACAAGTAGTAGTTCTAGTTTGAAAAAAAACAAAGTCTCAAATTCCTTTGATGTATTCACTTGAAACTCGGACTTCATGATTTTCTCTTGCATTTTATAGATACTGCACTCAAAGGAGCACACCTCAAGTTCTCAATTACCCTCCTTCGTAATTTTACCTGTTTTTGTTTTCCAGAGCAGACCACATACTGCATGAAAAGAGGCCATCTTTTTCAAAGAATGTAGCAAAATCTTCTGCAGAGAGTTCATCTAGATAGTTTTGATGTATCCTGTGTCAACTTCCAAACCAAATGTAATCATTTCTAAAATGTTTATCTGCTATTCTAAGTTTTTTAGCATAGCAAATGTTTTTGGCTAGCTGAATTTCCCATTTTACTTTCTGATATGTATCTTATAGTGGTCATAATTTTCTGTGGTAGAAGTTTTTCTCCCTGTTTTTTTCCAGTTGATGGGACTGGCATTTCATTATATGTAACTGTAGTGTGGTAGCGATGGACTTTTGCCTCTTGACAGGCTTGGATTTGCCTATGCCTAGGGCAGCAAACTTCTGGGAGGACAGCAGGGCCAGTTGAAGATTTGCTGCCTCCCAGGTTGTTCTGACTCTCACTCAGCAGAGAACAGGAGGAAAGGGGTGAGGCTGCAAGGCACAGAGCAAAGAAAAATTGCTCTACTCCCTATTCCAGGCTCCACTGCCTCATGACCCCCCGCCGTTACCCCAATCCAGGGATTCTAAAAAAGCCACTCTGCTCCCTAATCCAGTCCCCCCTTCCCTGTCATTCAGAGACATAGGGAGAGAAGGTAAAGATGGAACAAGTCAAGTAGAGTAAAGAAGGCTGTACCTTAGACCTTCTGCTCATTGACCCTTGTTCAGGGGAGAGTTGGGGGCGATAGCACCATTAGTGCCTAGGGGCAGCAAAATCCTAAATCAGTCCTCCTGACCAGCGTGTGGCACTGTTTCTGCCTGTTTCTAGATTTCAGGGAGCTGTAGGTTAAAGCTGTCAGTAGAAGAGGGTGTTGTTGAGTCAGGCATGACCTATTTCCTCATCCCTGCTTCAACTTAGTGCTTACAAAGATTCTCACTCCAATTGCCTATCCCTTAGATAGGCCTAAAATAGAATCTCCCTTGCAGAAGGAAAAATAAATCACTGTGACCATTAAGCTTTAGTTTAATACCAGTCTTTATAAGGTCATAAAGCAAGTTTCCAGGAGGTTTAGAGACACTAACAACTTTATAATCAAAACATAGCTTTGCTTAACTCCTAACAGTTTTCTCTTTTCCATCTTCAAACCAGTGCCTATAGCGAATACCTTTATCTAGAGTGCCCTTTCTCAACTTTCACCCTGGTACTCAGAACCTGGGTAAAGAGATCCTTAGAACTGATTAACTGGTGACATTTCTGCTTGCCTGATCTTTAAGTCTCTTCTGAATGTTTCCTGGCTTAATCTTTAGGGCTTCATTAATAATTCTCCCCAGCTTAAACTGCCTACAGTTTAAAACTGGCTTGACAGCAAGTACAAATATCTGAAGCTTTTATTAGTTCCACTGCTAGTGATGCTCAAGCTACCTTAACCACTCTAATCAAGGAATAGCATTTTCAGCTGCTTGAGGTTTACAGGAAATCAACTACTGCAGCCTATAATCTAAGCACTTGCAGTTTGGTTCTCAATGCTCAATAGTGAATTTAGTATCTTTACTTAATTCTAACAGGATTCAAGGCAGATTTCTTTCATCAATTATTACATCTCTTAATATTCCCAAATTAAGATGCTTGACACAAGGAACGATTACATTCCTTCATCCATATCTCATTCCCTTTCTGTCTCTCTCTTAGCAGTAATAAACAAGAGAAAAACAGATACAGCTCTAGCTGCCTGAGGATAACTCCCTTTCTGCCTCTGCCTCACCTTCTTCCTTCCCTTCCAATAATCTCTGTAGTGGTCTGCTCTGGATCCTGGATCTCCTCTTGCAGGAAACTCCCTCTTTTAAGGCACCTGGCAATCAATTAGGGAAAACCTGCTGAGTCACTCAGACTCGGCCTACTCTTACTCATGCTTTCTTAGAGACTAGATGCCAGGGCAGCTGGGAATTGTAGTCATCTCTAACGGCCATCTTAGTTTTTTTCATTGTTTGACATCTAGCCAGATCCTGTCTACATAAGAACATAAGAACATAAGAAAATGCCATACTGGGTCAGACCAAGGGTCCATCAAGCCCAGCATCCTGTTTCAAACAGTGACCAATCCAGGCCATAAAACCTGGCAAGTACCCAAAAGCTACCAGTGTATCTTTTCCACAGAGACTAACGCAAATATTACTAGTGCATCACAGTAACCCATCAAGTTATCAGGGGGAATACTTTATCTCTGTATTTAAAAATATTTTCTCTAGGGCTACAATAACCATGATCCTTTTACACTCTGTATTCCAGACTGCAATTATTATATCTAAAGTATCTTCAATACTAGGTAATACAAGATTAGCTAGCACAATTTCACAGGTCATCTTTTTAAAATTCAGTATTTTTATTGGTTTATCTAACCCTGTACATTACTGAATAGTTACCTAATAGAGAGACCCGCAGCAGAAAGTAGTCTGTACAAGAAAATGGATCTCTTGTTATATTAGTCACCACTAGATTTTCATCTTTAACAAAAATGTGATCTAGGGGATGGCTACCACTCTGCATAGGATTTCCAATCATTTTACACATTGCTAAGTTTTCCATACTGTTGCATCCGTCGGTCGCAGACGGCTGTGACTGCTCTGCCTTACCTCTTTTCTTTTCCCTCCTCCTTGGGCAGGATGGCTGCCTCCAGTGCCGAGTGCCTCGGCATCGCCAGCGTAGCATGGGCTTTCCAGTCTGCCATGCTCACTCCCATGGCCTCCTAGAGTGCACGCGCATGCACATCTCCTACGCTCAAATACACGTCATGGCGGGAACCTCGGGGGCATCCCCACGCATGACGTCAATACCTCCGGGTATTTGAAGCCTCCACTCCGCTACCACCTTTGAGTAAGCAAGGACTTCGGTTTAGCTACTCTGACCACTCTAAGCTGCTGCACCCTTATGCGCCGCTCTACCTCCAAGGGCCTCGCTCCTTTAGAAGCTCAAGACACCCGCTCTTCAGGGGTCTCTTGCTTCCATCACCCCTCAGGGCCTCTACTAACTGAGACAACGCTCCTCGGGGGTCTCTCTTTCTTATTCTTTTCAGGATCTTCGGACTATCAGGTACTCGCTCCTCGAGGGCCTATCAGTCTATGTATCCTGTACCACGGACTTCGGTCCCACCATCTCACTACCAGGAAGACGCCTACACTCCTGTGAGTACCTCTATGATCCGGTACTCCAACTCCACCCACCAGGCTCGGTGTTGCCCGTACTGCGGGTCCCCACCTCTCTTGAACATCTGGGTGAGATTCTACATCTGAGACTGTTGAACGTATTGGCACCTCGTGGACCTCAGTGCCTTACCTTCCTGCTTCATACCATCTATCTCCAGCAGTACAATAAAGCCTTCCATTCATTACTTGTCTGCTATCTGAGTTTAGCCTATCCCTGTGGTTCCCCATGGGGCTCCTCCCTGTGGGCGGAGTCATCTCCACAGCAACCAAGGGTCCACAATGCCACAAACACAACACATACCTTGTATAAAAATCTGCTCAGTGCTCTTCATGTTACTATCTATATGAATATTAAAATCACCTAGCATCAGGAGCTTGTTATAAAACATTGCTAATTCCATTATAAATTCCATCAGCTCTATTAAAATTGAACTGTCTGCCGATGGAGCTCAAGAAACAATGGCTATTAGAGATGTGAATCGTGTGATCGATCGTCTTAACGATCGATTTCGGCTGGGAGGGGGAGGGAATCGGATCGTCGCAGTTTGGGTTTTTTAAATATCATGTAAATCGTGTAAATCGAAAACTGGCACACTAAAACATCCCTAAAACCCACCCCGACCCTTTAAAATAAATCCCCCCACCCTCCCGAACCCCCCAAAATGCCTTAAATTACATGGGGTCCAGTGGGGGGGGAGGGCGGGAAAACCGGCACACTAAAACAACCCTAAAACCCACCCCGACCCTTTAAAATAAATCCCCCACCCTCCCGAACCCCCCCAAAATGCCTTAAATTACCTGGGGTCCAGAGGAAGGGTCCCGGTGTGATCTTTTACTCTCGGACCTCTCGGACCTCCACTCCCCCGACGTCAGGAGCGTAGGAGATCGCTCCCGGACCCCCGCTGGACCCCTAGGGACTTTTGGCCAGCTTGGGGGGGCCTCCTGACCCCCACAAGACTTGCCAAAAGTCCAGCGGGGGTCCGGAACGACCTGCAGTCGAATCGTTTTTCCATACGGAAAATGGCGCCGGCCATATGGCGCCGGCCATTCGGCAACACGATTCGACTGCAGGAGGTCGTTCCGGACCCCCGCTGGACTTTTGGCAAGTCTTGTGGGGGTCAGGAGGCCCCCCCAAGCTGGCCAAAAGTCCCTGGGGGTCCAGCGGGGGTCCGGGAGCGATCTCCTACGCTCCTGACGTCGGGGGACAAAAAAACAAAATGGCGCCGGCCTGTCATATGACAGGTCAAAGGTAGCGCCGGCGCCATTTTGTTTCTACAGCACACGGAGGTCCGAGGTCCGAGAGTAAAAGATCACACCGGGACCCTTCCTCTGGACCCCAGGTAATTTAAGGCATTTTGGGGGGGTTCGGGAGGGTGGGGGATTTATTTTAAAGGGTCTGGGTGGGTTTTAGGGTTGTTTTAGTGTGCCGGTTTTCCCGCCCTCCCCCTTCCCCTCCCCCTTCCCCCGATTTACGATTTTTTGACGATAAATCGGGGGAATTGTTATTGTATCGCGGCTCTAACGATTTTTGACGATTTAAAATATATCGGACGATATTTTAAATCGTCAAAAAACGATTCACATTCCTAATGGCTATTTGCAATGCATCATGCCCATTAAGCCTATTAACTAGGTCTTCTAGGCCAGATGATTTCTTTGCTGCTTCAACCCCAAGTACTAAAAGAATCATGGATAGTATGGTTTATCATCTTCCCCTTTTCCTTGCCCTCTGTACTTATCCCATACTTCCTTGAATTCTGTTGCTGTTTTTCATGTCTCCACCACTTAGTACTGTGGGAGGCCATTTCATGCATCTGCCACCCTTTCTGTGAAGAAATATTTTCCAGTGTTTCTCCCCTTTGATCCTCATATCTTGGCCTCTTGTTCTAGAATTTTCTTCCCATAGAAAATGTTGGAACTGTGGACCCTTGGACTGGGATGAGAGTTGGTGCTACCACCAAGGGACGGCCCCCAATGGTCCTCGTCACCGGAGGGCAGTGCAGGAAGGGTGACCTGGCTGGAGCTTCACCTATACCAGCCCTCATTCCCCTCAGGTTGAGTCCTTGGGTGCAGGTCTCTTTAATGAGGACGAGTCCAGCGGCAGGCAGAGGCGAAGTCAGGAGTCTGGGTCGTGGCTGGCAGTGAAGGTGCAAAACGAAGATCCAAGCCGAAGGTCAGGGGCAGGCAGCAGACGAGCAGAGACAAGATATCAGGCCAAGGGTCATGATGGGCAGCAGACAAGCAGAAATGAGGAACCGAGCCGAAGTCAGAACCAGGAGATCAAGCCGAGGAAGAGGACGCAGGAGCCAAGGATGAGAAAAGGCATGGAGTCAGGAACAACAGGAACAGTCAGGAACACAGGAACTGGAACCACCGGAACGGGAATCAGGATCAGGAACTGGAAACACAGGAACCACAAGGACAGCAACTAGCACTCCGAAGAGATGGACCTGTTGCCAAGGCAAGGAACTGAGGACTGAGTCAGGGTTTAAATACCCCTTAGACCTGACGTCATCACTAGGGGCCGGGCCGAGGTTTCCCACAGCGGCTCCTTTAAGAGTCCAGCTGAGTCACGTGCACGCGCCTAGGGAAGCACCCGCAGTGGGAGGATCGGCGGCGTCCAGGGCCACGTGGAGACCATGTTAGCGGCCAACATTATTAGGCATTCACTCCCGATGCAAAAAAAAAAAACTGCTTCTCGGACGCACATTTAACTGTCATCTAATGCACAGGAAGCAAACAGAAAATATTTGCTTCCTGTGCATTATGTATCTCTTTAAGATATTTGAATGACTCTGTCACATCTCCTCTTTCCCTTCTCTCCTAACTAAAATATTCAAACGTTCCATACTAAACAGTGATTAGGTATCACCTTTTGTTTGCATTAGATGCAGCAATCCAAAGCTGTTTTCATAAAGTGTCCTGAAAAAAAAAGTAAAAATATGTACTTGTACTTAGTGAGTAAAAATAGAAGCCTGTCACCAACACAGCAGGCAATAAAAGGAAAAAATATGTACAAACACTCCTGCATAAACAATATTTAATAAACTGACATCAAAGTTATTTTATTATTACTGTGCACCCACTTACATGCTGAAACAGGAAGTAAGTGATGCAGCTTGTTATTGATGAACCTTCATAATGCCTTCCTGACAACACTTTACTCATTTGCTATGCAACTCAGAAGTTTAACAACTCATCCATAAGTCACGGGAAAACCATGCATTAGTCAGTTTGCTTGATATCCACCGTTTCTGTAATGCTTGTGGGCTATAAAGTCCAAGGGTAAATCCGTTTATCTTTATTTTACACAGATATATTGTGACAGACTAATTATGTCTTCTCAGTAAGGGGAAAGAAGCTGCTACTCTGTTATTAAAAGTCATAGCTCTCTAAAAATTCACAGCCAGCCATGGTGAGGATGGCTTTCAAAGGCATTTACCACCTAAAATTGCCTAATTGAAAATGGCTTGCTTCAGTGCGGCTAAAAGTGAATGTGGCTTCCATGTATTTTAGCCATGAGAAAAAGAGGAGATCCTGTGAGTGCTTCAGGGCAGGAAAGCAGCACACTTACATTTGAATTTCCAAAATGGCGTGTATTGCTTTGATTCCCTCCGCCATCCATCCACACAAAGAGCAGGTGAAACTTGCACAGACAACTTTTAACATTCATACTTTGCACTTTCTAATTTTCCATCAAAAAACAGCACAGGTAGCTTTTCTTTGAAAATGTGCTTATAGTTTGTGCACTAAAGCCGTCCTCGTAGTTTGCAACTAGGCACGTTGTTTGAAAATTGTCCTGGAGCAGGATTGTCTCATATGGTGATGTTCAACTATGCAGGCTAGCTGGGCTAGTTTGGTAGCTATTTGCCATCATTCACTATGTCAGTGGTATTCACTCTGATCCCTGAAAGGCCACAAACAGGTTGGGTTTTCACGTTATCTTTAATGAATATGAATGAGATAGATTTGCATACAATGGAGGCAGTGTATAGACAAATCTGTCTTAAGCATATTTATTAGGATATCCTGAAAATGTGACCTATTTGTAGCTCTCGAGGGCTGGGAGTGAATACCACTGCACTATGTTCCAAACAGAGGCATTGCACACCAATAACTCTGTAATTTTTTAAATCAGAACATGCTTATCTATTACAATACAAAATAATTTAAAATAAGAATTATCAAGAAAAGGCTATGTAATCAATAAACAATACAGCACAGATTTGCAGATATGGTTTTAAGAAATATACAGGTGGAAACCATGAATAATCGTGAAAGTAATTTTATTTATTTTTTTAAATTGTGGACTGTGTTGACTGTTTTCTTGTTCAGGGCCCAAAGAGAAGATTCCCTAGTTTGCACTGACTCTTGTCTCTTCTCAGACTATTGAGGGGAGATTCCTAGCCCTAAATATCCTCTTTCTGTTTTCCCTGTGCTCAGGAAGAGGAGAGCCTTTAGCCTGAGTTGATCATGTGATACAAACTTAACCACTGTACCACTGGCTGTCTTTGCACTGGCTATTGTAATCGCTGCTGCACATACTGGGCCAGATTTTCATATCTTTGCGCGGGCAACCCGGCACGCACAAATCTATTTATAACATGCGGCTGCCGCACGCATGTTATAAAATCTGGGGTCGGCGCGCGCAAGGGGGTGCACACTTGTGCACCTTGTGCGCGCTGAGCCCTAGGGTAGCCCCGATGGCTTTTCCCGTTCCCTCCGAGGCCACTCCAAAATCGGAGCGGCCTCGGAGGGAACTTTCCTTCCGCCCCCCCCACCTTCCCCTATCTAAGCTGCCCCCCAGCCCTATCTAAATCCCCCCCTACCTTTATTTTTTTTATTTATGCCTACCTCTGGGCAGGCGTAGGTTGAGTGCGCCGGCCGAGTGCCGGTGCACGATCCCCTGGCATGGCCACTGTGCCGGAGGCCTCGGCCCCACCCCCACCCTGCCCCCGGACCGCCCCTCCCCGCCCCTTTTTTAGGCCCCGGGACATACGTGCGACCCGGGGCTTTCGCGCATCGCCGGGCCTATGCAAAATAGGCTCGGCGTGAGCAGGAGGGGTTTAAAAGGGTTACGAGCGTATATTACGCACGTAACCCTTTTAAAATCCGCCCCACTGTGCAGACCATTGTATCCTCTCTTTTTTGATCTGCATTTATTTTTTTCCTTTCTTTCTTTTTTACTGAACTGGTCAGACACAGAAGTATATAGGAAAAAGGAATGGTTGGTGCTTAATGTGCCTTTGCTATTAATATTGGATGTTGTGTTGTAGTGTTTGCTTGGAAAGGGGATAGAAAAGAACTCAGCTCACTGCAATGCTAATGGCAAGCATGGTGGAATATTCAAATGCAAACTTTGGCATCTCCAGAGATCTTGGTATCTCAAGTAGAATGCCTTCTTCATAACAACATTTCTGTTTGAATTCCAGTTATATAGATGTATTGGCATCTCCCCCCGCCCTCGCCCCTAAATAATCACTGAATAGATTTTTTTGTACTGGAAAATTACAAAGTAAGGAATATATACTGTAGTACTGTTTGCTCCGGATTAACTTAATAAGAACAAATTGAAAGAGGAATATCAATATGTTGACAGAGGTGACTCAAACCACCTACAACAGTGCATCTGATCAAAGTAAGCCTAAGAAGCATCAGCAATAATGTAAGATAATAAACGTAGATGGAGATGTACTTAGGCAGACCTTTGTTTTCCCTGAGAAATGGAACATGCTTTAACATACCACAACTACCAATTACATTATTCCTCAGGAATCTGCCAATCTAGTTATAATCTTAAATGAATCTTAATTGTTACACTATGAAACACATTGTCAAAGAGTGCTTGTAATAGATCTATCTCCAGGGGTTGGTTTTTTTTTCTTTAGGTGGTGGGGGAGTAAATGGCGAGGAAGTGAGGAGAAGAGCAAAACTCAAAGGCTGGGTTTTGCACCCTGCACTCCCCCCCCCCCCCTGAAATTTTGCAATTTTAGCTGCTCTGAGATGCAATCTGAGCAAATGTCAGGCATGTTTTTTACCCAGAAAAGTGTGACATTTTGCATCACACTGATATATATAATTAACGGAAAATAAATTAACTATCAAATGCCTTTGACAAACAATTTTACGTATGCACACTTGGTTATTATCTTTTCTGCATATACCGTACAAGGAAGATTTATTGGTAAACTCCCCAAAATAAATTAGCAGGACTAGCATTTCAGCAATTCCCATGAAAATTCTGTAAAGTTTGGCCTCAATATAGCAGTTTTCTGCAGCCTAGAGAGTACATTTTAAAAGATCATACACCAGAAAAACCTGAAACCCATTTGAATAAATCAATGAAATGCAGGACTTTTGGCCATCCCTATTTCACCCCAGAAGGCAGCCAGAGGCAAATAGCTATTTGAGCAGGCCAGCAATTGAAAATGTTTGCTAAATAGTGGTAAATAGTGAAAAAAGGCATGTTTTATGAAATATTTTGAGCCTGCCCATGGAATATATATTAGCTGCTTCATTTTCTGCCTCATCTAATTTCCATACATGTAAAGTTGCGCTGCTGAAGTTGATCCTTTACAGGTCAAGACAGGGAGACAAGCCTGAGCATGCTTGGTCATGATCTCAGCATGATCTTAGGGCAAGAAGCAAAAAAATGACTTTTATTGCCACACCACCTCATCTGCATAGTCACTAAAACACAGTTATTTACCCCACCTCCATAGAAATCAATGGGGAAAATCCCCAACATTCACACATGGTCAGAAAAAGAATGCATATTTTGGGGCTAATTTTGAATCATTGTGTGTAAGTTACATCAATTTTCAAAGTGGACTTTCATGCATAGGTCCACGTTAAAAATTATTCTGGCAAAACTACATGCACACAATTATTCCTGCTATTTGGTGTGTGCAGTTTTACCGAATTTATGTGCCGAATATAGGCATACTTTTTAAATCAAAGAGTATGAATTTTAATCCAAATCCCACCCATCCCCCACCCCCCATTATACTGCTCCTCTGTGCAAATAACAATAAATGCAAACAGTACGTGTGCATGCAATTTTGCATGCCTGTCAGTTGCACAATTTTCTGCAGACTTTTTTCTGCAGCTAATTCTGTTACGTAGACATGTGGTATACTGCATTTACATCTAGTAAACTAGTATCTAGTAAACTAGTATCTAGTTTTTTGCCCTTTTTTGTTATAAGGCAGGGTTTTTGCACTGAAGATTTTTCTTAGGTCAGACGTTCTTCCCTTTTTCCAACATAATCTTTTCAGACACCCTATCCAGTTAATTACTTCCAAGAGGATATTGTCCTGTGCCTACCACTGAAACCCTTGGGGGTCTGCAGTCTCTTCCCAAATGAGCATTCATACTGCGTACCAATTTTCTTAGCTTGATAGATCAAGGATTTTATTAAGGTTACTACAAACACATGCATGGTAGTGTTTGAAATCCTCTGACATGCTGATGGTGAGGCACACTGCTGGCCTGTCTTTTTCTGTACTCGAGCAGATTTCCTCTCTTCCTCTTCTGAGAAAGATCAGACCAGATGTGAAACTTTCCCTAGAAGGGTCTCTGTTTGCCCTCTACTGGTGGAAGCCACTTACTCTTCATGGAGATGTGCAGCAGTGTACCACTCTTTAAGGTGAATTTAAAAGCCCGAAATGCACCAAAACTGAGAGATGCACACACAACTCGGGCTTGTGTGCACCCACCGGATTTGAAAAGTCGCACAGATATGCGCGTATCTCCCGCCGTGTGCACATCTCACTTGATTTCAAAAAGGGGCATGGTGTGGGCGTTTCAGGACATGGTCAAGAGATATATATGTAAATACTTACGTGCTCCGTGCCTTGGCACGCACCCAGATTCACTGCCATGTAACTTTACTTCTGCTATGGAGGAGGTGTAAGTTACAAAATAAAAGACATTAACCATTTCCTGCCAGATTTAAAGAGTCTGGGGTAATTGGGGGAAGGTGGTTGGAGGACCTAACTCTTAACTGGCCAAACTGTTGAAACTCGCAATGGCGAGGACGTGCACCCATTATAAAATGCCCTGACTTACGCGGTAGGACTGGGATTTGTGCACCTAAGGCGCATGCCTACTTAAAATTGGGTGCACATGTGCGCATAGTCAGGCTATTTTATAATGTGCGTGAAAATGATAAAATGGCTGCGTATCTGGGCGTGAGCCAATGCATATGTGCCAAACGGGCGGATTTTAAAAGCCCTGCTCGCGTAAATCCGCCCGGATTTATGCGAGCAGGGCCTTGTGCGCCAGCGCGCCTATTTTCCATAGGCCTGCCAGCGCGCGCAGAGCCCCGGGACTCGCGTAAGTCCCGGGGTTTTTTGTCGGCGTGTCGGGGCAGATCGACGTGGCGTTTTGGGGGCGGGACACAGCGTTTCGGGGGCATGGTTTCGGCCCGGGGCGGTCCGGGGGCGTGGCCGCGCCCTCCGGAACCGCCCCCGGGTTGCGTCTCGGCGCACCAGCGGCCCACTGGCGCGCGTGGATTTACTTCTCCCTCCGGGAGGCGTAAATCCGTGGACAAAGGTGGGGGGGGGTTTAGATAGGGCCGGGGGGGTGGGTTAGGTAGAGGAAGGGAGGGGAAGGTGAGGGGAGGGCGAAAGAGAGTTCCCTCCGAGGCCGCTCCGATTTCGGAGCGGCCTCGGAGGGAACGGAGGCAGGCTGTGCGGCTCGGCGTGCGCCGGCTGCCCAAAATCAGCAGCCTTGCGCGCGCCGATCCTGGATTTTAGAAGATACGTGTGGCTACGCGCGTATCTACTAAAATGCAGCGTACTTTTGTTTGTGACTGGTGCGCCAACAAAAGTACGCGAACGCGCATTTTTTAAAAATCTACCCCAAAGTGTGTCTGCGCACCAATTTGAAAGTTATCATCCCTGTATTAAAGAATGTGTTTACCCTCTGGTAAGGGCACAGGACAAAAGTATATCAGAAATCAAGATGCTACTAGAAGATTAAAGAAGCCCAAACGTTTCAAAACAGCAATATTTTCATGTTTCTTTAAGAGATGTGCAATGTTCAGCTAAACAAAGGTTGCTGAACATTAAATACGGCATTTTCCTATTTTCGAATCAATTTTGAATAGCCTGCATTATTTACAAAGTACACATGTTCTTTTGGTATGTACTTTGCAGTCTATTTTCAAAGGAAACCACCCATTTTGCTTCCTTTTGAAAATTAGCAGCTGCAAAGCATTTGCACTAAAATCATCCTGTGGGGGTGGCTGAGAGCAGGTAAATAGTATGTGTACTTTTGAAAATGTCGGGTAAGGGCACTGTTTTATTCCTTTTACCTAAACATCACCCATTTTTAGCTTGGCTAAATGTACATGCACTGTGAAATTACATGCATACTTTTAACTGGACAGAGAAGGGCGATTTTCAGCCAAGTAGTTTTATCCAGATAAAATATTCCTCTTCGTTGACATAGGGGTACATTTTAAAAAACAGCACGCACGCGCGTACTTTTGTTCGCGCAACCGGGGTCGGCGCACGCAAGGCTGCGCAAAATCGGCAGCCTGCGCGCGCTGAGCTGCGCAGCCTGCCTCCGTTCCCTCTGAGGCCGCTCCGTAATCAGTGCGGCCTCGGAGGCAACTTTTTTTTGTCCTCCCCCCCACCTTTCCCTCCCTTCCCCTATCTAACCCCCCTCCCCCCCCCCCGGCCCTACCTAAATCCAGCCTACCTTGTTCAATGGAGTTACGCCTGCCGCTGGCAGGCGTAACTTGCGCACACCGGCTAGCCAGGCCCCGACACAGGCCGCTGTGTCGGGGCACTCGGCCATGCCCCTGGACTTCCCTGGACTGCAGACACGCCCCCGGACCGCAGACATGCCCCGGACACGCCTCCAGACCGCAGACACCCCCCCCCCCCCAGACCGCCCATTTTAGCAAGCCCCGGGGCTTTGCACGTGCCGGCTGCCTATGCAAAATAGGCGCGCCAGCGGCTGGGCTTTTAAAATCTACCCCATAATGAGCCCAATTTTCAGTAGTTTGCATAAGTCACCAAATGTGCATGTGAGCAGCCTGCAGAGATTTATGGTAGTATTTTATAAACTGACTTGCGGGAGCTGCACAATTTATAAAATCAGTGCATTTGTGCCCCCAGACTACATGCATATGTTTCCGTATGCATGTATATTAGTAATACAGGAAAATGCATAATTTCTCTACCCATTTTATAACCATATGCACATATTTTTTACACATGCAATTGTTATATGTGGAGGCATATATTATAAAGAATGTACATGCTCCACTTTTGAAAATTCTTGTGCACCACTTAACTCAGACCTCCCACCCAAAAATTGTAAACAAAAGATAAGGCAGTTTCACTTCCATGACTTAATTAACAAATGTAAAACTGTATGATCATGTTTGATCATGTCTGCGCATGTGCTGCTTACAAAATAGTAACTTGTGTGCGTACGTCTGAATCCCCGGCCAGGATTGCCCTTAATCTGCCCATTTTTCTCCCTGTTAAGTAACATTTACATGTGACACTGCATGTACCTGCATGGTCACATTTCCAAAATACCATATAAGTGTATACATACTGCTTACACTCATATACGGTATGTGATTTTACATGTGTAACCACCTGATAACGCTTTGAAAATGACCCCCAATAAATCTAATCAGAAAATGATCTGGCTCAGATGTTCAAAGAAACAGAAAACAGATAACTTATCTGGCTAAAGTTTGCTGGATAAGTTATCAGGGATATTCAGCCAGATAAACATCCTGCTGAATATCCCCCAAAAAGGTTATCCAGCTAACCATAGCTGCATAACTTTTAACTAAATGGCTATTTTTTAATATCACCCGTTAGGTTTAACGTTATCCAGCTATGGTTAGGTGGATAACTTTAGATTTAACTGGCTATCTTCTGAAGAAGATAGCCGGTTAAATGCTGATCTGCAGGGTTTAAAAAAAAAAAGAGATTGCAGGCCTAGTGCCCCAATACAAGACCTCCTAGCCTCTGCCCCCCAAGCTCCATGTGGGGCAGAGGCTTCTCTATTAAATAAAAAATAAATGGTGCTGGTCGCCTGTGCCTCCAGTCCCCCCCACTCCTGCTCACTTGCTCCCAGGTCAATCAATATATATTTTAAAAGCTGCTTCCAGGGCGCTTCTTCCAGTCCTCAACCCCAATTCTTACCTTCCCACCATCCTATTTCCTTTGGCTGAATGTTCTTCGGCCTTGATCACGGTAGCAGCTTACTGTAACCTGGGTCCAACGCTTATGCAGTTGCTACGAGAAATGCAAAGGAAGCATATGATTTCAGTTTAGCTTTTCTAGCTGAATATCTCCAGCTATCTTAAAGTTAGCCAGATTAGTTTATCAGGATAGTTATAGCACAGGTGTACAGGCTGACCAGAGTTAGCCGGATAAGTTATCCGGCTACCTCAGCTGCTCCCATTTATGCCCCTGGAACACCCCAGCTAAAATTTAACTGGATAAGTGTCCAAATATCCAGAACTGGAATAAAATCACTTATCTTCTGCAATTTGATAGTGATAGGGATGTGCATTAAAGAAATGGCAATCTTACGACGCAATTGCGTTGTAAAAAGTTTTTGTCGCTGAGTCCCAGAGCTCACCAACTAGGTGCTCAGATAACAATAAGATTTACTAGCAAATGTATAATGAAAATGAATATTTTTATGGATCCAGCTCAATTAGAGCTATTTTTTTTTAATTCACGTGGGGATACCAGGGAGGAAACCGTTGGAAATGCCAGTGCGTAGAAAAAATATCCGCTATTTCTCTCTTACTTAGTATGCAGTGAAATGTAATTGCTTAAGATTTGTTTGCTCCTGTATTATTTTTGTTCTCCCCTCTTTTTTACATAGTAATACAGGTTTAGGGCAAAAATTAGATTTTTTCCTGTTTAAATGATAATGTTTTCTTTTTTCTCCTCCTAAATGGAGATCGATTATGTAATGCCCTTCCTGAAAATCTAAGACATGTTGTCGCTGTCTTGTATTTATAATAAAAAAAAAAAAAAAAAAGAAATGGCAATCTAAATCTAAAGTGATTTTTGTTTTGTTTTGTTAAATCTGAAATGAATCAAAAATGGCCCCAACTACTAAAAATTTTCAAGATCCATATTCAGATCCATATTCAGATCCATATTTAGCTGGATAACTCTGACAATAGCTCTAATTGAGCTGGATCCATAAAAATATTCATTTTCATTATACATTTGCTAGTAAATCTTATTGTTATCTGAGCACCTAGTTGGTGAGCTCTGGGACTCAGCTACAAAAACTTTTTACAACGCAATTGCGTCGTAAGATTGCCATTTCTTTAATGCACATCCCTATCACTATCAAATTGCAGAAGATAAGTGATTTTATTCCAGTTCTGGATTTGAACAAGATCCTACAAGCAATAGAACTATAAATCACTGAAATACTAGCAGAATCATTACGGGTGTATTGTATAAGGCAATCCTTACAATTTTTGTGCTGACAATACTTCAGTGATCCTGCTATTCATATTGGAAGTTTTAAAATACCATTCTGTTGGACCCTACTGTGTGAAAATGACAGTAAATTGAAGTAATAAGAAAGCATTGGTGCAATATAGATTCAGAATATTTAACGAATAATGATGGGACTTTGAATTAAATGGTTATTTTTATTGACCTGATGTGAAATCTCAGAACTATTTTGGTTGAACACATTACATAAGATAGACTTCTGCCAAACACCAGTTAATTTCTGGAAAAAATATAAACCTAGTAGTTATTCCATTTGTCAGTATAGAGGATTAACTACCCAAAATGAAACTGTTTCAGACAATTCTCCATAAAAAGCTGCTGTTATTATCTTTCTGACAGATAAGAATATAGCAGCAGTGAAGTTATAAAGTAGAAAAGGTCAGTATTTACTTCAAAATGTTCTAATGCCATGCTTGCAAGATAGTTTAAAAAAAATCAACCAATGGCTTGCCAAGTTTTTGCTAGGAATTGTTTCTAATAGATGACATGAGTTAGAGAATGATTAAAGGAGAACAGTGGTGATATATATCACTCCTAGCATGAAAACTCATGAAAGCTCTTTTAAACAAGGCATTAAGAAACCTGTAGGTGACAGCAGTTTGAGTTATTAATGTCTGCCCCAGAGCAAATTCAGGAAGCAGCCATTTCATACAGTCTTTGGACAGAAAGTGATGATGTTGGGTTTTAGCAAACATTTTGTCCAGCTGTTATATCATTATTCATTTCATTCTTTCTGAGCCTTTTCTGGTGGTCCTGATCCTGCTCCACCCCATGATTCAGAATAATGCAAACTTAGGCCTGGATTTATCAAAATGCACTAAATATTGAGAGAGAGAGAAAGAGAGAGAGAGACTAACTATAATGCCCTCATCCTAGGTAGGTATTTATATCTCTATAGGAGGCCCACTTAGTAACTCAAGGTGAGGTCTAGGTATTAGTGTAGGAGTTAGGGGCCACTTTGACATTCAAAGTGAGACATACGAACAGAACAGTGCTCTCTTGTGAAGGTTTGATGACCTTCAGAGTGAGGAAACTCACCCAAAGATGAGATTTGTGCAATGTTCTCTCAACCTAGCTTGATGGACTCTCTACCTGGGTAACATCAAGCTAGGTTGAGAGAACATTGCACAAATCTCATCTTTGGGTGAGTTTCCTCACTCCGAAGGTCATCGCACGGTTTTACGCAGCCGAAAAAGGTGTCATTAAAATTCACATTAAAGCTGTGTGATATGGTTTCGCAAAACTGTGAGCCCAGCCCACTTGGCACCAAACTCCTCCTATTTTTCTCATTTGCATCGCACCATGTGTTATGGTGCTTTCGCTTGTGTTAAAGGCATTTTCGCATGCGTTAAAGGTGCTTAACACATGAGAAAACGCCATATAGCACTTTGATAAATGACCCCTTTAGATTTTAACTCTTTTCTGTGCATCATTCTTGAGGTGGTGGGTAATTATTTAACTATACTAATGGAGCATAACATTCTCCATGGACAAGCAGGATAAACAGTCCCACATGTGGGGTGATATTATCACATGGCACCATATACAGAGCAGGTCAGCTCATTGGTTAGAAGCCTAGAAAGCTTTACACATTTGCAGTAGGCAATGCATCAAGCAGACCTCCGCAAAAACCATTTTAAAAATTTTATTTATTCACTTGACATCAATGCAAGTAAAACTTAATAACAAAAATACACTAGGCAGAAAAAGAAAGAATAATAATGCATCTCAGAATATACCAGCAGATGTCATGCCAAAACCTTTTCTGAATAAAACTTAATAAATCCACCTTCCCCCTCCCCAATCAATACTATCTAACCACATTCATCCCATCATGTACACATCCCACACATACCCATACCAGCAATATCCATTTATCTACCAATTAGCTGTGAAACCCCATGACAGTTATCGAATACTTCTTTTCCATTCGATAATAGAGAAAAGAAAAGTTTCCATCCTTCCTTATAATCTTGATGTGCCTTCTATCCTACAAATTTCAAATCTATTCTTTCCTGTTGCATTAAATCAATAATCTTATCCAGCCATAAATTAAAAGATGGTAGAACTTCCTCAAGCCACTTGTGGAGGATACATCTACAGACTGTCAATACAGCCATATAAATAAAGAGTTTAAACCCCTTTGTTATTGTAGGAAGGGATGCACAGTCTCCAAAAACAGAGCCTGCCTACTAAAAGGTATCTGCACCCTAGTTATTCTTTCAAGTATTGTAAATATACCATCCCAAAAAAACACCTTATGACACAATAGAAACGTATGCACTAAAGATCCTCTTTTAATTTTACATCTAGGACATAAATCAGAAATTCCCATCTTAAACTGTTTAACAGTATCAGTATAATAATGCTGGGTTATTTTCAATTGCATCTCCTTCAGCCCACTGGCAATTGATGTGCTCCTTCAAACCATTTTTTAACTTGTATTATATTTGTATCTTACCCTAACACTGAACCTCATTCACTAAGCTGCGATAGGGCATGAAGGCGTGAGAAATCTCCCTATCACGTGTTAAACGGCCAATTATACAAGAAACATTTTTGCGCCACAGAAAAAGATTTTACTGCTAATTTTTGTGTAAATATGCAAACAGATGCAAAATATGCTGACGAAGGAGGCATACTGCTTTGTGAGTTCTACCATCACACGTTAAAGCTGTAAATATCACCTATTTAAGGAAAAAGTAACAACTCTGGAGTTATTTATATTGAGACATAAAATATTGCATGGAAAACAAATTTTAACTTGCGATATTTTTTGTTTCACACCCTTCAGATCAAACTTATAGACCAATATAAAGAACTTCCTTGCCGCCTTAGTTACTTCCTGGCAAAATGTTTGGCTACTATGGTCTGCTTTGGCTACTTTGCAGCTGAGGGACATAAACCAGGACCAGCATTGCAGCCAGGAAGGCCACAATTGCACCCATGCCACAGGATGTGGAAGGGCCACAAGAGCTGGTGGGCCCACAGAGGGTTGGAGGTTTTGCACCACATAGGCGGTGACATCAGGCTGGGCGGGAGCATGTTTTTTGTGTCCTTACCACATTTCTTATTCTTCCTGAGGAAGAGATGATTAGGAGATATCGCTTGAGCTCAGAGGCCATCATGGTATTATATGATGAGCTAAGAAAAGCACTCAATCCTGTCACTGCAGATCCCATGCATTTCAGGCCTAGTGAAACTGTTGAGCTTGCTGCATTTCCTGGCTTCTGGCTCAATCCAAACAACTGTCAGAGTTGTTGGGGGCATGTCACAAGCAAGCTTTTCAAGGTCTTTGCGCCTTGCTCACCCGCGTTCATCAACTCATCAAATATCCCACACATAGACATGACCTGGAAGTTGTAAAAATGGATTTCTTTGCTGTTGCCTACATCATTAATGTTTTAGGTGCCATAGACTGTAGACATGTGGCTCTCATACCACCCCATGAGAGGGAAAAGCACTACCGCAACAAGCTATTCCACTCTCTCAATGTGCATGTTGTATGTGATGCACACATGTACATCGTCAATGTGTTGACGAACTCCCTGGGGGCCACCCATGATGCCTATATCCTGCGGCACTCGCTATACGTCAGAAATTTGAGGAGGGGAGATATGGCAAAGGATGGCTACTGGGTAAGATCCTTTAACACTTATGCCCTTGCATGCTCTGTGTAAAGCTTTATGGCTGGAAGAACACTATATTTAGGATCTGAAGAGCTATTTTATTTATTTATTTATTTATTGTAAACGTTTTATAATACGGCACTCTACAATGGGGGTTGCTGGGGTTGTGGCTGAGCAAGTGTGACTGTATGTGATGTGCTGATGACCCCGGTATTCTTTCCACTGCTGGTTCTCCATCTCGCAGTGTATGATGTGATATGGTGCTGGCATCTTCCTCCCCCTTCTGCCCCGCTCCCAGGAAAGATCAGGGATATCTTGCAGGAAGGAGAGATTGCCCAGATCCTGCTCCTCTATATCAGGTTCTGCATCCTGTGTCTGTGACTGTGACTGGGTCATAAGCTGTGCCTGGGTCTCAGGCTTTGACAGGTTCACGGAGTAGTGTTGTGCCATTGGCTCCACTCTCTGCTACCAGTTGCTTGGATCTGTGAAAGAAAATAGAAACATTTATTAATGAAGTAGACCACAAATTACACATGGTCTAAATTTATTTATTTATTTATTTATTTATTTATTTATTTATTTATTTATTTATTCGTTTTTATATACCGTCATTCGGTTTAGCCATCACAACGGTTTACAGAATCAAAACAACAATCAGATAAATTATACATAGTTGCAAAAGAAGAAACAATAACAATAGTGAAATGATAGGTAGAGGGGGATGGTGGGGTGAAAGAGGGGGAGAAGGGAAAGATGTAAGAAAGGAAAGTAACAAAAATAGTATTTGTCATGATACCCTTAATGAATATGCATGAGATATATGTGCATGCAATACAAGCTGCATATTCTCTTCTATGTCATGCATTTCTATTAAGAGTACCTTTACAATCTGATTGGCTGGATGTGTCTTGATCACTGGAATGGAACCAGTGATATAAGATGTTCATTTTTCAAATCTTTATCCCAGGACAAGCAGGATGCTAGTCCTCACATATGGGTGACATCAGTAATGGAGCCCTATACGGAAAAACTTCTATCAAAGTTTCTATGAAACTTTTGACTGGCACCAGAGTGCCTACTGAGCATGCCCAGCATGCCATGATATTCCCTGCCACAGGGGTCTCCCTTCAGTCTTCTTTTTTCCGCGGAGCCGTTAGCCTCGCGGTTAATCTGGAGTCCTGTGGTGATTTTTCACTACACGCAAAACTTTAGAAAAAAGTTAGGAAAAACTTTCCACCGCAAGGGTCTCCCTTCCATACCATCGCGGTAAGTTTTTCTCCGTGATTTTCGTCGGTTCCACACCGGTTTTTTGAGCCATAGCCGTCGACGGCCGTCTGGCTAAAATGGCCTCGGGTTTTAAAAAATGCCCGAATTGTGCGAGAAATATGTCCATAACGGACCCGCACCAGGAATGTGTGCTTTGCCTCAGCGAAAAACACGACATCAAGTCCTGTAATTTGTGCGCCGAGATGGCATCGAAAGGATACCGATACCTCCTCAGGGCTCTGAGGAGGTATCGGTATCGCCATCACCGCCTCCCCCCATAGCTTCTCTGATACCATCAGCTATGCGGGCGGAACTGATGGATATATCCGTCAAGCGGTTCGACAAGCGCTCCTTAATGCGGTACCAGTCCAGCCATCAACACCGATGTCGCCATCGACACCAGCTCCAATGCCGCCGGATCCATCACCATCGATGCCGATACCTCCATCGATTCCGCCACCGATGCCTTCGGTACCGCGCCCGATACCGGCATCGATTCCACCGATGATTCCATCAGTGCCACCCTCAGAGTTTTCGATTTTTCAACTTCTGATGAATAAATTGGACACCTTACTCGATGCCATATCGAAAAAACCTCAAGACATCGAGGATGACCCTATTCCATGACCCTCAGGAGTTTCTAGGTCTCATCAGCCACGGTCTCCTTTACTTCCATCCATACCAAAGGTGACACCATTGATCCCTACTAGGCCACAACCAGTGAGGTCCCCAAGAGATACAGGCACAGATACCAATACAGATTTCTCCTCAGAAGAAGACATGCTGTCTGAACCATCACCTCCTGAGGACCGTAGGAAGTCTCCTCCGGAAGACTTATCCTTTTCCAATTTTGTAAAGGAAATGGCGGAAACTATTCCTTTCCCGTTACAGGCAGAGATGGATTTCAGGCAAAAAACACTGGAAGTTCTACAATTTGTAGATCCTCCAAAGGAGATTTTGGCGGTGCCAGTGCATGAGGTACTAAAGAACTCATGTACCGAATATGGGAACATCCTGGATCACTTGCATCGGTAAACAAAAGGTCAGATGCAACCTACTTAGTCCAACCAATTCCTGGATTCCAAAAGACCCAACTACCTCACCAATCTGTGGTAGTGGAGTCGGCCCAGAAAAAGGGCAAAAAGGTTAAAGACTCACTCGTCAACACCGCCAGGAAAGGACAACAGATTCATGGATAATTTAGGACGTAAAGTTTTCCAGGGACCTATGTTGGTATCTCAGATTGCAGCTTATCAACTTTTTATGAACCAGTACCAACGAAATCTTTGGAAACAAGTCCAAGAGCTCGTTCACACACTTCCTGATCAATATCAGGAACCCTTTCATCAAGTGGTGCATAAAGGCCTAGAAGCAGGAAAGCATGAGGTTAGGGCGACATACGACAGTTTTGAAACTGCTTCTCGTCTCTCGGCTTCAGGAATAACTGCTCGTAGATGGGCCTGGCTTAAAGCATCCGATCTTCGACCAGAGGTACAGGAGAGACTGGCCGACCTTCCTTGTTTGGGTGATAACCTGTTTGGAGACAAGGTTAAGGAAGCAGTTGCCACGATAAAAGACCACACTGAGACACTCAAACAACTCTCATTGCTGCCTCAAGAGTCACAACTCCCGGCTAGGAGACTTCCTAGAAGGGATATAAGGCGTCCTTACTACCGCCAACGACGCTATTATCCCCCAACCAGCCGAGCAAGACCATCGCGCCCAGCTCAGCGTCCTCAATCTAGGCAAAGGCCTGCTAGGCCTCAACCTCCTCCTCAGACTGCATCAACGTCGGGGTTTTGAAAAACAATCAGAGAGCAGCAGCCCATCCACCAATCCACTTCCACACCTGCCAGTAGGAGGTCGTATAGCCTTTTTCCATCACACCTGGACCTCCATAACCACAGACCAATGGGTACTTTCCATTACAGCTCACGGGTACCGATTGGATTTTCTCACTGTACCAAAAGAAACTCCACCAATCTCCTCTTGGACAGTGAACCACCATTCCAAAATCCTACAAACAGAATTATCCACCCTTCTGAGAGCCAGGTCCATAGAACCAGTTCCCAGGCCTCAACAGGGCAGAGGATTCTACTCCCGCTATTTCCTCATTCCAAAGAAAACCGGAGGCCTACGTCCCATCCTAGACCTCAGAAATCTCAACAAATTTCTCAAAAAGAAAAATTCAGGATGGTATCGTTAGGCACCATGCTAGCTCTTCTTCAAAAAGGGGATTGGCTCTGCTCTCTGGATCTTCAAGACGCCTACGCTAACATTCCCATTTTTCCTCCTCATCGCCAGTACCTGCGATTTCTAGTCGAAGGACATTTTCAATACCGAGTGCTCCCATTCGGCCTAGCCTCAGCACCTTGAGTGTTCACAAAGTGTCTGGCAGTGGCGGTGGCACACCTCCACAAACAAAAGGTGCATGTATTCCCTTATCTAGACGATTGGCTCATCAGGAGTCAGACACAAGAAGGAGCTCTCAATTCCCTCAAGCTCACAGTCAACTTACTTCACTCCTTGGGGTTTCTCATCAATTACCAGAAATCCCATTTCACACCATCTCACCTACTACAATTCATCGGTGCAGATTTAAACACCATCATAGTAAAAGCTTTTCTTCCAAGAGACCGTGCTCAAACACTTGCTCTCCTGGCACACTCTCTCCAAAATCACTCTCACTCTCAAGTGCCTCACCCTACTCGGTCACATGGCCTCCACAGTTCACGTCACTCCCATGGCCAGATTGACCATGCGACTACTGCAATGGACACTAGAAACATAGTGGATTCAAGCCATTCAACCATTGTCCACTTACGTTCAGATGTCCTCCTCTGGTGGACATCAATGAACAATTTGCTCAAAGGTCTGCCTTTCCAGCATCCAATTCCGCAAGTGACATTAACTACAGATGCGTCCACTTTAGGCTGGGGAGCACACATTGGTCATCTGAAGACCCAAGGGACGTGGACAAAAGCTGAAGCCTCTTTTCAAATAAACTTCCTAGAGCTTCGAGCTATACATTATGCGCTACATGCGTTCAAGGACTGCCTTTCACACAAGACTGTGCTGATTCAGACAGACAACACAGTAGCCATGTGGTACATCAACAAACAAGGGGGGACAGGTTCCTACCTCCTTTGCCAAGAAGCAGCACAGATTTGGGACTGGGCCCTAGCACACTCAGTTCTTCTACGGGCCACTTACCTAGCAGGCATCCGCAACATAATAGCCAATCGCCTCAGTCGTCAGTTCCAACCACACGAATGGTCCTTGGATCCAGTGACAGCAACCAAAATCTTTCAATGCTGGGGTCAACCAACAATAGATCTCTTTGCGTCCCATCTGAACTACAAAGTGAACAATTACTGCTCCCTGCTACGACAGGAGAACAGCCTACCAAAGGATGCCTTTGCTCGCCATTGGAACTCGGGCCTGTTATATGCGTATCCACTGATACCGCTCATAACCAAAACTCTAGTGAAGCTGCAACAGGACAAAGGGACCATGATACTCATAGCCCCATACTGGCCTCGACAAGTATGGTTTCACAAAAAACCTCACCCACTCAGAAAGTGTCGAGGATTCAAGGGGAAACCTTTGAAAGAGCGCAAAGAACTGTTGAAAAGGTACAGAATTTTTTACTGGTGCTGTTCTTCGTTCAACCATATGGCCAAAGATTGTAAAATAGCCATCAAATGTTCAGAGTGTGGGAGCGACCAACACGATAGTGCCCTGCACCCTGATGGAACAAGATTTCACCCTTCGGGAACCTCACACCCCAGTCCAAACCCTGGCGGGGAGGAGAAGGACAAGCAAATGCCAGAACCTGAAGTGATCCCCAAATACACACAAGTGTATGGGAGAAACTGCGATGGGAGATCCTGCACAAAAATATGCTTGGTCAGAATGTATCCTGAAGAGCTACCTGAGGAGGCAGTCAAAATATATGTCATCATAGATGAGCAGAGCAACAGATCCCTGGCAAGGCCAGAATTCTTCGACTTGTTTGGCATCCATTACCACTACTTTCCGTACAACCTCAAAATCTGCTCAGGGGTCACCCGTGTGACAGGGAGGAGAGCAAGCGGATATGTGATAGAAGCGATAGACGGCAGCAACAAGTCAAACTTGCCCACGCTCATCGAGTGCAACCAGATGCCTGACAACAGAGATGAGATTCCCATACCAGAAGCCACTTGGTACCATTCTCATCTAAAGTCCATAATGCACCAGCTCCCACCACTAGACCCAGAAGCAGAAATCCTGCTGCTATTGGGCAGAGACGCACCAGCACTGACCAAGGTCTTGGAGATGTGTGACGGCCCAACAGCCGGTCTCTACGTTTACTGACTCGCCTTGGGATGGGTGATAGTTGGTGAAGTCAGCTTGAATCGAACAGGATGGAAATCCTACCCTATTTGAACCATGTCCTAATCACCTAAGCACCAAGGAGATCCTAAGCTGCGAAGAACCGAATCTCAATTCAGCTACCAGTCGGATCACCCCCCCCCCCCCCCCCATCAGATGCAGAGGAACATCTAGGGGACCCAGTGCTTCAAATCGCCAAGGATGACGACAAACCTACCTTTTCTGTAGAGAATAATAGTCCATCGCCTGCAGTGGCCACGCCCGGGCTCAGAAAGACAGCCCAAAAAGGAGATAAAAAGTACGACGCAGATGCCAAATGTCTCGTGGAAAAGGATTTCTACATAGATGACGAGCTAAGGTCCTTACCTACTGCAGAGGAAGCAACACTGGTAAGCGCCAGTCTAAGGCTCCACAAAATAGCCTCCGACAATCCTGAAGTAACGAAGGCAACTTCTTCAGAGAATCATGCTAAAGACTCAGAGAACTCGGACCTCAGAGTGGACACACCTCCTCTCCAACGAAGCCTTGAGTTGAATTGGGATCCAAAGAGAAACGTCTTCACTTCCCAAGTCTCGACCCAAAGTAAACCGCCCACTCACCGAAGCGTCCCGTACACAATCAACAACCTGCACGATCCACTGGGGTTTGTAACTCCAGCCACGATACAAGAAAGAGCCTTGTTAAGAGAGCCTTCATCAAGTGCTACCAAGTTCGACACCCCACTACCTCAAGCAAGGAAGCCAGAATGGGAAAAGTGGAAGAGCCCCCTAAAAGTGCTTGAACAGCTCCACTTACCACGCGCCCATGTTCCAGTACCACTAAAAACAGCCAGCCGCAAAGAGATCTGCATCTTCTTGGATGCATCTGTGAAGGACATAGCTGCGGTAGCCTTTTTGAGAGTGACAGATGCAGAAGGAACAGTGCATGAGGACTTCACAAGGCCAAGCTAGCACCACACCATTCCATGTCTAGAATTGTGTGGAGCGGCGCTAGCAGTGGAAACAGTGGAGTTAACGACAGCTGAAATGGACATTCAAATTTATGCCATCCATCTTCACATGGACAGCAAAATAGTACTGAGCTACATCTACAACCAGACAAGAAGGTTCCATGTAAATGCTCAACTCTGGGGTTCAGCCACCCAGAACCACTCCGACTGTGGAACCGACTTCGTAGGAACCCGTAAAGAGTTGAATACTGCATCTGCCATGCCTTCAATGCTAAAGACTATGAACATTCCTGCGCCACGCGGAAACTTGATGGCAGGGAGCTTTACAGGCGGCGAAGGAAACAAGTCCAGCAGCTTGCCAACTCCCCCCAGATCCGTCGGAAGAAAGAGTACTTGCTGACTCTCCAACATCGAAGCAAGTCGCGATCCAAGATTTTCTACAGGCCCAACAATGAGGTGGTACTCCTCATGCCGTGTGAAGAAACTTGAACTTTGTGGACACTCTTTCTCTCTTTGTGTCGTTTGTCTTTCGTTTCAGCCTGGTGAAACCCTGTGAAGAAGACACCGCCTATCGCTTGGACGATTGGATGACTGAGATGATCGGGAATTCCCTTGAACGTTGAAAGATCCAGTTACAATAGACTTTGCACTGTTGCATAATGATATTAGAACCGATATAGTGGAATCTTGTGATACCAGACGGGGAGTGTTCTGTCTCCGGCAGTGGGTACATGTTTGTGTCTGTATATACTGTACTTAGTGGAAACACCCTTTTTGTAACCCACGATAAAAACCTGTGAGCCTTGCCTTTAAGGGAGCTTACCCTTAAGAGATGTTCCCTTCATCCTTTGCTTTCTCTCACTTGGAAGGAGTCTGTATGCCCTCTCAATCTAGCTTGAGTCTTCTTAAGTGCCTTATTGGCTCAAGGGACTGCCCTTCATGTTCCTCCCTGTGTCACATGGATCCTAGGCTCGCTACCATTGGATCTCGCCCTCTAGCCCCAGCTTGTGGGGACGTTTCCTGTAATCACTTTCCAAGACTGTTAGTCTCAACCATGCTTCCTCAAAGCTAGAGGTGCCTGCAACCTCTGTGATACAATTAGCCTTTTTACATTTCTTCCTACCACTTTAATTCTAAAGATTAAATCAGCTTCAGAACCCCCTTGTCTTCTCATCCTGAATCCCAAGAAACTCCATTCTCCCTTCTCCTGCCTATCTCCAGCTACAAAGATCTCTGCCTGGGGCATATACATTTGGAAGCAACAATTGTAAGTAATGGAAAATTATCTGTGCAATAAATAATTTCAAACTTAAAAGATCTTTGCCTGAAGACTGATTGGGAAGAAAAGTTAGCTGTCTGGAAGAGGGAAACCCGGGTGTTTCTTACTGAGCCAGCACACAAACACTCCCAGAGAAATGTCTCCTTTTAATGCAGATAAAAGTTCACATGCTAGCGCAGCTGTATGGACCTGCGTTTGCATTTGAGGAGGTCAGTTTTCAGCTATGCCTTTGAAAATTATCCTTCGCCTATCACGGTCAGAAGAAAGACTTTCTTTCAATTGCCAAGCATCCAGATAGCCCTAAATTTCTGCTGAATCTATTTTTGGTTGCCAGTGTAGTCATGCACAACTCTTTCGTGGCTTAGAGAGAACATGAAGGGCTGTCCAGTAAGAAAGAACACTTCTTTTGGCATGCATTAAGATCACGAATATTTAGTTTTTTAATTTATTTATAAATATTTAATATTCACTTTTTCCTAAGTTAGTCAGAAGATGGGTTACATTCAAAAATAAAGAATATGAGCATGTAGGTAATACAAATATTACAGGTATGACCTAAACATATGAGGTAGATTGTAAGAATGTATCTTGGGTTTAGATAACACATGTAAATAGATAAGAAGAGGGGCATTCAGTTTGATAGGTTGAAAATAAATAAAGCAGATAAATATAACAAATTAAATATGTTATACTAAAGACTATGTTGATAAATAAGCATTAGGCCCAGAGACAGTAATGGATTAAATTGTACGCTCATGAGTTTGCGTAGTTGGATAATAGAAGGAAGAGTCTAGGGAAAGACATGACTTAGCAGCCAAGCAGTGATTTTTTTCCCCAGAAAACATTTATTGTTAATAGAATAGCCTTTTAAAATTCTGGAAGTGAATCTTTCAGGTAACACTGCTCTCTTCTCCACCATTCCACTTCCCCCCTCCTTTTAAAACAACACCTCAACTTAGGTTAGTCAAAATTTGGCTGCATTGAAATGCTTACTGATGAGTATATTAAGCTAAAATACAGCACTATATACCCTAGGGGAAGCCATTTTATCTACATACAGTATTTAGTTAATTTTTAATATTGTAAGTACATGTTCTTACTGATGATATGCAGTCCACTTTTAACACCATGAATCCATATTCAAAAGCCATTTAGATGGACAACATAGTAGTTATCCATCTAAATGGCTTACCCGGCTATATTCAGTTCTTATCCAGCTAAATTCTAAGCTGTCAGCAGGCAGGAGGTAACTGGCTAACTCCGGTATTCAGAGTTAGACAGTTACCTTTTGCAGCTAACATTGGTTGTGCTATAGGCCTGACTGACTAAGTTTAAGATTGCGGGGTATATTTAGCAGCGTGACCACACCACTGAATATACCCTGTTAGCCAGTTATATATAACCGGCTAACTAGCACAGCCACACAGTGGCTGCATATGGCTCTCCATGTAACCAACGTTTCTTAAACCTAACCAGCTATAATGGAAAATGATTCTGATGTATTCCAGAATTCATTTTCGTGGAGCATTACTTGGTATTTCTTCTTAGCAAGGCGATGATAGATTAAATAGGAAAGCATGCTTCACTTTATTGGCTCCCAGCTCATTACTTTGGGATAGAGCATCTTCTTCTGTATAGAGAGAAGTATACTGTATAGTGCTCTCTTTTTTTCAGAATAACTAGTAGCTAACGTGCAAAAGCCAGTCATAAAGTTTTCCTAATGAGAGAACTTCAAAAACCCTTGCGATATAGGACATAATGGGGAATTTTTCAGTAGGGCACCTAGTTGCAAAGTATGCATATGCGTTTAGGGGGTAACTTTCAAAGGCACATAAGTGGATCTTTGAAAATAGCCCCAGTGGGCATGTGTGTAATCTCACTTATCAGGTACCGGCTCACTGCTTCCTGCTCCAGCCTCGAACAGGAAAGAAAGAGGGTGAGACTGGAGTAGAGAACAGAACAAAGAAAAGCTGTTCTACTTCCTAATCCAGCTCCCTCCCCTCCTGTCACATGCAGATCCGGGGGGGGGGGGGGGGGTGCTACAGCACCAACAATGCCTAGTGATGGCAAAAACCTAAATCCATCACTGGACGGTTTTGGGATTTATATGAATATTTTTAATTTTCGACAGCGTGTATATGTCTCATAGGGTTCTGCGCACCCAGGAATTTTCAAAAAGCATTTATACATATCAAACTGCTTTAACAATTCTGGTTAGAATCTGCAGACTTTATCCTATGCAGGCTATTTGGACCTCTAAATGCACATACTTTGAATATTAACAAGAATAAAGTTTGCACATGCATAGGATATGCGTGCTCTGCAGCTACTATTTGTACAGGCTGCCAAGTGAGGGATAAAATACCGCATGGACATTTGAAAATCAAATATATGCATGCTCTTTTCCTCCCCTGAGCTATACTCTCTCCCTCCAAAAGTAATCATGCAATGGAAACCTGCATGTACTTTTAGCCAGGCAGAGGAGAGCAGTATACAGACAGGGTAAATGGCTTGAAAACTGTACTTGGTTAGAAACGTTTGGAATCTTTCACATGAATAGGTCTTTTAGTAAAACTGAACTGGATTGTTTGTAATGACTAATAACCCTTGTTTCAATTAAAATCATTGTGTTGTATTGCAATATATTTGCTCTTCATTGCTGAATTAGTATCATCGGGGTTCAGGTGACTTTAAAAGCTGAAAAATGTGCTTAGCGCTCTGAAAATACAATTCTTTTAATGTTGGTTTAACTGTCTAATTTATGGTATTTATAAAGGATTAATACAGCCGTAGCCTGCTGAACAGGTGACTTGCCTTTTGTTCTCTGGCTGCCCTTTCTCTTATTGGCTGCAGTTCTGATGAAAGGAAGGTGAATAAGGCTGTCTCTCTGCATTGATTTGTAGGCACTAGGAATGTCACCATAGTGGCTCCAGCAATGCCTCAGGGATCAAGAACTATTAACGACACTATGGCTGAGTCCAAGGTGAAACGCATGAGAGAGTGAGTATTACATGTGCGCGGAAAAGACGTAGCTTGGAAATGAATAGCAAGATTAGAGCTACTGGCAAGTTTGTGCTTTTGAATGATAGCAAATAAAATGAGAAGTGGCCCACCCCAACTGACATATGCTAGGAGATATGTATGTGGTGTTAATACAAATTTATAGATGGCTTTGCTGTGGCTGTGTTTTATCTTATCAAATGCTACATTAAAATAAACATATTTGTACTTAATGGGGATCATTTCAAAAGTATTTATGCATGTGCAGTGTGGTTTTATGCCTGTAATTGTTCTTTTTGAAAATTACCCTAGGGGAACATAATATTGGACTTTGAGAAGGCAATTTCAAGAAAGGGCAAAGTCAAGGAAGGGCAAAGTCTGCAGGTACCTTTGAAAACTGAATCAGGAAAAGTACCCACACCGACTTGCACCCTGCTATTTTGTGGGTACTTTTTTCCAGAGTAATTTCCACGCACAGTAAAAAGTATGCAAATTAATCTCAATCCTGCCCCAACTCCACCCCTGGCATGTAAATTTATACACATAAGGCGTGCACGTGCGTAAATTTATGCACACACTGGGCAGGGTAATTTTCAAAGGGGTCATCATGCAGGTGAACCACTACTTTACCTGTGTAAATGGCTTTGAAATTTACACTCCCCAAGTTTAGGTTAATAATGCAATGCAGATGAAAGTGAGTTGAGTTATGAACTGGTTAGTTAGAGAAAAGGAACATGACATTCTTGCTGAAACATGATTAGTTTATGCATAACAGGATCACTGTAGACAGGAACAGGACGCACAATTTTTTTTCTTCACATACAAACATTGCTTGGCAATGTTATGACACAATCGGGCGGATTTTAAAAGCCCTGCTCGCGTAAATCCGCCCGGATTTACGCGAGCAGGGCCTTGCGTGCCGGCGCGCCTATTTTGCATAGGCCGCCGGCACGCGCAGAGCCCCGGGACACGCGTAGGTCCCGGGGTTTTCTGAAGGGGGTGTGTCGGGGGCGTGTTGGGGGCGGGGCTGAACGATTTTGGGGGCGGGATGCGGCGTTTCAGGGGCGGGCCCAGGGTCGTGGTTTCGGCCCGGGTCGTTCCGGGGGCGTGGCCGCGCCCTCTGGAACCGCCCCCGGGTCGGGTCTCGGCGCGCGTGGATTTACGTCTCCCTCTGGGAGGCGTAAATCCATGGTTAAAGGTAGGGGGGGTTTAGATAGGGCCGGGGGGGTGGGTTAGGTAGGGGAAGGGAGGGGAAGGTGAGGGGAGGGCGAAAGAAAGTTCCCGGAGCGGCCTCGGAGGGAACGGAGGCAGGCTGCGCGGCTCGGCACGCGCCGGCTGCCCAGAATTGGCAGCCTAGCGCGTGCCGATCCAGGATTTTATAAGATACGCGCGGCTACGCGCGTATCTTATAAAATCCAGCGTACTTTTTTTTGCGCCTGGTGCGCCAACAAAAGTACGCAAACGCTCTTTTTTTAAAAATCTACCCCAATGCTTGTAAACATTTTGCACTGGGCCCTCTTCAGGAAAACAGCAGAAACACATCAAGGAAAGTCAGTACTGTTGTATCACTGAGCTTCTTGAACTGTCCTTCGTCAACAATATCACTTTCAAAGGGAGTATGAGGGAATGTACAGAAAACTCCTTCAGACTACCTTAAAGGACCAGGCACAGCTGTCACACTCGGTCCTCCTTAAGGTTAAGACCCGCAGGGAATCATGGGTGAAGGGAGGAGCCCTTCACCAGAGTATAAGACCTTAGAACCTCGAAGGGTAAAGCAGGCCCCGGGGAGCAGGCAGAGACCTACTGTATGCTAAGACCTGTTATCTCTAAGGACTGTGTATTACCAGAAGCTAAATGGAGCTGCATTGTTTGTTTTTGAGTTTCCTTTTTTTTTTCACTGTAAATAAAATGCACCTAAGGAACAGTCAGAGTCTGCCTCCTTTTTCCTTTGGCTGTGTCCAAGGCACTACCAGGCAAGTTATCAGGGAGCAATCACGTTGCTGGTTCTGCGACGTAGAGAAAATATTGTTATATTGACAGAATTAAATGCCCCCCACCCCCTTCATTGTCTGTTCTTAGACACACAAGTCCACTGGATTGCAGTTGAATCCAATTTTCCTTAAGCAGTCATCTGGATGGCTTGTTCTAGCATTCTGCTTCTGTCCATATAGAGATTTCTGCAGCTTGCAGTAGAGATGTTCCTGTCCTGGATTTATGAATCTATTTATTTATTCCATATAAATCATCTGCTTGACTCATCCATACGTGTACACACATTTCACCTTATGTTGGTCAAGCAGAGCCAGTGGAAAGACTAAACAGACTAGGTGGCTGCCTAGAGTGCCATGGGTTTTAGGGTAACTGCCTAGAGCTTCTATCGGCCCTGCAGGCATTGCCTAAATCCAAGCACAGCTTGCTGCCTGGGCCCTAACTGTATTGGATGGGTACAGGAGATACAGGAATTAGATACTGGTGCTGAGGCTTCCTGGGTGGCTACAGTGCTGTGCAGACGTTAAGCTGCTGCTCCCGCCGCTGTATTGCTTCCCTTCCACTGGCCCCATCCTGTTTGCTGGTGCAGGTAGTGTTTTGCAGGGCAGAAGAGGATGGGCCACTAAAGAAAGGTGGAGCAGGATGACCCTGAGCCTTAACTTCTCCAAACTGTCTCTACCTTAGCCACAACTAAGCAGGGCTGTGTTGGATGGACACCAGCATAGCCAGAGCTGGGCCATCCCTACCAGGACCATCATGATGGGTGACTGCATGCAGCTACCTCATGACTACTGCACTATGCCTGGGAGCAACTGCTTCCTCACTATCCCATGTGGTGAGGGGATTTCAGTCTGCCAGACCTGGAGATGTGGTAGATGAAAGAGCATGTGAGAGAGCATGTGTATGTGTGTGTTTGTGTGAGAGCATATGAGTTTTATATGCATATGTGAGAGCATGTGAGAAAGAGTTTGTATATATGTATGAGAGAGCATGTGAAAGAGTGAGTGTGCGTGTATTGGTGACTGAAAATGTATGTATGTGTGTGAAAACATGAGAAAGAGCATGTGAGAGAGAATGTTCCCTAACTCCTCCCCCCTCCCCGTCTCAGTCCCTGCCCTGCCACCACCCCCCCTGCTTACCTCTCCATGTTTCCTCCTTCCACAAGATACATTATATTAATAATCGCCTAAGATAAATCTACAACCGAGCTCAATGAATCTGTTTATGTCTCGCTACTCTATTGTTTTTCATTGACCATTTTATCACTCTCCAGTTGTTATCGTTTAAAATCTTTCCTGTCTTCCAGCTCCCATGTTTTCGCTCCCTGTTTAATGTAACTTTACCTTCTATATAGTTGTTAATTGGTTTCCCCCTGTTCTATTGTAAACCAGTACGATAAGACCTCGTCTTGAGTATTGGTATAGTAAAAGAATTTAAATAAATAAATAAATAAATACAATGTGCATGTGTGTGTGTGTGTGTGTGAGAATACCATGTATGTGTGTGAACATGTGTGAGTAAGTGAGTGTGTGTATTTGACAGAGAGGAGTAAATTTGTGCACAATCTCTAACCACCTCCCCTCATCCCCTACTAATCTATGATAATCTCAGGGTGACTAGAAACCAAAAGAGCAAGGGTTTTTAAAAGAATTTTTATGTTTTAATTATTCTGTATTTTGAAATATTTTTATTGGTGTTTGGGAAATGTTTAAAAATGTATATTTGAGTTTTTAATTATTGGATGTTATTCTATCCATCAGCTGTTTTGAAATATTTATTCTTTTTACTATTATTGGTTTTACTATTATGGTGTTTTATATTACTTGATTTTGTTTTGTTTTCTAAGGAATAGTGGTGATTCTGTTTTTCCATTGTTACGCTTCATCAGGGGCAGATTGCAGGAAAATATCAGCCTGGGGGAATTTTTTAAAACCAGTCCATGGGGTAACTGACGCACTCGTGCACTTCCCTGCAGCACATGAGAACATAAGAAAAGAAAATGCCATACTGGGTCAGACCAAGGGTCCATCAAGCCCAGCATCCTGTTTCCAACAGTGGCCAATCCAGGCCATAAGAACCTGGCAAGTACCCAAAAACTAAGTCTATTCCATGTAACCATTGCTAATGGCAGTGGCTATTCTCTAAGTGAACTTAATAGCAGGTAATGGACTTCTCCTCCAAGAACTTATCCAATCCTTTTTTAAACACAGCTATATTAACTGCACTAACCACATCCTCTGGCAACAAATTCCAGAGTCTAATTGTGCGTTGAGTAAAAAAGAACTTTCTCCGATTAGTTTTAAATGTGCCCCATGCTAACTTCATGGAGTGCCCCCTAGTCTTTCTACTATCCGAAAGAGTAAATAACCGATTCACATCTACCCATTCTAGACCTCTCATGATTTTAAACACCTCTATCATATCCCCCCTCAGTCGTCTCTTCTCCAAGCTGAAAAGTCCTAACCTCTTTAGTCTTTCCTCATAGGAGAGTTGTTCCATTCCCCTTATCATTTTGGTAGCCCTTCTCTGTACCTTCTCCATCGCAATTATATCTTTTTTGAGATGCGGCGACCAGAATTGTACACAGTATTCAAGGTGCGGTCTCACCATGGAGCGATACAGAGGCATTATGACATTTTCCGTTTTATTCACCATTCCCTTTCTAATAATTCCCAACATTCTGTTTGCTTTTTTGACTGCCGCAGCACACTGTACCGACGATTTCAATGTGTTATCCACTATGACACCTAGATCTCTTTCTTGGGTTGTAGCACCTAATATGGAACCCAACATTGTGTAATTATAGCATGGGTTATTTTTCCCTATATGCATCACCTTGTACTTATCCACATTAAATTTCATCTGCCATTTGGATGCCCAATTTTCCAGTCTCACAAGGTCTTCCTGCAATTTATCACAATCTGCTTGTGATTTAACTACTCTGAACAATTTTGTGTCATCTGCAAATTTGATTATCTCACTCGTCGTATTTCTTTCCAGATCATTTATAAATATATTGAAAAGTAAGGGTCCCAATACAGATCCCTGAGGCACTCCACTGTCCACTCCCTTCCACTGAGAAAATTGCCCATTTAATCCTACTCTCTGTTTCCTGTCTTTTAGCCAGTTTGCAATCCACAAAAGGACATCGCCACCTATCCCATGACTTTTTACTTTTCCTAGAAGCCTCTCATGAGGAACTTTGTCAAATGCCTTCTGAAAATCCAAGTATACTATATCTACCGGTTCACCTTTATCCACATGTTTATTAATTCCTTCAAAAAAGTGAAGCAGATTTGTGAGGCAAGACTTGCCCTGGGTAAAGCCATGCTGACTTTGTTCCATTAAACCATGTCTTTCTATATGTTCTGTGATTTTGATGTTTAGAACACTTTCCACTATTTTTCCTGGCACTGAAGTCAGGCTAACCGGTCTGTAGTTTCCTGACATGTGTCTGTAGTTTCCTGACATGTGTCAACAACTCCCAAAAGCACGCCAAGTTAACTCTGGAACGTGACAGAATTGAGTCAAAATATCTCCAAAATAAATGTCTTGTGAGGTAAAAATATCACTTAGAACATGTATGTTATACTTGTATGGAGTGCTGTAAAACCCTGCAAAAAAGTAAAAAAGCTCTTGGAATTGGTATTAGGTCTATTGTAATGTGCATTGGGTATGAGCTTGGCCCTCAAAGCCACATGTAAACTGGATTACAATTTCAATATAGTAAATCTCCATGTCAAAATTGCAATAACTGCCAGCACTCAAACACTAACAACCCTATTTATGAAAAGGCAACACTGCGATTATTACACCAGCCCCTAAAAAGCCAATATACAGACTATTAGGAAAACAGAAAAAGCCAAGCTGCTACAGATCCCTGCACAGAACCTCCACACTAGAAGAATATGTCAACTCAGTCACACAGGCAAAATACAAACAGACCCTCACAAAAATGCAGAATAAAGTAACTATAAAATAAGTATTTATACAAACGCACAGACAAAAACTGAACTGGTAACTGCAACAGGCCAGACTATTATGCAGTTCAACAATGGAAAAACAGAAATATTACAATTCCTCAGAAAACATCAAAACCAGCAAATATGAATGATCAGTAGAAATAAAACCATACTAATAAAAATAATATTTCAAAATAGCTGACAAATAGTACATCATCTAGTAATTTAAAACTCATATACATTTTCCAATGACCAATAAAATACCATCCAAGACTTAAAACTTAAAAAAGATTTTAAAAAATCCACGGTTATTCATACCTGGAATCTTTTGATTTCCAGATGCCCTGAGATTGTCGTGGATTAGCAGGGGGAGAGGTGAGGGGTTGTTCTTCACAATCTCCCTCTCTCATATATACACACATGCTCAATCTTAGAACATGCTCTCACACACACAGACACAGACATGCTCTCAGACACAGCAACATACACACACATGATCTCATAGATACACACACACAGACATGCTCTCACACACATGCACAAATGCATGCTCTCACATACACACACATGATCTCATATACACACACACAGACATGCTGTCTCAGACATGCTCTCACACATGCTGCCTCAGACATGCTCTCACACACATGCACAAATGCATGTTCTCACATACACACACACACACAGACATGCAGACATGATCTTTCAGCTACACATGTCCTCACAGAGACACACACACACATGCTCTCACTCATTCACTTCCTTCCACCTCCCCAGTAGAAGTACAGTGGCAGACTCCTCTTTCAGCCCCCATGGCAGAGGGACTTCATTTTTCTTGAGGCAGCAGGGGCAGTTGCTGCTGCTCTGTTTCCTGCAAGGAAGGGGGGGGGGGGGGGAATGGCGCTGTTGCTTTTCCCTCAGCGCTTGATGCCCCTTCCTGCATGGCACAGTGAATGCGCTTGCATGGAGGTGGAAGCCAAGGCGGGAACGCTGTTGCTGCTGCTTCTTAGACACTGCATGAACTTGGGGCCAATGCTGCCTCTTCCTGCAATGGCCAGCGCTCTTCTTTTTCCTGCATGGCCTCGTCTTCTTCCCGCCCACGCGGACCCACCACTTCCTCTTCTGGGCCGTGTGGACAGGAAGAAGGAGAAGTCATGGTGTCGCTGCTTCCAGAATGATGGCGCATTGGCCCTGAATGCAGGTCCTCTTCAGCGGCCTCGCAGATCTCTCTTCATTCCACGGCTCACAGATCCTCTTCAGGCACAGCAGAATGAGCTGTGATGCAGCCCACAGGCCTCACTTCAAACACGGCTTCATTGGCTCTGCCACGACTTTGTAGATCTTTTTTCGGGCCTTCTCATTTTCTTTGGCGGGAATCCTTATTTAAAAAAAAAAAACAAACAAAAAACCCAAACGTGATGGGAGTGACTGGCTCACCGGTGGAAGCCCAATCCCCTAATAGGCCAATCCACTCCTGCGCGTCATACAGAGTCTGTCTTGTTGTGGTTTCCAGTTCAGTATTTGCACATTTGTATTTCTACTTTATGGTTTCTTTATTCTGTAATTGGTGAGGGTCTGTGTTCTACATATGTGAACGAGGTAAGATATTGTGATAGAATATAGTTTCCTCATAGGAATCTATAGCAGCCTGGTTCTGTTTTCCTAATAGGAGATGTATTGGTGTTTTAGGGCCTGGTGTAATAATTGTAATGTTGCCTTTTCATAGGTAGGATTGTTGCTGTTTGAGCGCTGGCAGTTAGTGCTGTTTTGGTGTGGGAAGTTTACTATATTATAATTGTAATTCAGTTTATTCATGGCTTTCTGAGGGTCAAGCCTACACCCAACATGTTTTACAATAGGCTTAGTACTATATGGGTTCCAGCTGTCTTTTCTGCAGGGCTTTCTAGTGGACAGCACAGTAGTGCATATAACTATAATATACATGTTATAAGTAATATTTTTACCTCAGAGACCATATATCACACTTCTGTTTAGATGGACACTGCTCACATTGCTTTGTATCTTCCCATAATTAAATCTCTTGCACACAGCACTGATAATCTCAGCTGAAAGATAATAAAGTCGCTACTCAATGAGACACATGAGAGTTGTTTGTTTCCAATATTTCTCTTTTACTGATAAGGTATGATGAATTAAAGTCTTTACAGCCGTGTACTTCATTTTTAAGATGTTACAAGTTCTTTCAATAAGTTTGTGACTTCTTACAGCCTTTCTTAAGTTCAGATGTTTCTCTATTTTAATTAGTTATTTTAGTTGATTTTTCCCTCCCATTGGAATATAGGACAAGTGTGGTACTTCTCTTCCAATGTAGATGAAGTATTAAAGATTGTGTTTTAAAGGTTTTAACCTTTTATTTCCTATCTCCTCTTGAAGTATCAAGGGAAATACCCTTTTCTCCTTTTCCTCATCTTCAGTAGATATTCATGGGCCATTGATGTGGTCCACCTCCTCCTCTTCTCTCCCCTATCACATTATTTTCTCTCTCAGGATGTCTAAAAGTCATCCTCTCCTTGGATTCAGATGATCTCAGGTTCCATTTGCAGGAAGGGAACCTCTTCCATTGGTTAGAAGAGAAAACTCAAAATAGCTTAAATGAGTCCAAAAAGATTTGGCACCCTACCTCCACCTTCCCACCCCACCCAGAACCCGTTCCACCCGTTCCGTCCAGCTTAAAAGTGGGTGGAAAGAAATTCTCAACCAAAATAAAAGTCTTCATGGAGCTTAAACTTAAGACTTAGAAAAATGAGAGCACAGCTTAGAACATGCTGCTTCCTTGAAAGCAAAAGGTTCCACGAGAACAAAATGGTGATCTCTCTAGAAAAACACTGGAGACACTGATTGATAGCTGCCACATGGGGGAGCTACAAACCAATAAACTACCAACCTGTCTACCCTCATACCCAAATGGTTTATTTCTGTCCAAGTATTGGAAGGGGACCAAGAGGATCTCTATACTACATTGACCTTTTTTACATTATGCTCACTTGTTTTTGATAAGAGTCGCCCTCTATGGCAGTTTTAGAAGTTTTCACACACTATGTTGATCCAATAATTCCATATTTTCTTCCAGTGCTTCAAGCCAATGGCTTCATTACTTCATTGCTCTGTGAGCTGTACACTTGCAATTCATTAAAAGTCACAGCTTTTGGATGCCATGGAGTCCCAGCCTCTCCAGAACACTGTTTCTATTCATGGAGGGTTCTTCAAGGTCATTGAATGCCTTCTCTGAGGAGCATTTCCTGAATTTTCATGGATGCCATCCTTTCCTGACTACTCTTCATCCAAATGAGCTTCTCCATTCTACTTAAAATGTGGGAGATTATCCTCATTGTCTTTGAATTCATCTTTCTCTCCTATCCTCAGTGAGATCTCAGTAAAGTGCGTTATAGAAGGCGAGCCCTACACAGCACTTTTGCTCCTGGAACATAAAGACTATGTTTTCCCTTACTGGAAATACTTCCCATAGTGTTACCAACCATGACAACCCATGACCATGCTTTCGCCATAGGTAGGGATATTCAACAGTTGTCTCAGCCCTATTTAAGGCAGTCCTATAGTCATGCCCCACCGAGCAGACCTATACCTAAGGATGTGCCAAAGGGCATGCTTCCCTTGATGCATCCCTGAATACATGAACTGGTGACTTTAATTTTAGATTAAAGTTGTGTGTTGATTGTAATTTTATTTTTTGGGATAGATTGTCATTTTATGTAATGTTCAGGAAAAAGGATGAGTTGGAAGATTGTTGCCTATTCCCATTATTTTGGGGAAGGAGCGCTATGGGAATACAAGGTTAGCTCACAAATTTTTTTAATGAAGTAGAGCTAGGCCTAGGGTTCCCCTCTTTTCTAATAGGGACACTAAAGAAAAGTTTTCCCTTACAGAATTGTTTGATTTGTCAGTTTTTTTTAGTGAATGCTTGCTCTGTCCGTAACAAGGTTCCTATTATTTTTCATTTTCTGTCTGTTAGCAAAGCTGACTCTGACAGCAACATCAGTAATGTGTGCTGCCAGCACTGCCATTACAGCAATGGAAGAAACCACTGGGATCGCAGCAAAAATGCTACCTTCACTCACCACAGCCTGGTAGGCTGGAACTGGTTCTGGGTGGGGTGGGAAGGTGGAAGAGGGGTGCCAATGTGGCAGGAGGGTAGGGAGGAAGCTTGGAACCACTTTTAATTTAAATATCTTGGGAAGGGGGATCATCGGGCCGCTGTTCTTGTTTTGTTTTGGGTTTTTTTGGCTTAACCATCTATGTATTTAATTTAGCCACTTAAGATCTATGTTATTTGAATAAATACCTATCCTGGAAACTTTGGACTACCCTCTACCACGACTAGTCTTACTCAAGTAAACTTAGCTAGATAGCAGTGAATATCAATGCTATCTGGCTAAGTTTAAACCTGATTCCCAGAATGCCCCTGCATCACCTCTTTTTTTATATCTGGCTAAGTTTTAGCTAGGTAATGACTTACCTGGCTAAAACTTATAGGGTCATTTATCAAAATGCTATAAGGCATTTTCGCATGCATTAAGGGCTTATCACATGCGAAAAGTGCCTTTAATGCATGCGATAGCACTATTGCCCCAACACTAGATAGGTATTTATATCTCTATGGGAGGCCCACCTAGTAACTTGAGATGAGGTTTAGGTATTAGTGTAGGGGTTAGGGG